>NC_056747.1:1171955771-1172010771 GCF_019279795.1 Protopterus annectens | reverse complement strand
TAGTCAGTGCTGTTATCTGTACCTTACAGGTGTTAGTACACTACCCTATTGCCTTACTTTGGACAGTGGTATGGCTGTCGACAACTATATACATGAACTGGTTTTACCTGCAGTATACACCTCTTACCTAGTATACCTGTGGAGGAATTATTTGTTAACACCAACTAACTATTTCTACACATACTCCCAGATTCCAGGTTGATGTTATGCACATACCTGTTCATCTCTTTTTGCACAGACTCTGGCTATGTCTTGACCACATGCAGGTGATCCAGGACATATGTAGACTATTGCCCTCTTCAACCTTTAGTTACTTAAAACACTCTTATACAGGATTTCCTAGACAGTTATATTATGTAGCACAGTGTGGGTGACAGTGATGAGTGATACCTTATTATTCAGAGCAACTGCAACACTCACAATGCCATACAATACCAGAGTAAACAGTACCAGTACAGGGTATCAAGCTTTTATTTCTGGGCACAGTGTTCATATCTGATGGACCTGTGGGAGCAATGTTTGTTAGCACTACCTGAATGTTGCCACACAAATTACCAGATTCCACATTAGTATTAAGAACATACATCTCACTCTGTTACTGTACACACTCTGGCCACAGCTTGAAAACACGGGGGTGTAGACGGGACATACTTGGCTTATTACTCTCATAACATTTTGGGATGTTGCTAGAGTGACAGGTTTGTTCTTATAGATGTGTGACAATCAGTTGTATTTCCTGTTTGCTACCTAAACATCAGGGATCATCCCACTGATTTCCCAGGGGGGCAGGGTGCCAGGCAGCAGATATGGGCCAATATACCGGAAATTCTGGATATATCTATACAGTTGTGGGGTATGATTCTGTATGCAGTCTACTCCCACTCCCAGGATTCAGACCATGGCTGTGTCTGCTAACACAAAAACACTGTCCATCACAGTTGTGTGTGCTATATAGATATTACTGTATATCTCTTATCTGATTTCTGTGTATACTTCTCCTGTGGTTTTACATTCTGACCTTGTATTACATCACTCTTATACAGGATTTCCTAGACAGTTATATTATGTAGCAGAGTGTGGGTGACAGTGATGAGTAATACTTTATTATTCAGAGCAACTGCAACAATAACAATGCCATACAATACCAAAGTAAACAGTACCAGTACAGGGTATCAATCTTTTATTTCTGGGCAGTGTTTATTTCCGATGGACCTCTGGGAGCAATGTTTGTTAGCACTACCAGAATGTTGCGACACAAGGTACCAGATTTCACATTAGTATTATGCCCTTACATTTCACTCTGTTATTGTACACACTCTGGTCACAGCTTGACAACATGGGGGTGTAGATGGGACATATTTGGCTTATTACTTGCGTAACAGTTTGGGAAATTGCTGGAGTGACAGGTTTGTTCTTATAGAGGTGTGGCAATCAGTTGTATTTCTTGTTTGCAGCCTATACGTCTGGGATCATCCCACTGATTTCCCAGGGGGACAGAGTGACAGGCAGCAGATATGGGCCACTTTACTGGACATATCTGTACAGTTGTGGGGTATGATTCTGTATCCAGACTACTACCACTCCTAGGATTTGAACCATGGCTGTGCATGCTAAAAATACAACAGTTCACATCTCAGTTGCATGTGCTATTTGGATTTTGTTGTCTGTTTTTTCACTGTTTTCCATCTATGTCTAAGTTGTACTAAATGACCTCTGGGGAGTACACCAGTCATATACAAACATTCCTACACATTTTTCTATTTATGTTTTACAGTGTGGGTAACAGTGTTTAATACAACAGTACTATTATGTGATTGCAAATCTACATTACCATATGATACCAAAGTAAACACATGCAGTCAGGCAGTTAGACCTTCATTGTCAGGCTATTATGCTTTTATTTACATACAACCTATATGAGACTCTTCCTGCCATATTCTCTGGTGTATGCAGTACTTGCCTTAAACAATGCAGGTTTTATACAGGCAATTCACTTACTAATACGTTTAGATTTATTTCTTATGACAGTACATGCAAGAGTATTACTAACCTGCCTCACTTCGCAACCTCTCCAAACGACATCCATGGGCCTCCTGGTTCACAGCCTGCTCACTTGCCACTGTGAAGGACATAAGAGGAATATTTAGCCATACCTATCCATAATATACATGAGCTGGCAATTATTAAACAGGTAGTGGAGTGATACTTACACACTGCTGGGACCTCCCCTGTTCTACTAGCCTCTTGAATCCACTGATCCAAGAGATCCCTTTTTCACCACTTCAAGTCAGCATAGTGATGCCTGACCTGCTCACCAGTTCGGGGAATGCCAGTGGCACTGATGAGATCAAGAGAGAGAAAGTCCCAGGCTTCCACTTTATATTGGGAACCCTGGCACTGGCCCTGCAGCAGTCTCTGCTCATGGTCTTTGATAAAGAGTCCTGCCATGACTCTGGACTCCTAGATGCCCCAGCGCTGTGCCCGAAAGCGCACACCCTCTCCCATTCCAGACATGGTGCCTGAAAAAGGAAGCTACAACCAGTTATGATATGTATTCCCACCTGCTGGGTTTAAATAGGGACGATTTCCCACACTTTGTCATGACTGGATGGTTTTGAAAAGGCTAAGCTATAGGAAAACCTGCTTACCTAAGGTTGTCATTGCCTAAAGGGGTATAGCAATGGGCAGGCTGAGTTAGCTGGCCTACACATTGCTTACACCTACTAAGCTGGCCTACACAATGCTTAGCATTGCTTAATATTTAATTTGCATTATATTTGCTTTTTGGCATTGAGTTATTATTCATTACATGTTATATATGTGTCTGGTATCCATGATTCATGTGTACATACACTGTATGGGGTCCTTGTGTTTATTAGGGGACTTCAACACTTTATTACAATTGCACCTCACATCTGGGCTTACTGCAGTACTCCAGTTCCCATATTTATGTTACGTAGTAGGTTATAGAACATCAGACTGTATATAGATTCCTTTCACATGTTCAGTTTGATTTTACTATAGTGAGGATTTATTTGGTGATACAGCAATTGTATGTACTGCTGTGATGGCTTAGTGATTAACTACTTTGACTATAGTGTACAGGATCCTGAGTTCAAGGCCTGCAAAGCTGTTTATTTTTGTTTCTGGCCAGAACAGTGGCTGTTGCATACAGAGTGCTTAAGGCACTTTTAAGCACTTGCAAGCGGGTTTGCATGGGTTTGCGTGAGGGTAAGCAATGCTAACCTCCCGTTAAATATGCTTACAGAGAGTTAGCCTCAATATTGTTTAACCTGTGTGAGCATTGCTTACCCCCACCCAAACGGGTTTAAACCTGCTTACTAGTGCTTACATATGCTTACTCATGCTTACTACTGCTTAATAGTGCTTACACTTGCTTAGTAGTGCTTAGTCCCGCTTACCACTGCACTAATTTAGACAGTAATGTCTAATGGTTCTTGAGAAGGTGGGGGATGTGGAAGCTGTATGGAGTTATCATTCATTACACATTTTACCTGCCATTTGTATCCCTGATTCCTGTGTACATATACTGTATGGGGCACATGTGATTATCTGTGAACCTTGCAACATTATGACACTGACACCTCACATTTGCATTTAATGCAGTACTCCATTTCGAAAATAAATGTTATTTAGTAGGTTATGCAACTAAATATATTGGTCATAAAGTGATATGACATGGAAAATGGAAAGTGCTGCAGTGGGACTTGAACCGGGAATGACTGCTTGTAAGGCAAATGCACTGCCCACTACACTATTGCTATACTGCTTCATTTGCATATATCTTGCTTTTTATCCTCTTGTGCCATTTAAGCTGCATTAACCGTAGCTAAGCAATGGGCAAACCCACGCACCTATGGTTAAATTTAATCTGTTTCATAAAAAAAAACGTATCTATTTTTTTGTGTTAAATATTGCTCTTGTATACATGGGGGGATGTTGCTGGGGATATGCGTACACCTATGAGCAGATTCACTTATTCATTTAGGACTTTATACTGTTCTTCATTGCAGGGGCGTGTATATTCTGAGAGCTCTGCTCTCAGACATGCCCCCTGCACTCTTACACACTCTGTGTAAGATTAGGAGCTCAGGGAGCGTGCCTTCATTATTATGCATGGCACGCTACCTTTCTGCTCCTAAACGGCCACTTCCATGCAGGACTAAGCTTGTCCTGCATGGAAGAATAGTAAATCTGGGGGAAGGTTTAAGTCTTCCTTCATTTTCATTAATTACTTGTTTCATATCCTTAATAAGATCTTCTTCATATGCCCTATTTTTAAATGAACCTGTCGGTTTCTACCAAAAGAATCACTGTAATTTGTAGTCAATCTACTCACTCTAAAAACTGTCCTTTCACTATTACTTTGTATACATGTTTAGGGTGTACACTGTGCCTATGGCGATGGTGGCTTGTAATTTGTAGTCAATCTACTCACTCTAAAAACTGTCCTTTCACTATTCTTTGTATACATGTTTAGGGTGTACACTGTGCCTGTGGAGATGGTGGCTTGTCTGCACTTTCTTCCTAAAACTGATAGTCATGATATTTTCACCATCCTGTCTAAGAATAATATACAAGCAGTTAATTTCCACTTCAGAAAAAATAGCTTAAATGTCAGAAAATCTGTAACATTATTGAGATATTCTACATCATTTGTCAAATTATCTGAGCTGCCTTTCCAAATAAAAAAAATCACCCACAAAGCATTTAAAGAAAAGAACAGTCCCATTAATAATCATTGTATTACAAAACACATATTTTCCTCTCATTCAATAAAAGCTATATTAGCATATGTGTTAGCAACCTGTGGTTCCTATTGCTATCCCAGAGGACTGATAGTAGTACCCATCATTAAGCAAAAAAAAAATACTATTCAACAGTATATCTACCAGAAGACAGATTCTTTCTATATGTAAGTTTGCAAACTTGTTTCTTTATGCAGTTTTTTTCCAGACTATATGGAAATCAGAGTGACTGCCTGGTAGTCCAGAAAACACTGTGCAAACTCTGGTATTATGTTTTGAAAACACATCTCCAACTCTGCTTCATTTTTATATAAGAAAAGCATCACTAACATAATTGCATCCAAAATTAAGAAAATATAAGGTTTCTCCTCCCCCTAACATACATGTGACATCAAATGTGAGTGGAGGTGGGTGGATGGGCTAAGTGGGGAAAGGGGAGGGCATAGTGGTGTTAGGGGACATGCAAGGAATGTAACTTTGGCCTGGTTTTGGTCTCAGTGAAAGGTGCAACCCTATTTATATCTCTACCTGGCATATTACTGAACCTGCACAAATGTCTTATTGCTTGTATTCCATACTGATCAGATATAATCACAACATGTTTAAAGATACAGGGGAGGAATTTGCTGTAAATGACAGCTTGAAGATGTGTGTCAGAGACTTACTAAGAGTATGGTTAGCTAATTTTAGTATTTTGGGATATAAAGTGTGAAACACAGGGTTGTAGCCTGTATCTATGTTTTCAAGGGGAGTTTATATCTTGCTTTTGGTAAACTGAAATTGAATTAAGGGAAGTCAACAGTCTTGTGAAGTGGTGACAATGGGTGGAATGAAGGAGGGTTAGAAAAAGGTCATTAGGTAATGAGGACTGCTGCTGTTCTGACTTGGCCGAGAAACGATATCCTGGATAACAGTACTACAACTACCTGTTTTTCGGAAAACCTTGGAAGTACATAGTTGTTTTTTGCCTTCCAAAATTATTTGGTACTCCAAGGTAATGGCTTGATCTTGTTTGAGAAAGTCAGTTTTAGCACAGTTGATTTTCAGCCTGCATTCCTTTTTTTAATATTAGTAAATGTCAAATTTATATATACAGGATGGTCCCTTTTTTCATTTTGCTTAGACTTCATGACTGTGTTTTTTTTATCAGTTGTAATCAAGGGCAACTCAGGGGGATTATCTGTCTTGGACTCCATTTCTTAGGGAACAGTTTATCCTGTACGAGAGAGAGAGAGAGAGAGAGAGAGAGAGAGAGAAGTTTGTAGCACGTGATATGGGCTATTATGAGGCCACTGCAATGGTAGAAGGAGCTCTAGTGTAGGTTGTAGTAGTTCTGCAGATAGAACATCTGCATGAGAATCAGGAATTAAATGGTTGTCATAATAATGGGTTTAGATGTATGACATTTAAATGATTAGACAGAGAGTATGGGACAGTGGTCACTCAGGGAATTTCAGAGTATCTGCAGCCATTTCATTTTATATGGTATATTGGTTATAACCATATCAAGAAAAGTAATGATTTTATTATTAGGGTTTGGTTTTATGCCATATGAGACTAACTGTGTGTTAACTGATGCATAGTAACTAACCTATTTAAATATGTTCTATGTGAACCATTCCAGACTGTTTTCATCACCCATTACACTGAGTTTGTGATACTTGATATTGTCCAGAATCTTGCTTAATATAGCATCTATCAAGGAAATAGATGATGGAAGTGGAATATAGATAACTGCTAAATGTACCTTTGTGTCACCACCGACATAAATTTGTGCATGTGGCCAGCTGGGCTCCTTGCTTTAGGCTGCCCTGTTACTGCTCAGCAGAAGTGAGACAGATTAACCTCCTTTTGTAGAAGCAAAAGTGTATATCTTCCATGTGAAGTACCTGGTCTGTAGTTATGAAACACTCCATATGTGTTAAGGAGCAATACAGGAATGATAGAAGTCGCCTATAAAAGTTCACAAAGTCCATATCACATGATCTACCCAGGCAAAATCCATGTTGGTTAATGTCCTTATCTGTTACACTGCATGGAAAGAGTAATTTAATAATACATGTAGTGATCTTTAAAATACTTCACACAACGTACATGTGTGCTTTTCTACTTTACAGCTTCCTGGGTTGGCATTATCTCATTTGTATGTTGTATAATAGTAGCCTTTTTACAAATTTCTGGAACATACACATTTTTCAGATGTTTTTGAAAGATAAATAGGTTCATAGACTCATAGCTGAATACTAGCTAACTGCCCTGAAGGGCCATTTTAAGCATAACCAATAAACCAAGATCAGAATCAAATCCTGTACATCGTGTTAATGATGCAAAGACATCGACCATTATGCCAAACCCATCCTCCCCGGATGCCAGATTTCTTTGTTTGAGAAAGTAACATTTTAATCTGTCATTTCCTGATGAACAGTCAGCCTTGACTTTCTTAAATAGCTGACGAACAAAGTTTTGCATTGTAACAGGACATTTTGCCAACTGAAGCTACATTTGTTTTGCCTCCTTTTTGATTAATGAATTACCTGTTCATGCAAAATATTCTACAAATGATCTAATGTTTCTGTTGTATCTTCAATTAATATATTGTTTTCTTTTAGGAAGTAAGCCCTGGTGGTTTTCATTGTAATATCATGTATGCCTAAAGAATGTCTTTTTGCTTTCCATAGTGTATTTAGCCAACTCCGTTTCATACTTTCTCTTGGTATTCCTAGTTCCATTTTATATGTATGTAAAATTAATTTATGTCATTATACATTACTATCTGTTAGATACAATTTCCAGATTTCCCAAGAGTGTTTTTCCCAAGCATTAGTTCTGAAGTTTTGAATTCTACCACGGGGCAGTTCCTTTAGTTACAGTCAGTGTTCTGACTGATATTTTAACATGCTCAGTTATCAATTTATCAGGTTTTGAACACACTGTCCATCAATTTTAATTTGTCAAATTTTGAACACACTGTCCTTCCGTTTTCCATAGCTGATGAATCTAATAGTTCATCTTTCCTATTCCACTTTGTATTATTATATTTTGGGATCTGATGTTACAAGAGTTGTGAAAACTGGGAAATGACAAATATTTCTTTGGGAAATGATCAGTCTCCTTATGTTCCACATGAAACCTTATGTATTATCTGTGTTACACTGTGGTTGGTGCATTTGGAGTGGCTAACATGGGGATGTGCTTTATAACCAGAAATGTGATTAACCAGGCATATTATTTAAATTTTTTCTTTGGCTGAAACAGAATAGTTGGTGTACATATGCTCATCTACTAGTTACATGATCATTTCATTTGAGATTGCACAACATAGAACAGCAGGGTAAATGCAAATTCTATAACCCCCAATGATCCCATAAAAAAAGCTACAGACAAAATGTTCACTCTTATTCACAGCCAAAGAAAGCTTTTGCTCATATGAGCGCTTGCTATATGGGTGTTATATGATTTATCGCTACATACATTTGATTGTGTTCGGAAATGCTTGTGTTTTTTGTCTGTGGTACAATTATTTGAATTATGCAATGGTCAAATTTCATCAGATCAACTGTTGCATGATTCAATGGGTTTCCCCTTTCTTCAAGATTGTGTGACCCTGGGGTCAATATATTTAATTTACAGAGGGTGTGGGGGGTGGTGGCCCCATGTCAGGAGTAGTGGGAGGTGAAACCCACCAATGTAAAAGATATAAAGATATTTTTTGTTTTTCCTTTGGTAATCTCAGATGGTAACCTATTGGTTTGTATTTGCAATTTCTTTTTTAGATAATTTTTGTAGTAATAAATGGTGATCCAGATGAGTTTCTTTAATGTTTTGAATTTTGAACAAACTCACCAGATATTATTCACTATCTGTCTATCTATCTATGCTTTTTTAATGCTTTTTATACTTTGCACTTTTGATGCCCGTCTTCAATGAGCTTAAAATTTCCCTCCTTCTATTTGAGAAAATTTCATGTTGGTATCTGTTGCAATGTTGAGAAGCTACCTCTGTATGAGGTGCTTTCCTGTTATTGCCCTGGTTGTATTCCTTTTTTTTCTGAGGATGTTCACATTCCTGCTGTTTTCTCTGATAGATTGCCTGTCTGTTTTCTTGATAATGATTTCTGTTTTTTAGGGTGATAAGTTGCTTACTCTTTTCTTTGGGCCAAATGGTGGATACTGAAGTATGTATTTCAGAGGTAACTACAATGACGAGTGCACAAAAAGAATCATTGCCAGAGAAGGGGAAGCATGAAAAAAACATGTTTGAGGAGGTTTAAATCTATCCGTTTGCTGTGTCTGATCTTATAGCTGCTGAAGAAATTATAATGGCACTGTCTGAAAAGCATTCTTAACATGAGGGTGGCTGACAGAAGGAATAAGAATGGCTCATTGTTGAGTTTTCCTTCAAACGTGAGATCTGTTGTGAGATCAGAATGTAAGCTATCAGCAGTGGCGGCTGATGACTTCAAATCAAAGGGGGGCTGCAGGAGACAGCTGAATGGGTGGGGTCAATGGGAATGGGTGTGGCCAACTAGAAAGGGGAGGAGCTATGCTCAAAACCACAAAAACTTTAATTAATTACGCTGCCCTGGGTGCCAAACCATCATTATGGGAGTTCAATCAAGACAAAATGAAGTGTAGAAGAAAAAAAAATATTTCAGTCCATTGGCTGCATGACAGCTTACTTAATATCTAGATGGAAACAAAAAAGATGTGAGGCATGAAAAAATAAATTACTTTTTAAATACATTACTAGAATACCAGTCAAAATCAAGTATAAGAAAAACAAGCAGCACTTAACTCAAATCACTTCTCCTTGCACTCCAGTTCCAATTATAATTTATATTCAGCTTTATTAAAGTACCAAGTAACATGCTGAAAGTAGCAATCGCTGTGATACCCTCATTTGTAAAAATGTTTCTTATCCAAAAAAGACCTGCTGCCTGACAACTATCTACTTGTTTCATGGGGAAAACATGATCAAAGTAAAAAATGAAACACAAAACAAGAAACAAGCTCAACATATATTGCTTAAAGGATTACTGCACAGGATATGGGCCACGCATGATAGATTGGCATTCTGTTTAGTTTGCAGGTAAAGCCTGTAATGAGCTTAACATAATCTAATCCTGGCCTTTATTACAAATACTGTCATATGCATTTCAATACCCAAGGCTTATACATTATCTAGTTATGTAAGTATTCTCTGCATGGCAACAACAGAAAGGCTTTCAATGTTGGCAATACTGCTTATTAAAACTTACTTGCATCTTACAATATCAGCCAAGCTTACCTGATGGTCTTTAAAGCACTGCTACTTAAACACAGAGCAAAAGGCGCTTTCTGAATAATAATAAGCATATATCAACAGTATAAAAATGACAGAAACCAGAACATTCTGCAAAATCAATGACAGATGAAAAGCCACGGTAATACTTGTGTTAACCTTGGATGAGGGGGAAATAGTCTGCACATTTACACTGCATAACTGCTCCTTGCCTTGCTTGGCACATCCAGTCACTACATGGGGGAGTGGGGTACAACAAGTTTGTCACAATTTGAAATGTCTCTGGCTGACTGCGATGGCCCTGACACATTTGTCATACCTCTCAACCTCAGAGCAAGAAATCTGGACAAAGCCATACATAGAAGTGGGACAAAGGCCCAAAAAGAAGGACAATTTTTAAATATTGCTCTTATAAACTTAGAAAGATAATAGAATAGTAGGCCTTGTATTAGTATGAATTTTCTGAAAGGTACGGAATCTGAAACTCAAACATCTTTCATTATTTTCTAACTTCAGTCTTTAATGATTTGCCACTAATTTGCCAAAATAAAACACAATTTTATGAAAAATGGACCAAAAATGTGATGCAAAAATATAAAATAGCCACACAATAGAGCTGGGAACCTGTCAAAGAAGGCACACTTTTAATATTAGTACTGCTAACTTGAGCAGCTGACAAAATAAAAGAATCTACATGCATTTCGGAAATAAAAGTAATCTATAACTGATTATTACAGTTATTTATTAATTGTAAACCCTCCATGTTTTCTTTCAAAATTGCCATTTTGCAGAGGGATTATTAGGGGAAGAGCAACATTTTGAGCCAAAATCGGGGACAGTTGAGAGGATTGGATATGCCTAATTCTATAAAGCAATTTTATTTGCACATACCTCTCAACCTGTTAATGCAGGAAATCTGGACAAGGCCAAATATATTGGGGGAACATACAAACACTACTAAAAATTGCTTTTGTATAAACTTAAGACAGTTGATAGAATAACAGGTCTTGCTTTAGCATGCATTTTTCTGAAGGTTATGACGTAAAACTCAATGTCTGTCATTTAGTGACTTCATTCCTAAATGATTTGCCAGAAAACCACACATTTTATGAGGAACAAACCAAAAATAAGAAGCAAATATCTATTCATTCTGCAAAAATATGGACAGCTGAGAGGTATAGTTCAACCGGGGCTGTCTGAGTTTGCTGCCCTTCCCCTCTCAAAATCATGGTCGATTGGAGCCTCCCCCCTGCAACCATTCCAGTGTCCCATTTCTTGATTATTTTGCCCCATTTACCATAAACACTGTAATGTGCATACTGCTTTACTTCTGCGATGATTTGGATTTCATTTGAAAGTTTTATTTTGCATTTTTACAGCACAAACCCCAGTAGATATCTACTAAACAAAGCAATGCAGTCTCACAATGAAAACAGACTTAGCATTAAAACTTTTCTGCCCTTGAAACTCACATGCATTGAAACAGCATTGAAACCCACATTCAAAGAAAATACATTTTGCCATTGGCAGATAAAGATTAACTTTGGGCTGTTTTCAAATCATAGGCCCCTTGAACACGAAACATACACCTTCCTGGTTGTATTAAATTGTATTCCTTGTACAATACAGTATAGTTGTTAGAGGGCATTTTAAATTTATTGTTTTGAACATTAGTAAACAATGAAACAAAATGCATGCACCAATGACAAAACTACCCAATTCAGAACATTTCCATCATAAAAGTCTACTCAACCTTCTACACTCCACCAGTATCAGTAAATATGCACAATCTCTGAAGTGTAAAAGTCATCTAAATAATTCCACATTAAAGAAATCTGTAACTTTATATGTCATTGTTTATTCATCTACAAATAAAGTGCCTGTTGCCCTTGAGGAATAAATTGCCTATGTCGCATGCATTAAAAAAATGATAAGTTAGTAATATTGCAATAGGGACTGTATGGCAAACTGATAACAGGTTCATAGTTACTACTCTAGGTATCTTTGCCAAAAAGGGCTGCAGCATCTACACACTTTATAACACAGTACAGTATCAGCAATGCATCTATCTACTGTGGAAGTAGAACCCACAACCTTATGCATCAAAAGCAAGTACACTACCTGTTGTGCTATTAACAATGCAAGCAGACTCAGAATAAGCAGCGCTAAAGTTTTGTTCCCCTGCAGCTCTCAGCTCCTTGTATAATCTACTCGACACACAGTTGTATCTCCGAACTTTGCAGCACAAGAAATCTTGAAAAAGCCGAAATTTATTGGGGGGGGGGACAAAAGCCCAAAAACCAGGGGCACATTTTAAACATTGCTTGTACAATGTTGGAAAGTTACTAGAATAAAATGCTGTGTTACCACCATACATTTCACTGCCACATCTTTAACCCGGGGACCCGGTGCAAAACAGTCAGAGAAACATACCACTATGCCAAATCAGCTGTTTTGTGAAAGAGAGGAAGACAAACTTAAATGGCTACCATTTAGTGAATTCAGTTCTCACCATAGCTGTCAACCTCTTGGCACAAAACTCCTGAACAAAGCCAATAATGGGGGAATACAGCCCCCAAACATATTCAGTGAATTCAGTTCTCACCATAGCTCTCAACCTCTTAGCAAAAAACATGTGGACAAAGCCAGTAATGGGGGGGAATACAGCCCCCAAACATTCAATGAATTCAGTTCTCACCATAGATAGCTCTCAACCTTAGCACAAAATATCTGGACAAAGCCAATAATGGGGGAATACAGTTCCAAAAATAGGGACAATTTTCAAATATCCATGTTATAAACTTAGACATCTGCTAGAATAAACAGTTTTGTGTTACCATGTACTTTCTGAAGAATATGAAGTCTGAAATTCAAATCCCTGTTATTTTTAAACATTTAACCAGGACACTAGTCTGACTTGGAACAAAAGACAAATTTCAGCAGAGCAGGGAGAAACTCCAGACACATCTTTGTAAGATGGGAGGATGTGCAGACTCCACACAGAAGGCACCCCAGCTAAGAATCAAACCAGAGAACCTGTGGCTGTTAGGCAGCAATGCTACCAGTGCACCACTGCACTAGAGACTTTGCAAACCAAGGAAAAATGTAGATACAGAAACCACAGATTTTATGAGGAACAAAACAAATAGGAGGCAAAAATCTGCAAATTTTTTTAGAAATGGTGGTGAATAGGGAATTCAGGTCCTTGCCACCTGCATCCAAGGTACAGGGTTCAAGCCTGAGTATCTCTACCCACCACCATTTGTTCTCTCTAGCCACCATGCACCTGAGGTAATAAAATACTTGTACATAATAATGATTCCACTTTTTTGTACTGGAGCAGTCTCTCATTTGGCAGGGTTTGGAGGTGGGGGGTCAGTGTTCTCCATTGTCTATGATTTGCTATCTCTAGCAACATTTGACAAGAGGGGCCACCAGATAAAGGGACCTCATGAACCATCACTCATTCATTCATGATTTCCAAGATTGAGTGTTCTGCTCTTCTAATGATCGTTGATGAAAATATACAGATAATAAATAATTAGCAAACACACTATTGACTGCACATAGACTATACTGGGCTATTTCTTTGATGTAAATGCCATGAAATATTTTGCTTTAGATGCAACCGTTGAAAGATGTGACAAATTTTACCATGCATCCTGTTCCTGAAATGCTACTTTTTGATAATGGATTTTGTTTCATTTGTGTACAATTTGCAAAAGCGCGTGAATAGAAATTTAATTTGTTAAGTAAATAGTACATTTTTTCAAGCTTTATCTAATAATAAGGTAGATATAGCTGTTCATACATTGACAGGAGAGAAAAAAAATGAATTGAGAAACTATAAAAAAAATATGGTCCTGGTTCTTGTTCAATTACATGATTTCTCCATGAGACCAATAACTTTTCTTCTATCAGTAATGGTAATCTCAAGAAAGCTAAAATCCAGGTTTGATTTTTCTAACTATGAAATCAAAAAGCTAGAGAATACATAGGTTCAGAAACAGGTTTGGCACTTAGAGATGAATTCTACAAGAGAAGTAATAGTTATGGTAATAAATGAAACCACTGCATGACTAAAATATGCTGTGGTCCCCCTAGCACTGTAGTTATTGGTATTTTTCTTCTGTTAGTAAACTGCTTCAACAAAAAAGAACAAAATTTACATTAATGAACAGGTCAGTGAAGCTGGAGAAGAGAATAACATTTTGAGAGCTGCAAAGGGATGGCATACTTGCTGCTTGAGAGAGCTTAAATGACTGTCAAAGCTGTGATTAAGAAACCTGTACTTGTCCCTGTTGTGGTGACAAAAGGCTATGAAGAACTCTTAGCTATGTCATACATCAAAAGACATGAATCTTCATATCTGCCATTTACTATTCAGCAAGATGTGCGACTGAAGAAAAGTGCTCTCCCTTCAACTGAAAAATTATACTCAGTAACATAGAATCTGTGTGGAAATATCAAGAATGTGCTGTGGCTTCATCCAAGGTCTAAGGCCTTGCTATCTAGCTATACTTTCTCAGTAAGAAAATGAAAGCAAAACTTTGAAAAGGTTTACCAATTTCTGCTATATCTGATTTCTTCTGAATACCTTACAGTGAAATGGATATATAGACTCTTACATGCTAAAGTACACATTTACCTGCTTTTATTTAAAGGTTGAACACATCATTCTTAGTGTAGGAAATGAGTGGCATGGTATCATGATTTGATTATTTTACACACACACACACCTACCTGTTTCATGAACAGAATCCATGTGTACGACGCCCAGGCAGCAGCGACCAACAAAATCCAGCCAGCGAAGCCACATAATCCATCCAGGCAGCAGCGACTAGCAGAATCCAGCCAGCGACGCCCGCGCAGCGAAATTGCTGAGAGAGAGCTCACTCCTCATTGGCCCTGAGCTCTCAGCTCACTCCTCATTGGCCCTGTCTGCAAGGGAAGCAGTCCGGAGCTCCTCTGTTCTGTGTGGTCGTCGACAGCACAGATTGCTGGGTATCCTACATCACAGGTTGCTGGGTACCTTTTTCTCTGCATCTGGACTGCCAATAAAGGCAGTCTGAGTGGATTTTTTGTTGCATAGATTTTTTTTTCTTTGTTTTTCTAGGTGGGAGGGATACAGATCAGCAGTCCGATAGCACGAATCGCCCTTGGCTATCAGAAGCTTTCTTTTATGGTACATAGTATTGTTTATGACATACTTGTGAAGCCACTGGGTCTGTCAGCTGCGGATATGCATTCTATCATTTGCCTTTCCTTACTAACTTGTGTTTTGAAACTTTTTCTGCAACCGGTACATTTATAGAATACTTCCATCAGAAAGAGCATTTGAAACTCTGATCAGTCTTTTGTGTTAAGACTGCAGTAGGGAAAATAGAGGGTGGTTATTTCTGCAGTTTATGACTGAAATAATGACTGAGCTGGATCTCAGACAAGCCATACGTCTTCACTTTAAAGAGATTTATGATGCAGTGAAGTGAATTGATCTCCCACTATCTGAAGAGATTGGTGTGAGTTTTTGACTGAAATGGATGTTAAAGATAAAGTGCTTGTGTATTTGCAAAGTATTCCCTAAGTTACTGACTATAGAGGATGTCACACAATGCACACCATCCTAGATGCTGTTATTTTTGTGGTTTAACTGGTCATGTGATCAATGTATGCCACAAAACATTCACTGTGTTATTTCAGTTCACCAATCAGCACTGTCATCTTCTTTTTCTGATTTCAGCGGGGGTGGTGTCTTTCAGCACCTCATACAGCTATGGAGAATTAGTCTATTAGTTTATTTGCAAGCCTCTAATAGGAATTTATGTTCTCTTTTACCTGTAAATCACATTTTAATTTTAGATTCTGTTTCTGTTTTTAGCGGAGGAGAAAGCATTTTTAGCACCACATATGGCTAGAGCAAACCCTCCAGCTAGTTCTTTGCAGGATTTTGGTAGGTATATCTATGATTTTTAACCTGCTAAAGAGGTTTACAATCTGATTCTGATGTTATCATGCCTCCTGAGTTTTTATACAATGAGAATAAGAATACTGAAAAGGTTATTCTTATGTTTCCTTACCTGATGTTTTATCAAACCTTTATGACTATTTGTTATCTAACTGGCAGGATGTGTAATCTGAAGAGGATGTTCCCAATGAACTATTGCTTGTTACACTTGCTAACAGGAGATGAGATAGGATGTGAAGAATAAATGTTTGACAGTTAATATGCAGTCCCTTCAGATGGAAAGAGATAGTCATACCTCTCATCATTCCAGATTTTTGCAGAATGTCCAGATTTTTGCATCATATTTTTCGTCTGTTTCTCATAACATTGTGATTTTTCTGGAAAATTATTGAGGGTTAAAGTCAGAAAATAATGACAGACATTTGAGTTTCAGACTTCATACCCTTCTGAAAATTCATGCTAATGCAAAACCTGTTATTCTATCAATGTTCTAAGTTTCTAAAAGCAATATTTAAAAAGTATCCTTATTTTTGGGCCTTTGTCCCCCCCATTATTGATGGCTTTGTCCAGATTTCTTCCTTTAAGAGGTTGAGTGGTATGGAGATAGTGTTTGCATTGTGTATTTTAATACTTTAAGTGAATGCTACTAGATCTGTTCTTGTTTGGGGAGGTGTCAGCTGCCTCATATTTTTAATCAGGTCTATATTAGAAGACCGAAGATGCATTCTTTCGAATGCATCTTGGTCGAACTGAAAAGGTGGAAAACTCAAAATATTGAAGCGGCTGTTAAGCAAATTATTTCCCTGGGAAAGAATTTGCTTGGCCGCTTCGGTACTTTGCCGTTTTTGGCACTGTAGTGCGGTCTTGGAGTTGGTATATTTAAGTAGGGGGGTGTGGGGAGCGAAGCCCCCCACTTAATGTACTGTTTGAAATTAAGTTTTATTTTTTGTTTTGTTGGAACAGCAATGTTTTTCCCTTGGCAAAAAATCGCTGTTCTGACAGTTCGAGATTACAAGTTTTCGCTTATATAGGGTCGATCAATCACCATTCACTTTTTTAAGCGTTCAGTGATTTAATATAGATCCTTTTAATCAAATACAATGACTAGATCACAGAATTCAATACTGAGCTTAAACAAATCATGAAATTATTAACTATATTTTTTCAATGAGCAATCCTTCTACAATGATGCATTCATTCAATTAGAAATATTAGGTAATGAACCGCTAAAATGTAAAACAAAAAAATTCTAAAGAGAATACAAAAGCATTAGTGTCTGTCGACTACTAGATTCTAAGAAAAGACCAGCATAGTGCATTGATCTTAACTGTCCAGTTTCATCCATAACACATATGAATAAATCACAGAAAAATTTACAAACATGAGAAAAAGCAGCAAGAAACTTAGCAGAAAGCAATTTCAACATAGCACAATTGTGAAACAATGTTGTATATTGTATTTTGATCAAAGATCTGGAATTTCTGTATTTAAATAAAGGCTTAATTCACTTCTGTTATGCTTATGCAGACAAATTCTTCTGTAAAGTAGAAGAAATATGAAAGAGTATAACATTAGCAGTTAGGGCCGGTTCTGGCACTAGGCAACCTAGATAGGCACTTGGGGCCCATTGCTGGCAGGGTGGGCCCACCAGGACATTAATTTAAAAAGCTTGTCATGCTTATTAATGCAAGCACCTGCTGCTTTGCCCTTCCAGTTCCTATTCCAGCCATTGGAAAGGAGTATGCAAGCATGTTTGATTGCCTTGTATCCCAAGCAGAGTACATATCTGAGAAGCAGTTTACAGAGCCAGCCAGCATTACATTTTGATACCTTGTATCCCAAGCAGAATACATATCTGAGAAGCAGTTTACAGAGCCAGCCAGCAATACATTTTGATACCTTGTATCCCAAGCAGAATACATATCTGAGAAGCAGTTTACAGAGCCAGCCAGCATTACATTTTGATACCTTGTATCCCAAGCAGAATACATATCTGAGAAGCAGTTTACAGAGCCAGCCAGCAATACATTTTGATACCTTGTATCCCAAGCAGAATACATATCTGAGAAGCAGTTTACAGAGCCAGCCAGCATTACATTTTGATACCTCGTATCCCAAGCAGAATACATATCTGAGAAGCAGTTTACAGAGCCAGCCAGCAATACATTTTGATACCTTGTATCCCAAGCAGAATACATATCTGAGAAGCAGTTTACAGAGCCAGCCAGCATTACATTTTGATACCTTGTATCCCAAGCAGAATACATATCTGAGAAGCAGTTTACAGAGCCAGCCAGCATTACATTTTGATACCTTGTATCCCAAGCAGAATACATATCTGAGAAGCAGTTTACAGAGCCAGCCAGCAATACATTTTGATACCTTGTATCCCAAGCAGAATACATATCTGAGAAGCAGTTTACAGAGCCAGCCAGCATTACATTTTGATACCTTGTATCCCAAGCAGAATACATATCTGAGAAGCAGTTTACAGAGCCAGCCAGCATTACATTTTGATACCTTGTATCCCAAACAGAATACATATCTGAGAAGCAGTTTACAGAGCCAGCCAGCAATACATTTTGATTGCCTTGCATTTGAATTTAACCTGAACAGCAGCAGTTTTTTTCCAGGTATTATGGATGGATTTACGCTATTTGCAGGTACTAAATGGAACAGTGTGCGCGCGCGCGTGTGTGTGTGTGTGCGTGCGCACACGCACGTGCTAATTAAGTCACTTCCACATACTCAAGCCCTATACCTTAACTACAGGAGACAGGAGCCTTAATTCTCTACACCAGACTACTAGACCCTCTGGTAAATCACACAGAATTACTATCACTCCATCAAATAAATGTTCTAAAATGGATACTTTTGTCATTATTGGCTCATACATTTTGTTTCAATGCTTACCATAAAAAATGCTAATGTATTAAACAAGAAATTTAAAAAATATCTGAAATGTGAATCAAAGAGTTCATTCATTTATGACTTACTCCTAAAAATGTATGCTGGGGGCCCATGGTTTAAAAACAGTCTGAGGACCAAGGTGCACTAATCACCTTTGACTAGGTGCATTTTCAATAAATGTGAGCTTGAAAGGAAGAGTAGTTTACTATTACTCATGCTATGTCTGTTTTCAATGTACAACTGTTTTGTTGTGTTTAATAAATGGCCATCAGTGATTGTGTTATAAAACTTGAATGCAGTGTTAGTTGCACAACAGGTAACACAATTGCTTTTGGTGCAGAAGGATATGGATTCTATACCCACACCAGGTAGATGGACTGCTGAAACTACAGTACAGCATAATAGAGGTGCTGCAGTCATACATGTGTTTTCTTTAAGGTGAGACTTTAAAACGAGGCTTCATCTGTCTGAGATGGTGGTAGCTCAGTTAGATACAAAGATCCCATGAATGACACCGACTGAAAAGTGTAACAGAATTTTTTTTCTGATGCCTTGGCTAAATTTTCACTAGAATAATAAATATTGCTCTGGTTACATTTTAGAATGACATAAAATATGACACTATATTCCATTCCCAAAAATCTGTCCACGGATACCATGTAACAATACGTCTCAACTTCTTTGCTCAAAAATTTTGGACAAAGCCAAAAATAATGGAAGGACAAAGACCCAAACTCAGGGACATATTTTTAAATATTCATCTAACTCAAAGTTAATAGAAGAACAGGTTTTATATCAAAATGCATTTTCTGAACAATAATAAGTATGAAACGGTACTGTATGGCATTATTAACCAATTATAACCCATCTATCCACAACCTAATTTTCCCATTTTTGTTCATGGGGTTGGGGTGTTAACCAACTGTGATCCTCAGTGATATACTTGAAAATCAAAAATATTGTAAGAGGTAGGGCAAAAATATGAGGCAACAATCAGGGACAGTGTGCAAAATTTTGGACGGTTCAGAGGTATGAGTATAATTCTAAATAAAACACCTAAAAAGTCCAGTGCTCCTGATTTGGGCTTAAAAATCATTAGTTGTACTTAATCGTTCTTAAGCAGTTTGTGACATAATGAAGACAAATTGAGCAAAATTAATTATATGAGTGATTAGTCCAGAAAAACTAGTGTGAAAAGCCAGACTGCCTCAGTTAATGTATTTCATGCCTCAGTATTTAGAGCATACTGTTGCTCTCCAACCTTCAGCACTCCGTAGTGTACATTTTTCTGTGTCTGTACATAACCTGCATTTGTCTATATTAGCAGCATTGCCGTAGACAATCGCTTTGTTAATAATGACTCATTGTATGTAATAGGTTGCAAGTGCAGCAATTTCTTTCTTTCTTTCATTCGTTCTTTATTTATTTCTCATTCTCCAAGAAGGTGGTCAGGTTTTTCAGATTTCAGAAAGGAAATCTTTGAAAAATGTTCATAAGGAGTAAATTGTCTATTTGTTTTACTGCTATCACATTCAATATTGCAATAAAAAGTAACTGTTCAGTTCAGAGGTTCTGCTACAAGCACTTGCAGGCCAAGCACTTAAAAACCACTGTAGTGAAGTCAGGGACTTAGCATCTTGCAGCTTGTATTGGCCACCAGGCACACGTGAACTCGAATATGACTTTGGGCAAGCAGCTGCCATATCTCACCCAACACATTATTAAATTATTTAAGGTCAAGCAAGCAAGTGTGTCAGATGTAGGGGGAAAGTAGGAAGGGGTGGGAGTGTAGATTAGGGTAGAGACTGGGAAGGGGATTTAGGTGTAGAGAAATGGAGGGAGATGTTAGGATTAGGAAGCAGGAAAGGACTTCTAGTGTTAGGGAGTGCAAGAAGCATTCTAGGGCTAAATAACAGGAGAGATGTTTAGGGTTAGGGAGTGGCAAGGGAGTTTTAGGTTTAGGGAGCAGAAAGGGAGTTTAGGGTTAGGGAGCAATGGGGGAAATAAGGTTTAGGGAGAGGAATTAGAGTTTTAGGTTTAGAAAGTGATCAGATATTTTAGGTTTAGGGAGGAAGAGTGCACTTTTAGGGTTAAGGAGTGATGACTCTGGTTATGAGCTAGGTAGGGGTTTTAGGGTTTGAGTTAGGACACTGGTAGGGCTATATACTTTAATAGGGTCAGGTGTTGGGAAGGCTAAGTAGTTAAGTAGGACTCAGGTACTGGGAGTTTGAATACTTGTTTTTTTAAGGGAAGGGACAGAGAGCAGGTGTGCTGTGTGCTGCTACTACACAAGCACTTGTTCTAGGACCCCACTTGAGATAGTGGCTGGGTGGTGATTTGTCATACAGAAGTGACAAAAAATATCTAACAATATTATTTGACCAAAAATTAACAATGAAAATAATGTTAATTAATGTAGCAGTAAAATGAAATGAGCAAGCTTACCCTATCAGAAAGTTTTATCGTTACTCCGCCAGATATGGTGAGAGCGTTAAATGGAGTGACGATTTGTAGAAATCATGTAATTTATTTAAAATATCTTACAGAGTTGTATAATTACTCCAATTATACATTCATTGTGTATTATAAATAGAGTCCATATCTGCTATATAGTCCTTTTCTTACTACAGCAGCTTGCATATGTTAACTTCCACATAATTCCTTCTGTTTCTTCACTTCTATACTACAACTACTGTACTTTTTATTTTTTACAGTTGTTTTAAACACCCTTACTGCTGATGGAAAATGAATACTTACTGAATAGTTAACCATGTTTAACTATGCTTGTTTCTGCACATATATATATATATATATTGTTGTATTCACTTAGCTTATACTGTATTTTTTTTCTTCCTCATTTCTTTTTCTCATACTGTTTTGTCTTTTGTCTCTCGTATTGTTTCTTTGCTTCATATTGTTAATCATATTGTTTCATTGTACTTACTGTGGAGCCTTTCTCCCCGGGCATACGCTGCAAATGGACCTGTGTCCAGTCGGACCTTCCTGGTTAACAAATGTCAAATAAAATAAATAAAATAAATAAATAAATCTAGCCTGTCACGTACACACATCAGCTCAGCATATGTAGTCAGTGCACACACACAACAAAATGCTCAGGCCACGATTCAGCCAGATGGCCGGCATACACCTCAAAAATATGGCATGGAGCCATCAAAAAACAAGGGCAATAAATAATCCTTACATATGCATGAAATGCCAATGCTGTATTTCATTTAAGTTTTAAGGTAGCAGAGCAGAAATGTAACTAAGCTGTCAAGAGTGCACTGTACATCTTGAAAACTTATCCTTTATGCCAGCAACGCAAGTTGGCAAACCTCCATCATACCATTTTTTAGTATTCCTTTATTAACCATTTAACCCACTAGGCACAAATGTCTCTTTTAAGGGGTAGCTGGAAACACTGGAACTGTTACATTCAGAATCAAGAATCAAGATGACTGGAGTGAAACCAAAGACAACAGCCTGGAACAAGTTAATGGCTTATAACTTTGAATCTGTTATACTATCAGTCCATGTAAAATTCCTTAACAGGTCTGCTTGAAGGGCCTTACCTAGATATAATTAAAAGGAAAAATGTACATCAGTGTAGAAAATCAGAACATGTTAACTTATTTGCATTAAATGTTGTCTCTTTTGAAGTAATGTACCATTGAGAGCAAGTGCTTACACCTTTATAAAGTTTGAATGGCGGAATTTTTTCATTGTAAAGACAGACAACACTGGAAGATTTATGGTCTCTAATAGTAGTAAGCTGGCATCTAGAATCGCCACTTTTCAAATTTTATTGTATCTTGTTGAGTGGCTTTACCACACAGGGACTTTAGGCTGTACTCTGTTCATAGGTTCATAGGTGTGTACTAGGCTAATGGCCCTGGAGCTTTTACAAGCCTAGCCCATAGGATTACCCTGACATTGTGCCACCCAACCTTAGTTCCTAGTGCCTCTGTCGAGAAGAGCCACTGGAGTGATCCCCAGGGTGACTTTTCTATTTCCCATCCACTCATCAAGATTGAAGAGGGCCAGTGAGGTGCTCTGCTTGACATGTATGGGAAGTCTATTCCATAGCATGGGCAGTCTCTGGGTTATTAACTTGTCCTTCCAGCATGTTCTGTTGATTGTGGTAATAAGGTTGAGGTCTCTGGAGCGTGTGGTGCGGAGGGATTGGTATTTCTTTAGATGTGGTATTTCTAACAGTGCTGGGTCAGACATGGCTTTGTAAGTCAAGCAGAGATCGTCTCTAAGTAGGTGATATGAGACAGAGAATAGTTGGAGTTTTTTGAGTCTGTCCATATAGGACAAGTATTTAAGGCCTAGGATCCTCTTTGTGAGGTACTTTTGCAGCCTCTCCAGTTGTTGCAGGTGTCTAATGAGGTACATGCCAAATGGGGCGTTGTACTCGATGACTGGTCTAATGAGGGAAGAGTAGAGAGAGACAATGAATGACCTCTTTCTTCCTGGATGCAAAACCCTTAGTAATGAGATGTGCCACATAGAAGGACTTCCTGACCACAATGGCAATGTGGTGGTCAAAAGAGAGATTGCTGTCAACCTGTGTTCCCATATCTCTTATAACGCCTTCTGTGTTCAGTGGACTACCATCAATGTGGTAATTCAAGGGAACCGGGTTTTTCCCAAAGGAGATGAAGACACATTTTTTGGCATTGAGCTTAAGGCTATGGTTCTGACACCAGTCATTGGTCTCATTGAGGCCTTTCTTAGGATGTCAACATGACATGGGGAGTTAATAATAGCTCCCAACTTGCAATCATCTATGAACTTTGTCAGCCAGAGTCCCTTCTTCTTGGCCTGGACTTCAGGAAGTAGATACCAAACAGGAGAGAACCCAGGACCAAACCTTGTGGGACTCCACTTGTGACTGGTTGGCAGTCTGACTTGGAGTCAACTACTTTCACACTGTGGGTTCTATCTGTGAGCCAGTTTGCAACCCACCTAGTGATATAGAGGTTGATGCCTAGCTTAGTAAGTTTTTCTATGATTCCTGAGTGGGGAATGGTATCAAAGGCCTTGGCCAGATCAAGGTAGGCTGTATGAACCACCTTACCTTCATCCACAGCTCTGGTGACTGACTCAAAGAAGTCAATCAAGTTGAGCAGGCATGATCTACCCTTCACAAAACCAAACTGTGTAGGATCCAGAGTTTGGAGATTCCCTATATCCTTGTTTATTAGGTCCATGATGTGTTCCATAGCTTTGCATATCAGACTTATCAGACTAATGGGGCGATAGTTCCCGGGGTCTGTAGTCACTCCTTCTTTGTGGAGAGGGATGTCTGTAGCAGTATGCTATTCGGTATGGACAAAACCTGAGGTGAAGCTGTGATTGAACAGGGCACACAGGTGAGGTGCCAGTTCACTCTGTAGTTCATGTAGAACACAGCCAGGGATACTGTCAGGTCCCATAAAAGCTGTATTCTTGGCCTTGGACAGTGCTGTTTTAGCCTGTGCAGCAGTAATATTGGGTGCATCGCAATCTACTGGTATTGTGATTGGTCCTTTGTGGGGGAGAGAGAGGGGTAAAGTTAGCACTGAATCTGTTCACCAGTATAGTTGCAATATCTGTTGGCTCGGTATAGGAGATACCATTGTGCAGTAGCTCAGAGCATATCTGGGTATTGCCATGGAGATTCTTTACATAACTATAGAAGGCCTTGTGTTTGTCTTTACTATCTGCTGCAATTCTGTTTTCATAGCTAGCTTTAGAGGATTTGATGAGGGATCTCAACCTTTTCCTGAAGCTAATAAGGGAGTTTTTCCAGTCTTGGAACTTTACCTTATTCTGCATCAGTTTCCTCCTTCTGTTGTAGAATTTGTTTATGGCAGGGGACCACCAGATTGGCTTCCTTTTTTTTTGAGGAGAGCATCTTAGTTCTATTGGGTATGGTGAGATCCATGCATTTGTGTACATGTTCATACAGTGCACTGGTATATGATATGGCAGTGATGCAACTATTCTCGATTTGCATGGGTACCGTGAAGTTAGCTACCTCTGTTTTTCGGAGCCCAAAGTTAGCTTTGGAGAAGTTTTTCATGGTGGTTACCTTTGTTGGGGGGTGGGGGGATGTGGATTTCCAAGTTGATTAGCTTGTGATCAGATCTAACCATGGAGGAGTTGACTATTGGTGTAGAGCAATGGTTGCCCATGTTAGTAATGACCAGGTCAAGGATGTTGCTACCTCTAGTGGGGGTAAAAACGAGTTGGTCCAGTGCATTGGAATTTATGAATTCCAGAAAGCGTTGGGCAATCTTGTAGCCCAGGCAGGTATGACTCTAGCCCTGAGTAACATCCTGCCATCACCCAGAATCATACTGCAGTACAAGGACAAAATGATTGACTTCAACAATTGGCTAAGCTTCTGGTGTCATTCTAAGGGGATCCAGTATCTGTCTGCCTAGGACGACATGGTCGAAAGACCAGGACGCTTTGCCAGAGATGGTCTGCACCTGTCACCCCTGGGATTCCGGATACTGGCAAAGGCTCTTGCTGCCCCTATAGTGTCATTTTTAGGCAAGGTTCAAATGACAAATTCACCACCATAACAGGAACAGGCAAGCAAAAACTGAGGGTAATGCTACTCAATGCTAGAAGTCTAAATCTCAAAATGCACTCACTCGAGGCACTCCTTAAAATGGAGAACATTGATGTCTGTGCAGTGACTGAGACCTGGTTCAAGGCTCCAGAGAGCAACCCTGCATTACCAGGCTATAACTCATATTACACTTTTCGGCCATCTAACCTGGACCAGAATACCAAAGGCGGAGGTGTGTCCATATTAATTAAGGATATCCACACCTCCAGGCTAGTTACTCAGCATAATGCAGCCGAGGTTATCCAAGTGCAACTAACTCTGGGCAAAACTGCAATCCAAATTGTAGCTTGCTGCAGATCCCCCACCATGCCCCAGGATTCCCACTCCTCTTTTCTTGATGTACTAGAAAATATTAGGGTTAAACCAAACACCCTAATAATGGGCGACTTCAACTACCCCACCATTAACTGGGAAAACTACTCATGTACCAACTCCTTCGTTCAGCGCTTTCTGGAATTCATAAATTCCAACGCCCTGGATCAACTTATCCACACCCCCACCAGGGGCAGCAATATCCTAGACCTAGTCATTACCAACATGAGTGACCGGTGTTCCACACCTGAAGTCAACTCCTTGTTGGTTAGATCCGACCATATGCTAATCACCCTAGATATCCACATCTTGCCCCACCCCCCATTAAGGAAACCATGGTAAAAAATTTCTCCAAAGCCAACTTCATGCTTCTTAAGACAGAAGTGGTGAACTTCATGACACCCATGCAGATGGACAATACAGTTATGACTGCTGAATCCTACACAAATGCACTCTATAAGCACTTACATGAGTGCATGGATTGTGCTATCCCAAACAGAACCAAGACGCTATCCTCCAAAAAAAGGAAGCCAATCTGGTTGTCCCCTGCCATAAACAAACTCTACAACAGAAGGAAGAAATTATTGCAAAAGAGAGTAAAATCCCATGAGTGGAGGAGCTCCCTGGTCAGCCTCAGCAAGAAGCTGAGATCCCTTATAAGATCCTCCAAAGCTAGCTACGAAAACAAGATTGCCACTGATTCTAAGGACAACCACAAAACATTCTATAGCTATCTCAAGAATCTCAATGGCAACACCCAGATCTGCTCTGAGTTACAGCACAATGGCACAAAAATTACAGAACCAACTGATATTGCCAACATCCTGGCAGATAGGTTCAGTGCTAACTTTACCCCTCCCTCACCCCCTAAAGGGCCCATATCTATACAGAAAGAATGCAGAGTGCCTATAATCACAACTTCACAGGTAAAAGCAGCACTCTCTAAAGCCAAAAACACAGCATCCATGGGACCGGACAACATCCCGGGCTGCATTTTACACTAACTTCAGAATGAACTGGCTCTCCACCTAAGCACCATGTTCAATCATAGCCTCACGTCAGGCTTTGTGCCCACTGAATGGCACACAGCAACAGTTATCCCACTCCACAAAGGGAGAGCACCACTGATCCTGGGATCTATTGCCCTATTAGCCTGACGAGCGTTGTCTGCAAGGCCATGGAATGTATCATTATGGAATTCATAAACAAAGACATTGGTAACCTCCAACTCTGGACCGCACCCAGTTCGGGTTTGTGAAAGGCATATCTTGCCTCCTGAACCTGGTTGACTTCTTTGAGGCAGTCACCAAAGCATAGACAAGGGTAAGGTGGTTCACACAGCCTATCTTGACCTTGCCAAGACTTTCAATATCATCCCCCATTCTGGAATTATAGCTAAATTCACTAAACTAGGTATAAATCCCTATGTCACAAGATGGGTTGCTAACTGGCTCACTGACAGAACCCAAACTGTAAAAGTTGCAGACTCCAAATCTGACTTCAAACCAGTGACAAGTGGAGTACCACAGGGTTCAGTCCTGGGACCTCTCCTATTTGGTGTCTACTTCTCTGAAGTATAGGCTAACACAGAAGGCCTCTGGCAAATGAAGTTCACAGATGACTACAAACTAGGAGCTATAGTCAAGTCCCCAAATGATGTGGACATCCTACAGAAGGGCCTCACTGAGACAGATGCCTGGTGTCAGAGCCATGGCCTTAAGCTCATTGCCAAAAAGTGCATTGTTATCCCTTTGGTAAAAACTCTGTACCCATGAGCTACCACATAGGTGGCAGTCTTCTTAACACCGAATGTGTGATAAGAGACTTTGGGACTCAGGTGGACAGTTGTCTCTCCTTGGATAATCACATTGCCACAGTAGTTAGGAAATCCTTCTACACAGCACACCTCATCACAAAAGGGTTCTCATCCAGGAAAAAAGGGGTCATTGTTACCCTCTACTCGACACTCATTAGACCCATTATAGAGTACAATGCCCCTTTTGGAATGTACCTCACAAGACATCTGCAGCAGCTGGAAAGGCCACAGAAGTACCTCACAAAGAGAATTACTGACCTCAAACAGATGCCCTACACTGATCGTCTCAAAGAACTCCAGCTTTACTCTGTAGCATATTGCCTACTCTGAGGTGATCTCTGCCTAACATATGAAACTATGTCAAACCCAGAACTGTTGGACATGCTACACCTAAAGAAATCCCAATCCCTCCGAGCTTCACGCACACTCTAGGGACCTAAACCTTGTCACCACGATAAACAGGACTTGCTGGAGGGATAGATTCCTGTCCCAGAAACTTCCCATACTCTGGAACAAGCTACCCATCTATGTCAAGCAAAGTTCCTCATTAACACTCTTCAATAAAAATCTTGATGAGTGGATGGGAAATAGGAAATACACCCCAGGGATCACTTCTATGGCTCTGCTCAACAGGGGCACAGGAAATTAACTTTCTTGGGTTGGCGTAAGCCAGGGAACGTTGTTGGCTAGGCTTACGTAGGCCCTTGGGCCGATAGCCTAGTACCTACCTATGAACTTATGAACCTAAGTGTATTGGTAAATGAGTAGTTTCCCAGTTAATGGAGGAGTAGTTGAAGTCGCCCAGTATGAGAGTGTTAGTTTGGACCCTAATATTCTCCAGGGTGCTTAGGAATGTGGACTGTGAATTTTGGGACATGGTAGGGGACCTATAGCAGGCTACGACCTGAATCGCTGCCTTACCCAATGTTAGCTGCACCTGAAGTATCTCAGATGCATTATGTTGGGCTACCTGTCTGGAGGTGTGCGCATCCTTTATGAATATGGAAACATCACTGCCTTTGGAGCTTCGGTCTAAGTTCTGGGGCCGAAAGGTGCAGAATGAGTTGTAGCCTGGTAGCTCATGGGTGCTTTCTGCTGCCTTGAACCAGGTCTCTGTTACAGCACAAATGTCGATGTTCTCCATTTTAAGGAGTACCTCAAGTGAGTGCATTTTGAGATTTAAACTTCTAGTGTTGAGCAGCATGACCCTCAAACTGTATTTGTTTGTAGCTGTTATGGTGGTAATTTGGTTTTTGTAACACCACCTAAAAAAGGCACTGTAGGGGTGGCAAGAGCCTTGGCAAGTATCCGGAAACCCGGGGTGACAGATGCAGGTCATCTCTGGCAAAGCATCGAGGTTTGTCAGTCATGTTATCCCAGGCAGAGAGATACTGGATCCCCTTAGACTGACACCAGAAACTTAGCCAATTGTTGAAATCAATAATTTTCTGCTTGTACTGTGGCATCATTCTGGGTGATGGTAGGATACTGCTCAGGGCTAGGGTCATACCCGCCTGGGCTACATAATCCGAGAGCTCCTCTATGTCTCTTTTCATCATATAGCGCTGGACTTTAGGCCCCCAAATCTTCATTTGAATACTGTGGAGAAAACTGACCAAGTCATCTAACCAAATTACTCATACTGAGTGACCTATGAAAAGAAGTTTTTGTGTTTAAATAAATAAAATACTGCATAATCAATGTGCTTTATCATATACTGTTGTATAAGGCTGGTAACAGAAGTACTTTAATGGCAACCTTTGTTTGGTGTTTTATTTCATTTGTTAGCCAAAAATAAAGTAAACTAAACTAAAAGCAGTGTGTTGGATAAACAAACGATAGATAAAAAAGCAGCTATACCAAGACGCTCGCTGCCACCTCTCACAGCACAGTTCAGCTAAAAGAAACGGAGCCCTTTTTGTAAAATCCTGCAAATTTATTGAACCAAAGTTGAGCGCTTTCTCTCGCCGAATGCGAGCTTCCTCAGAACAAATTATTCATAGTGTGACAATGTTAATATACTAAAAATGGCGCCAAATTCAAAACATTTCATCAATTATGCAATTACTGTGTTTAAACAAACATTGCTTATCCACTTTACATAGATAACACTATTCATAAATCACCATTCCTATATATAAAATAAAAAATACATACAACATGTTATTCTAAAAGAAGAAGTGGTTTGATGGACAAAAAGTCGTTTATCCCTGGGTATGTGGTGGCATCTGTATAAATTTGCCACCATAATTCTCTGTATGCCAGATAGTTCTTAGAATTTCCTCCCCTGGGATTATTCCTGACCATTTCTAAAATTGCAAACTTAAAAGAATGATCTGTGCCATAGTCTAAAATGTGTCTGCAAAGGGCATTTTTTGTGTCCTTCCTTCTTATACTATATATATGTGAATATATTCTCTGTCTGAATTTTCTCTCAGTTTTCCCTATGTAATAGGCCTGACAGTGAGAACAGACAGCTAAATATACTAACATAGTTGAGTTACAATTTCCCTTAGAGAAATATATTTTAGTATGATTTGTATTATTTAACCATATACATTCCATATCATAAATGAAAGAACACTGATTGCAGGAACCACATTTCGAAGTTTTAGATCTTACTATTGTGTTACATTTGTCCGAGTGGCCACTTTCCAACATATGTTTAATGTTCCTGCCAATTTTAAAAACAAAATTAGGTTTGAGACCAACACATTCCATTATATCCTGCGTAGATGTCAAAATATGCCAGTTTTTAATAACTATATTTTTTATCATCTGGCTATATGGGCCATACTCCAGTATTAATGCACTACAAAAACTATTATTGACATCCTGTGTTAAGTCTTTTTGTCTGTCCGTAGTACATGTCAATTCGTTCCTGGATATAACTAAGTCTAAGTCTGTGGTGTTATCAAGAATGTTATAATTTGCACCCAATAAAGGGGTATATTTATGTCCCCACTGATTGATTACATATGTAGCAATGTCCCTCAGCATCGGCACGTCATATCCTCTTTCTATGAAGAGGCTTAGAATAAAGTTGACCTCCTCCACCATATCTGGATACTTGGAGGTCATTCTTATGGCCCTAATACATTGCCCTTTAAAGATGTTTCTTTTCAAAATAAATGGATGACAACTATTGTAATCAATATATGAGTTAGTAAAAGTACTCTTTCTATGTACCTTAGATTTAAAGCCTTCACCATCACTCACAATGAGGGTATCCAAATAAGGTACCCCAGTGTTGTTGTGGGTGCAAGTAAATTTCAAAAAATTACTACTGGTATTGAGAGAACTAAAAAAGTTATCAAAAGAATGTCCATTTTCAAGTGCAACTTAGATCTATGGGTGGGTGACAGAATATTTGCTCCAGAACTGTTGTCTGTCCTATTAATTGACAGAGGCAGCTCCTAAATGCTTTATCACATGCATGGTGCCCCTCATATTATCTATGGTATGATTCCAGTTATTCTCAGTAGGAATAATATATAATTATTGACCATGGGATGGGTTAGGCTAATCTATGACCAATTGGGATAGTTATTTCAAACACAAAAAAGTAAATTGACTAGACTTAAAATGGCCTGCAAGGGCAGCTAGCCTAGTACTTACGTATGAACCTATGAACCAGATAAGTGAAATGATCGTACTTGAACATATTTCAGCCACAACCTGTGTCTCGGGGGCAAGGGTAAATGCGGTCCATATAATACATGTAGGGCAGCCAATGAACCAGTATGCTTTCTGAGGAAATCAGAGTACACAGAGAAAGCCCATGCAGATGCAGGAAAAACATGCACACTGAAGAATGACATGGGCAACAGATCTGGACTGAATCCCACACCCTAGAGCTCTGAGTTAGAAACCTTAGACACTTGACCCCTATATTGTTTGTCAGATCAAGACTGGGAACAAACTCTTTTATCATCAAAGGGCTGGTAAGCAGAACCATGGCTGCATATCTAGGGGCAGCTCCCCACACTTACTGGAGATGATAGGAGAGATACTTCAGTACATAAACTCCTCTTGGGAGATGCTAGTACGGTAGCAACAATTACTGCACAACTCAATTTTTAAAGTAAATATTGTGTCTGAATGATGTTTTTTTTACATCTGATTACTGAATATGCATTATAGGCAAACCATCTTTAATTGATTTGCTAGAAGTTATACAGTAAGTAATTTGTGTTAATACTGTTAAAATTCAAATCACAAATTTTATTGCTGTTGTTTTTATATAGCTGTTTCTTTTTTTATTTTGAAAAGATTATCATATATTATGTTTGCCACATCATAAGAGTCTAAAGTAAACACGCAGACAGTGAAATCTTTTTTAATTCATAAAGGTGACAGCTTTGCGAAATATCTCTCTTCACAAATGATTCATTTAAAAATGCATTTTAAGCACTTAGACTTCCTGAAGTACTGAAATGTAAGTCCGGGTTTATATAACAAAGGGTGAAATATACCCAATATTTGGATTTTTTCTTTCTTCCTTTAATTTGTAAGTCTGACCCAAGAAATATTGTTATGTTTTCTTATTTTCTGACGTATGATTCCAATCTAAAATGTTATGTTAACACTGAATGAACAAAAGATAACATTGCATCACCTCAAAGATTTCAAGGCAGTGTTATGTACTTTGCTTAAAAAAAAAAAAAAAGCAAGTTGATTGAATTGCATGTAGATAATGCTGAGCCTAGGGAGATCATTTGGCAAGTCCTTCTCTGGGCAAGCCACATTAAATATTCATCATTTTACTCAGCAGAGGAAGTCAAACTGTCACTCAGGCATGTTGTCAGATGTCCTCAGGTGGGTCTCTATGATAACAGAAATCTGTAGTGAAATCATTATCAGGCAAAAGTTCATTCAGAAGCACTCAGTTGTAAGTTATTAGCAACTTAATTTAATTTGCCGATATGCATCCTATGCAAATCAGCAGTGCTCAGTGTTAAGTCTGAAAAGGCCCGTTTTGCTGAAGCAGGCCATCTTGTCAGCATTCAGAGTTTTGATGAAGCAGTAATGATAATTACTATAACTCATGTCAAGTTTTCTACTGTTAGTTTACTCGAAGCTCTCTGGTTAATGGAAATTAATTGCCATTTGAAATTATTTTAGACAAATGAGCAACACGAGAAGGTTGCTTTCTTAGCAATAGTTTTGATGTACTTTAATACAAGCACTGCATACCAAATAGTGAAGAAGGCCTCTGATGGCTCATTTTCATAGAATTTCAGCACAAACACATATACAGATTTTTATTTCTTATTAAAGATGTTTTTCTTGTCTCCGGCTAATGAATATGTTTTACATTTCTTAAAGTGGTAGTGCATAAGAAAGCAGTACTTATTATCCTATATTACCATAGCATTTCAGGTTAAAGGGAATCATGTAAATGCTCTAAAGAAATTCGAGTGAGTCCTGGTAGTACAAATGCATTGCACTTAAAACCACTATCAGTGAATACTAAACAAAGTTTTTGATTTTTTTGAAAAGGAGCAAACCCTTCTGCCACCTAATATGAGGGAGCCCCCAGCACCTCCTAGCTAATATACTAGTTCCATGGTCACACAACAGTAGAGAAAGTGTAAAGTCCAAAGTTCGCTAAAAGTTATTTTCAGTGTAATTGTTTTGCCATAACAAGACATGCTAGAATTCCCTTTGTCAAGCTGTCAGGTTCCTTGTTACAATGCCCTCAAATGGCTAATAATTGCTATACGTATAGTGATTTTTTTGGAAAGGCAACAGTATACATCAATAACAGAGAACTGCAACAGCTATAGGCAAACTATTGTTGCAGATGTTACTTTCTAAGTATACAGTCAACCTTATCATAGTGTAAAGCCTTATTAGGAAGTACAGTTTCCTTTTCTAATTGTTAACAGAGTTGTATAGTACACTTTATATGTTTCCTTTATGCTGAGTATAAACACTTTATGCTGTTTGTCCCCTGCCTTTCATCTATGGCTTTTGCCTGTCTCTCTCAATACCACATCAGCCTTTCTTCTCTTATTTCAGGATGAGCTGCTATTTCATGTCTGGCACATGGAATTTAGGATTGTGCCTCCTGGCCATGAATGGCTAACATGATGCCTTGTCTGCAATCAACATGTAGTAGCTTCCTTGTTTTACACTTTATGCTAGCTGTATTATTAGTCATTTTCCTGAATGCCTCTACATATTGTAATGCTTTTTTATTAAAGACAGCCATGTCCTGACTCCCTAATTAAACTGTTAATCCAGGAAGGAAGCACAGTTATTAGCTCTACTAAACCAATCCATTCAACATGGTTGCAACCAAGGAGACCCATGCAAAATATTCCCCAGGCTTCAATGCTCCTAACCCACACTAGACTTGAAGTAGGATTCATTGTAGCTCACTCAGAAGCCCATCAGGAGTACTAAATGATGATTGGCTGACAATGTTCCTCTGTGTAAAATATCATTGTCTCACAGAATTCTGTTGTAATGTGTGAGTGTTAAATGTACTGGGGGTGTGACCAACATGGCTGATGAGTAGAAGCAATTCAAAATATTTCTAATGATAGTTAAAGTTATTTCATGACTGGAAGTGGTGATCACTTAAGAAAATATAAGTAATTATTTTAAGTTATTTCCTGTTATATCACTTCAATCAGACAACTACATCATCATTGGTAAATGAGTTCAAAGATGGCTTTACATGCAGATTCTAGTTCAAAGAGATGTTCAACAACTGTTATCATCAGGTCAAGCCTTACTTTAAACGCTGACAACTTTCAAACTAAAATGCATATTATGCAAGAAAACTGTCTGGAACAGACTAAACTGATAAACTCTATGGTCTCACAATATGCAAACTGACTTAAGTGAATTTAAAACTCCCTTACAGACACGTAAGTCAGAATTAAAGTACAAGAAAACCAGTCCAAGTTCTTGCTAAAACAAAATATGTGGTTCATTGGTAAAATAGAAGCTCTGGTGACCAGAGGGAAGATGAACAATATCAAAATATTTAATGTACCAGAAAAACTAGAAGGAAGTAATATGGTGAGTTTCCTCACCTCATGGATCCTCCAAATACTAAAATGGCAGGGAGGATTATTATCTGGTATTAAATGAGCCATAGATCTATTGGGAAGCCTATACTGCACCTAACTCTAAACCTAGATTTATAATTGCTAAATTTCAATCCTATTTTGATAAAGAACTTTTCTTGAAAAAAAATGCTTGGATAAACTCTCTAGTTAAAGTGGTCTCAAATATAACAGTATTCAACCAAAAGCATAGAACAAAAGAAAACGATTGCCCACTTATTTAAGCCTTAAATTAATATTAAAATAGAGCTTGCTTTCCCTGAAAAAAAATTAAATTGCGCCTAACATCAGGACTAAAAATATTTGGTACTATTGAAGAGACAATACTCTTCATACAAAATGATAAAATATTGCCTGAAAATGAAGAAATGTTTGGTCTTTCTCCCAACAACATTGTTGTTGATACAAATAAACACATTTTCTACCAACAAGCATGTACAAGAAACCTAAGACTTCAAATATATGCTTCTGAGTTCAGAAAACTTTGCTGCATGATGCTAAGAACATTTCTATGACAAGTGGACATGCACAGTGTATATGGAATTCAGAAAAATAGCTGCACAATGTGGACAGGCCAAGTAGTTTGGTCAGACATGGTGAATGCTAATGAGGCACAGTGTATGATAATGAAGCAAAATAAAATGGAGGAGTGATTCAGGAACATAGATTTGTTGCACGATGGTGCTGCACCAGCTGTGTATTTAAAATTGGCTGAATGCTCATGTTTAGAATGACAGAATCATTAAGTCGCATTAGGGGTTGCCACAGCTTTAGAAAATATATATGTGCAAGGTCTTTTTGCTGTTGTCATGCACAGTGGTATGCATAATCACTCCTTTTCTTCGTTGTGATGTGAACCTAGAGTTGGTATACATAATTATGGGGGTAAGGGGCTTGCAACCCCACATTAGGGTTGCAGGGTGGCTTACTGCCCCCACAAAATATTTTTGCATTTTTTTAGGGGTTTTGTTTTGCCTCACTATTTTTGGTATTGTATTTACGATAAACTAAGAGCTGAAAAAAGATCATTGATGGCAAATTCATGGCTCATAGGTAAATTGGGCTGTGTTGGTGTGAGTGTATGTCTGCAGGAACACAATCTCAGTAGTAGTTGCTGCACTCTGGCTTGATCTACTGGACAGTTCTGGGTACACATGGCAGAGGTGCAGAGGGTTAAGCAGCCATGGCTAGATGTTGGTGTGATGCATAATTTTCAGCAACATTTGCTAGGAAATGTGCCAGTATTATAAGACTTACAACCATGGTGATAGTACATACTTCCACAATAGATGTTGCTGAGAAAGTGCTAACAGTGCGAGAGTGGGATCACAGTCACCACAGCCATGTTGGCTAGCATCTGTGGATGTAGCAGATAACTGGCCTCACAGATGGCCTCTCACCCCTGGCAGGTGAGCCAGAGAAGACATTGCACATTCCACTGTATGATTCAGTTTGGCCAAGGAATCATGCATATGGGACATGCACTCCTTTAGGTCATCATGTACACCCTGGACACCCTCACTATCTCAGCCATGTCTGTGGTGGTACTAGCCTGTGCCTCCATGATGGCACTGTACATATTTATTTACTTATTTATCTATCTATCTATCTATTCAGCCTTTGTTGAATGGATTGGTCCCACTAGGCTAGTGGCTTCTTTTCGGTATAAACCATGAAGGTGCTATTTCTACTACAGAGGGAAATTTGACAAGGGAATTAGGGAACTTCCCCTACTCTTTGGTGCTGCTAGATTGTACCAGTGACACCTACAACAGCAAAGAAGAGGCCTAAAGGAAGCTGCAGAAGAGCAAAAAGCTATGGAGGGTTTGGAGGTGCAAAGTGAGAATTTTAAGAAAAATCTGCCCAATACTGAGCTTCAGAATGTAAACAAAGATTCCTGTGTGGTGGATGTTGCAAATGAGCAGAGTTTAACTGTCTAGATGGAGAAGGAAGTAACTGAGCCTGTTGAAGAGGTGCAGATAACAGAACTGGTATCAGGAGAGCTTACAGAAGATGTTCTGTTAAAAATAATCGAGCAGGATGATCCAGGTGACAGTTCTGCTGTGTCATGGGGTGAGATGGCAGATAACTTTTTTCAGAAGCGCTGAGGATGGTAATATAGAAAAGGAGCCAAGCGATGTGGCAGCAAATAATACAGCAGTTAAAACCTACGCAGCAGTGACAGAAGGTAAAAGAGGAAAACAGCAACAAACTGAGAAAGTGTCTGGGTTTGCGTCAACAGATACTACAGTAATTAAAACAAGTGCAGCAGGGACAGCTGGCAAAAAAAGGAGAGCAGCAACAAACCGTAAGTAAAACTGATTTTAAAAAGAAGAGAAGACCGACTGCGAGAATAAGAGCAAAGAAATGAGTATGCATTGGTAACTGTTCTGGATTTTAAAGCTCAAGAAATTCTGTCTTTTATACATATTGGGATTAAGATGTTTTGTGGCTTAACATTTGAAACTGAAGGACTGATGATGAAATTTCAAGAACTGTGTAACAAAAAGAAGGGGACTTATCTGTGGGACAATTATTTGTTTTATGGTAGTAATTTGAATTTTAAAAAATATTAGAGAACGGGCAAACTGTACATCAGCACCCTGATTGGAGAACGAAGGTTCTCCAGGAGGGTATTAATGTACAAGTAGTGCCCACTGAACAATGAGTCTGCCACTACATGACAGCATATTAAGCTGCCGTGGAGATCGGACTGAAAAAATCTGATGGCCGCCATTATTTTACGCTAGCTAAGCAAAGCTTTTGCTGTTTAGTGGGTATAAAATAATAAAAGAAAAAATTAAAATAAAAAACGTGTGTATGTGTTTATGTGTGTGTGTGTGTGTGAGTGTATGCGTGTATGAAAGTGAGAGATCAATTGAGCTGTTATCTTACACTCACTAAGCAATGCTTTTCTGTTTCGTAAGTGTAAAATAAATGAAACCAAAAAAAGAGTGTGTGTATGTGTGTTTGTTTCTGTCTGCATGTGTCAGTGAATGTATGCATGAAATCAGAACAGACTGTGTGTGTGTGTGTGTGTGTGTGTGTGTGTGTGTGTGTGTGTGTGTGTGTGTGTGTGCGTGCGTGTGCGTGTGTGTGTGTGTGTGTGTGTGTGTGTGTGTGTGTGTGTGTGTGAAGAGTGAGAGCGATCCCTGGCAGCAACAGCATCAGTTAAGAGGTTTGTGTACCTCTTGACCATACCTCTCAACCTCTCGGCACAAGAAATCTGGACAGAGCCACAAATAACAAGGGACAAACAACCAAAAATAAGGACAGATTTTAAATATTGCTCTTATAAACTAAGAAAGTTGCTATAACAACAGGGTTTCCATTAGCATGTATGATATGAATTCTGAAACTCAAATGTCTGTCATTATTTAATTACGTCAATCTCCAGTGATTTGCCAGAAAACTACACATTTTATGAGGATGTGACCAAAAATACAAGCCAAAAATGTAGACAATCTGCAAAAATCTGGACAATTGAAAGGTATGCTCTGTTGACTCTTAGCTCAAAATATCTTGGATAAACCTAAAATAAATGGGGGACAAAGGCTCAAAATAGGAACATATTTTACTTGATTATTAGGATTTGTGTTAGCATATATTTTCTGAAACAGAGGTGTACGTGAGAGACTGAGTGAGAGTGACAGTAAAGAGGTTTGCATACCTTTGGACCTTTCAGCTGAAGAAATCTGGATAAAGCCTAAAGTAAAGAGGGAATAAAGGCTCAACAAACAGGAACATATTTTAATTACTGCTCTTATAAAATTACAAACTTGCTTAATTAAAAGGACTTGTGTTAGTATGAATTTTCTGAAGAAAATGATAGTCTAAAACTGTACATGCCCTTATTTAGTAACTTCACTCTCCAATGATTGGCAACAATCAAATGTTTTAAGAGTAAGAGACCAAAAATAAAGTAAGTGCTTAGATATCTTTTAAGTATTATAATTGGGATATAAAATGCTACCTCCAACACCATTAACATATACTACAGTAAGTTTGAAACATTAGGTTTACATCAAAAATATAAAAAAAGATAATATAGTACTTAAAAAAATAAATAAAAATGAAGTGAAATACAACAGTTTTACAGACAGCCCATATTCTAAGCACAATAATCCCCTCCAGGGTGTGTGTTAATGTGTAATTAATGGGCTTCCGGGTGTAGAGCCCCTCAGATCTCCTAATGGATCTATATTAAATCAGTGAAATGGCATTACAGCGAATGTCATTTCGCCGACACATATAGAATGAAATCTGACAACAGCGAAACCCCAGCTCACCGATTTTTTTCTCAGGGAATCGGTAGACCAACAAAACACAATGTACCAGTTAAAAAATTGCAGAGTGGAGGGCTTCACCCCCCCACACCCCCCCTAACTAAATATACCAACTCCAAGATCACACTACAGTGGAGTAAAGAGCTATGTCATGGCTCAAGCTAAGCAATTTTTTTTTCCTGGGAAAAAAAACGCTGGCCTGAGCTTTCGCTGTTGTCAGATTTTGTTCTATATGTGTCGGCAAAACAGCATTCTCTGTAATGCCATTGCGCTGACTTATTATCGATCCCCTCATAACACCCCTGGGGTGGTATTAATTACACATTAACACATACCTTGTTGGCTGTCAGGCATTATTGCTTGATTACTTTGCAGTTTAGAACTGATGACCTGAAAGAAGATGATGTTAAAAAATGCAAGCAGGGTCTGTGTGAAATTGTTGAGAATATTGTGAAAGTTAAACTTATGCAATGCATGGTGGAGGTTGGAAGTTGTTATGAAATGTGAAAAAAAAACATGGTAAAGCACTTGCCAAGTGTTATTTTTGTGGCTGGTGAAAGTGGGACAGCCTAAATCATGTTTAATGGGACTTTTCTCATTTAAGTAATGATTATAGCACAATACAATGTAACCAGTGTTGGTAGAAAGGGCATACAACAAGAAGGTGTGTGCCTAAATGCAGGTTGTATAGAAAAAGGGTACTTTTTTGGATAGATTGTCAAGAGCAAACAGTAAATAAAGAAAAAGTAAGGAAAAGGGCAGAAACATTTTGGGTAAGGACAGCGAGAGAATGGGGGAGAGGGTGAATGAGGTGAAGGAGAAACTGTAAAAGAAGAAAAAACTAGAAAGGAGAGATGTGGAGTGGGAGTACATGCAGGAAGAGAGGTCAGGAGAAGGGATGTTACTAATAATTTTCTTAAAGTTCTAGCAAGTGAAAAATCTCATTCTGAGGATGAAAGATTATTTGTACATAAACCCAGAGGAAAAACATTCAGTTGGGGAAACAGTAAAAGTAAAAAAAAAAAACGAAAAACAAAAAAAAAAACAAAACTTAAATCTACTTCCAGTAAATGTGAACAGTATTATTAACACTGTAAGAAGGATAGGGATACTGGAATGGTGTGCTAAATGTGAAGTGGATGTTATTCTGTTAGAGGATGTAAGATTCCTGACAAGTGAAGAAAGACTACAAACAAAAATGTTGGGGATGAAATATAATATAGAATGTAGGATGTGAACAATGTTCTGGATTGGCTATGTTGTGTAAAAACTGTGGATGTACTAAATGTAACATTGGTGAGGTTGGGACTGTTGTTGATGTGAAGTGGACAGAAATGTTTATAGAATTATAGCATCATATGCATATATAACTAGCAAGGAAAGAGAGGATCTGTTTCATCACATAGAGTATGTGGTAGTTAATGTGAAAATTCTAATTTTAGGGGACTTTAATTGTGATTTAAGGGTAAAATGTAAAAAGAAAGTGAAAAATGTAAAAATACAGGAGGTGATAAAATGTGGTAAATTAGTTGTGTGGAACAATAGTCACTTGACTTATAGAAGGGGGCACTTGGATCTGAAATTGATTATTTTATATTATCAGAAGGCTTGGGGGTAGCAGATGGTAATACAGTTGCTTTGTGTTTTTCAGAGCAATTAGCAATATAGATGGAGATGATGCAAAAAAGAGAGTATATTAAAATAAGAAAGGGGATAACAAAAAATAAATGAGAAATTATGGGTTGAAACTGTAGAGTAGGAAGTATTGCAGTTATAGAAGGATCATATAACCATGAAGGACTTCTATAAAAACTGGTTTGAATGGTGGATTAAATTTAAAAAGAAGTATAAAAAGCATTTTTTCAATGGCAGGGTGCTATAAGAAAGGAAGACAACGTGAAGAATAGGAAAATGCATACAAATGTATTACAGAATTTAAAGAATAATACAAGAAAGTGTTATGAGAAGGACAAAAGAAATGGGGAGGATTAAAGCATTGCTGTTCATATTTGGGTAAAATAGTAAAGGTGAATGTTAGTATAATGAGAGAAATGAAAAACGTAAAAGAAGATGTAAAGAGAACATAAGAGAAAATTATGAGTATTGTAAACCAACATGTGAAAAATATGTATAAAAAGAAGGAAAATAAAGAGAGAATGGAAAGTATAAACACTTCCGGAACAAGTTAAGGAAGAATTTGAAAAATAAATTACAATTAGTGAATTGGGTAAAGAACTTAGGAAAGCAAATGGTGATTCAGTATCAGGCACAGATGGTATAGGATATGGAATATGCAAGAAATTGATGGATTGGCAAAGAGAGTATTTTGTAAATATATAGAATAAATGGCTGATGGATGGATTTCTTTATGAAGAGTTATGCACTTGGATATTAAAATTTATATGGAAGAAAGATTAAAAGAATTAAATAAAAAAAGTGGGGATCCATCACACTAAATAACACAGATTATATTTTTATGAGAATAATACAGAGGAAAATGGAAGGAAGGATGAAGGATATTGTAGAATAAAGTATATATGGAATAAAGGAGAAGGGATGTCAATAATCCTTACTGGTTTGAGAGAAACTGTAGACGATATTATAAGTAAAAGGGAGGATATGAAACTTATGGTAAGGGATATTAGCAAGGCATTTGATAAAGTAGAACATGATACTTTGTGGGATGTTATGCAGAAGTGTGAAATAGATAGTAGAATTAGGAAAGTGTGTTTGTTGGCATGTTAGGTGTTAGTGAATAGGTGGCTGAGTAAAAAACTATGCATGAAGTGTAGTATAAAACAAATAAGTCCCATGAGTATAATATTGTTTTCCCCAGTAATGAAAGTGATAGTGAGTGAAATGGCTTATAAAATAAAGGATGTTAGATATGTGATGTAAAATAAGGTGGAAATTAGATTCGTTCTGACATACGCAGACAATATAGCTGTGGTAGCCAAGAAAAAAATATGGATGACAACAGTGTTGGTTTATCTAAATGGATGTTTAAACTAAAGCAATGAGTAAAAAGGTCACACAGAAAACCAAATCGGTTAAAAACGCAAAAAGAAAAATCTAGCAAAGCTAGACTTTCCACTGTGTGACTCCTTAAACATCTTGCATTACAGGCAACACAGGATATATGCAAATTACCCTCTAAGGACATCAGGTATTTTAGCTTAATGGCAACTCTGAATGCCCATGACTTTTTCCTTTTAAGTCTAATAATGGACAAATTCAGGTCAATAAAGCCAAACCCCACTAGCTGTGGGCATACATGTTTTAGCCTTCTTATGACATCATCAGCACAGCATAAGTGGAATGTTTTGCTAACATTTGGAAACACAGGGTTGTCGTACCCACCTGATAGCCATAATCCTTAGGGTGACTGCAAAATATCCCAACTAACAAACTAAAGCAATGAGTAAAAAGGTCACACAGAAAAAAGAATTGGTTAAAAAACATAAAAAGAAAAATCTAGCAAAGCTAGACTTTCCACTGTGCAATTCCTTAGACCTCTTGTATTAGAGGTGACATGGGATATATACAAATTACCTTTTAAAGACATCAGGTGGTTCAGTTAAATGGCAATTCTGAGTGCCCATGCTTTTTTTTCTTTTAAGTCTATTAATGGACAAATTCAGGCCAATAAAGCAAAACCCCACTAGCTGTGGACATGCACGTTTCTGCCTTCTTATGGCATCATCAGCAGAGCATAAGTGCTTTGCCCCCCCTTACCTCCATAACTTAAATATATCAACTCTGAGATCACACTACAGTATCCACAAGAGCGGATTTCCTGTTCCAGTCAAGTTGGACTGTTGACCATTCAGAAGTCGGCATTCTGATGTGTCAGTCATCTGACACATTGAGCTTTTTGGCTTGGTGGTTAGTGTATTAGTCTACTGAGATTTCGGTAACCTCAAGTAGACGCGGATATATATATATATATATATATATATATATATATATATTTTTTTTTTTCTGTATATGTATAGTTTCTTTATATATATATATATATATATATATATATATATATGTGTGTGTGTGTGTATGTATATGTGTATATTTTATATGTATATCACTATTTTTATTATGTATATATTTGTCTAGATATATATATATATATATATATATATATATATATATATATATATATGCATTTCCATACATATACCCATATACCCATGTGTATATGTATAAATATGAGGCCTGACTGATTCTATGGAATCTTTTTCCTACTGTTGAATGAGCATATGTTGAAAAATGCATCAACAAGTCCTACAGCTCAAATGGTGTAGTGGTACATTGCTTAGACTATGATATACAGGGCCTTGGGTTTAAGGCCTGGTAGAACTAGTAATTTTGTGCTCTTACAACTGCTTACTCACACTTACAGCCGCACTAATTCTTTAAAATAAAAGGGAAAGGGGTGAAAGGAAAGTGGTAGAAAAGGGGCACGCAGAGGGAAGAACAATATGGAAGATAGCTACAGATGTGCAGGACAGGTGTATAGAAGGTCCATAGCTGCCCATTTTTTATACAGCAACAGCTGTGCATTTGTACAGACTTTGGAGGTGAACTCAAACCCCAGAGAGAGAGAGTTGAGGAGAACAGAAATGTGTTGTTAAACCTGCTAAGCATAGCTGAGCATTGCTAACCACTGCCCATGGTTCATTCTCATAATATACCACACTAATGACTTCATTTAGTAAGTGTAAATGATTTCCCTTACATGACATGGTTGTATATGCTTTCATTACAGTAGTAAGGAGTGTAACTATACTGTATGGGACACGTGTATACATGGGTGTTTTCACATGTTATATGCACTTACACATCCATTTTACACCAGCTATATTACCCTGGGTGACAAAAATAACTTAACACATATTTTAATGTGAATATAGATCTTTTAACATTGCTTTCCCATGTAAATTTGGATTGCCTGTTATATTACTTGAACCGTGTACACCTGCATGCAAAGCTGGGACTCTGACCACTACACTATCTTGGTTTGGGGATTGGAGCTGTATAATCTTATTTATTGCCTATTGGATATTAATATTATATTACTATATTAAATGGAGAGTATTGCAGTTTTTGGCCATGTCATTGAGGACTGCTGTCATGACATTATGGTATACATTTCAGTTTCAGACTTGTATCCTTCTGAACATTAATGCTAAAGCATAACCTGTTTTCTATCAACTGTCTGTCTATCCTCTGTGCTCAGGCTGTGGTTGACTACACTGCAAGATGGGTCTGAGAGGCCATGCCTGTGTTCATGTTGGATGCAACCAGGAATGGTATCAGGCCTGTGGAGACCTTTATGTGTTGCCTTTGACAGGGCATTGCAGACTTGCTTCCTGATCATGAGGGGAGGGGTCAGGTGTTGTACATGCACATGTGCACCTATGGGGGGACAGGGGGTGATGTTTACACTTCACCTGTCTGCAGCTGGTTGCCTATATCCATGGCATATATGTATGTGGTGTTATTGACCATCACTGCAGAGCAGATATGTGTGTTGCCTCTGGAATTGCAGAAACATATCTGGAAGGCCTAGTGATTGGCCTTGGTGGATGTCTCCAGTTTGCACTCAAAGACAGCCTTAGGGTACATCATCTCTGACCTTATTTCCTTGGGCAGAACAAGGTGACATGGCTTCCAATGAGGCACCTGTTCCTTCTTGGCCCATCCTGTGATTATTTCCACCTATGATGGTAGTTGTGTATTGCTGCTGTCCACCACAGGTATTCAGCCTACCTTGTGGGGGTTGATGTCCTGTCAGGTATTGCTGAGGTTATAAAGCTATGTAGGTGTCCACATAGTATTGTGGTGTGGGCCTGGACACTGCTGCTAGTTCCAACATATGGGATGCTCTTCATATGGGCCTTGCCCATTTTCCTTGCCTGTGGGGAGGACATTATGGAGGTGTGAAGGCTACAGCTTCACAGACAGTAGGTGAAAATACCTCACAGGACAGGACATGTGGAGACAGGCCAACAACATGGGGGACAAAGCTCCAGAATTGGGTACAGCTTGTATGTCATTAGTGCTCTTATACACATGGAGGGTTGCTAGATTGACAGGGTTAGTCTGGACATGCATTTACTGGGTGACTTGACATCTGACAGTGATATGCCTCTTACATGACCCAGGGGTTGGGAGGGTGGCCTAATTGTTAAGGTGCTTGCCTTACAAACACAAGGTGCAGGATTTGAGTCTCACAAGGGATAATTGGCTAGGCTTAAAATGGCTCGCAAGGGCAGTTAGCTTAGTACTAACCTATGAACCTATAAACATACCTCTCAACTGGCATGTTGTCCACAGACTGTCCAGATGTTTGTCTGTTATGCTTGGTCTGTTCCTTGCACAACATCTGTTTTTGTGGGGTTGATAGGATAATGTGAGGATTGTAGTCAGTAGCTGTTGACATCCATAGGTGTTCCAGACATTATATACTTCATATCCTTGTGGTGTACCTCAGGATTCAGTCCTTGAGCCACTCCTCTATGACATCTACTTCTCTGAGGTCAAAACTAATGTCAAGGGCTTCTAGATGACCAAGTTTCTGGATGACTACAAACACTTGGTGCAATCTTAAATTCTCCAGAAGACACCAATATCATTCAGGAAAGCCTATTCCAAACAAATAGGTGTCAAAACCACAGCCTAAACCTGAACACCAGAAATGTATAATGTATCATTCAGAAAGCATGATGCCTCCCTGCAACTATTCCATTGACGATATACCTATGTAAATCAACCCACTAATGAGAGATTAGGGAACCCATGTGGACAATGAGCTGTCATTAGATAATCACATATCCTCTGTTTTACAGAAATCATTTTCATTGCACAGCTTATTAGTAAAGGTATGGCATCCAGGTATGGAACGGTGATCATTTCACTGTATTCTGCATGGATCATTGTTTATAATACCTCACACAGCTTGAATGACCACAACTCTTTCACACCAAGAAGATCAAGTTCCTAAATCACAAAAGCTACACTGATCCCTGTTTCAGTATCTTACAGGCTACTGAGGGACAATCTATGCCTCACTTATAGCACCTCTAGCAACTATATCTTTTAGGACTACTACACATCTGCAAGTCCAATAGTGGCAGAAACACCTGCTAAAGTGATCTCAATGTCTTCTGCAACTTAAATAGAGTAATTCTAGATAATACCACTTTTCTAGAATTGTCTTCCTCTCAGTGTAAAGCAAAGAATGTCTCTTACTCTGTTCAAGTGTAACATCGATGAGTGTATGGGAAACTGTAAGTACATCCCTGGATTGGTACTCTTGTCCTTTGGGAAAGGGGTAAAATGTAAATGCCTGCCTGCCCTTGGGTTGTTCTTAATCATAATAGAAAAGGCTCTGAATTAATCATGGTTAAAATACCAGATCTATAAACTTATTAGGAATGCATGGCTAGGCTTCTGAAGATCTTCATGGATCATTAGCCTAGTAAGTACCCATGAACCTATAATACAAAAAATTAGAATGTGGACGGTCTTGACAACGGATATGGATAGCAAAGTACATGCAGTAAAAGTGCTTCCAGTCTCCTTAGTATTGTATACAGGTTAGGCATATTTTTATCAACCAGAGAAGCTGTGGACTATAATTAAAGGAAAACTCCACCCTAGAACTAAAAAAATCATTTTTTTTTCACTCTTTGTTTCCTGACATATTTTAACACCACAGAATCATGCTAAGTGCTTTATTTGTAATTTTTAACCTGTTTTCCACAACATAGCTACCAATGGGGCTTGATGTATCAACGTGATCTTGTTCTCCCTCAACCCTTTCTTTTTCCCATAATGCTTTGTATGACTCATGCCAGACATAAGAAAATAACTGTGAATTCCCATGCCATTGACATATAATGGGATTTGTGTGAGTAACTGTTATTTTTTTTTTCTTTCTGTAAAAGGACTGCTTCTTTTCTTTCTTTAATCACCCTCATTTATGTTTGACTCAGAGCTTGTTTTACACTATACTTAGACGTTACCAAGCTACAGCCAGAAAAGTAGCTAAATTGCTGGCCTTTGTTCAGGTTTTTCTTTTGTAGTCAAAGAGGAACTGATTCTGCAAGGGTCTCTCAGTGCAGTGACAGTTTTAATACCTCTGAAGTAGTGTGGGGGCAGGGAACTCTCAATTCCTCTTGGACTCTTACATTGTAAGAAGGACTCAGTTATAAAACACTGAACAAATAATCCCTTATGAATACTTTAGGACACATTATCTTGCAGAAGATTCCTGGCAAGGAATGTCCTGGCTCTAGATGAAGTATCAAGCCTATTGTGCATTTTCAAACCAAATGGATGGAGTATGAAGTGGGTATTGAACAAAACATCATCAGGGAAAATGTGAAAAGAAAGGTTGCAGAAACATCCACTAATCTGCTTAAATTGTATTTTGCTATCTGTCTCCTATTTAGGTTGTCAAAACAGTAGAAAATATAAGTCTCCTTTACAAAAGCGAGACCAGAGCAGAGACTGAAAACTATCAGATTGACTAACTGAAAAAAAATTATGGAATCACTGTTAACAGAAACAATTTTGGAAAACTTACAAGGCAGTGGGGCACTGGACCCGAAAGATCATAAATTCCCAGTGGAAGGTCGAACAAATCTTAAAGTCCTCAGACAGTGTAACTAAGGCAGTAGACAAGAAAGGTGTAAAAGCAGATGATGTGATCTATATATTCTTTAGTAACCCACTTAACATTGTGCTGTAGCACAAACTTGTGAACAAATTAAACAGACGTGGAGTAGCATTGCTAGAAGACCAACATGTTGACTTTATAGCAGCAACTGAAATATGACAGAAAAACATCACTCATAAGTAAATGTGTCTACAATGATTTCCTGAACCCTGCCATATCATGCTATGCACACCATGGGCAAGCTTTCCCACCCTCATATTCCAAGCATTTTGTTTTCAAACACCTTTATTGAATTATCACTTGTGGCCTAGGCAAATTTACATTCTCATAAAAGTAATCAAACTATATTAACAAAACAAGTGTTATACATCACATATATTCCTATATATCATATAACCTAGGTAATATAACAGAAACTATTCAAATCCTGCTTTTTTTAAAAACAATAAACATCTTTATTAAACTATCACTTATGGCATAGGCAATCATACATTAATATAAATGAAAACAAACCACACTGACACAATCTTAGTTGCAATCATTTTACATCACAATCCATACTGACACATTCCCAGTTGCAGACATTATACATCACTTATAATCTACCCAATCTTTCTTTCACAAACATTACATAGCTCATTTAAGTCCTGCTGCCTTTTAGGCCTCATTCCTCTCTCATATGTATTGTTCCCACAATTCCCATTTTTCCTATGTAGTTTGCTCCTACCCTTTTCTAAATATCTCAATTCCAATTGTTTTATCTCTGTTACTATATTCACGGCTTCCAGTATAGTTAGTTTAGATAATTTTTATTTCCATTTTCTAGTAATTGTTTTTTTGGCAGCCACCATTATTAGACACAGCAAGGCCTTACTATGTCTAGGCAATTCCGATTCTGTATCATAGCTCAGAAAAATCATCTCCTTTAGCATCAATGACAGTGCATCCCCAGGGAATCCTTAAATTCCAACTCACCGCACTCCCAGAAAACATGTTCTCAATTACCTCTTTCTTCCCCTTCACACCTCCAACATTTACTGTCTGTTTTAGGAAAAATTCTCTGGAGTCTAATAGTGTGGTAAAAGATATATGCTTTGCAAGGGGTTGCATTCCACCATCCTCTAATGTGGGGCTCTTCCCCCATACCTCAGTCTGTAAATATGCTACCTACAACAGGCTAACAGCTTGCAAAAAAGGCAAATACAGTAATTCTAGTTTCTTACTTTCTGCACTGCATTAGGAGGGAATAACTACATAACCATTGTGCAAATAGTCCATGATATAAAGATAGAAATCCTAAAAGCCATGTTTTTATTTTTGGAAATTGAACTGGTATAGCCATTTACCAGTCTCACAGACAACAAATAATTTTAGGATATATACAGGTCTGACATACTGGTGTTTCAGCTACATAGAGGTTAAATAGCCAAAACTACAATCATAGAATCAGAGTAAAAAAGGCAAATAAAACAATAAAAATAAACTTGCCAAGAAAATGAGTCTAATTTACTGCTTTCATCCTATAACATTCAAAAAACTTCATCGGAATGAACATACAATGTTATCTCACAGTATATAAAGACTATAAAAAACGTCACTTGATGATCACATGACAATCATAGGGCTATTCCTTAAAAGAATGCATACATAGAAATGTAGTAAAAAAGTAAAATAAAAAAAATGTGCATGAAACATAACTATAGTATACTATATTTTTAATGCACACTATTCTGTGTAAAAAAAAAATATTTTCTTTCTTTTTTATTTTCTCAACCCTTTCTCCTACAAAAAAAATATTTACATTAACTGCATCATTAATACAAGGAAACCTGCCTGCATTTAAATGTATCTTCCCCTTAGTTTCCCTGGTTTCAAGTTTGTTGTTGTAGTTCCCTCCTTTGTAATCACAGGACTCGTAAATAAAAAATAAGCTTTTTTCTTACATATTCTACTGTGTTTTCAAAAAAGGCATTGTTGCTGCTGCATGTATTTATAGCATAAAAATGTTCTTTTATTCTTATAGGTAACTTCCATGTGGGGGATTGGGGATGGTATAATAGTTAAAAGCGCTTACCTCACTGACACAAAGTACAAAATTCAGTTCTCACCTTTGGGAAATTTGCTAGACTTGAAGTGGCCCCCCAAGGGCAGCTACCCTATGAACTTACCTATTACAAAGTCCAATATAGAAACAGTTACACCAGTTGCATAATGCAATGTGCATTAGTCCAATGGAGTTACAATTATAGTGACAGTTAATAGGTACAGTTCTATCCATATGCTTCAACAAAATAAAAGGGCCTTCTGCAATGTGCTTACAGACGTTACACTGACCACACTTATGTGTTCCCTGTGGCTTGTTAGTTATAGGTAAATCCGCCTTAATTTATCTTGTTGTAGCATATTCTTAAGATTAAATCCTTTCCTGCAAACAACCTTATATTCATAGGTTCATATGTGTATACTAGGCTATCAATCACAGGGACCCTTTTAAGCATAGTCATGTATCCCAAATATATCTGACAAGTTTAAGGTCCTTAAGATTATTCTAAGGGGTATATGTAGGGTAAGCTGGGAGATACAGGTTGCCTCTCTCTAGCAGGGAAATAGGTGCCAGACCAGAGGTGAATTTCTGATCCCGTATCCACTAGTCCAAATTACACTTGAATTGGTTCAGGGAAAAACTCTGCTCCACTTGGATGGGAAGCCTGTCCCAGACAGGGGGTATTTTCTAAGACACATATTAGTCCCTCCAATATGTCTTATTTATGTCATAAGCAAGATTTGAGTCATTAAGTATGATATTTCTTATGCTATTTGTTTTTCAAATATGTAGAAGCTCCAACAGAGCAGGAGCCATGAATACCTTGTATCCCAGGCATAGATCACCCCTTAACAATCTGTAAGATACCAAGTATGGGGATAAGGTTTTGAGGCTACCTGTGTAGGATATGCTGTTTTTGTCTTGCATCCTGTTTATGAGGAACCTCTATGGATGTCCCATTTCTTGCATGTGCCTGGTTAGGTAAATATTGAAGGGGTTGTTTTTTTCACATATTGTACTTATCTGACTGCCTGCACTTTTAAAATGTTGTTTTTTGTTTAAATAATTTGTTTAACTGTTGTAGGCTACACACTAAAGAACGATAGCATTTTCTGATAGCATGTAGTCATTTAAAGCTGTTTTAAGTGTACTTTTTATTGTTTTTGCCTTATCTTTAAAAAAAAAAATTCCATGTTTCCCATCCTTCTAAGCTAGTATAGTCCAGTTTTCAGGCTAGTGCTGAATTCAGGGCTGTGTTACAAGTTTCTGAGTTGCCCATACCTTACTTGGATAGAAGGAGGTTTCTCTGTTCACCTGTGAGAGAGGGAGCTTTGAGCAGCCATCTGTCCCTGGAGGAGTGGTTCCAGCCCAGAAGTTAGTAGCTTAAAAACCGTGTTTGCACGGTTTTGCTTGCTGGGCAGCACCGGTTAGCAATGGTTAAATTATTCCCAGCTCCACTAAGTCTCCTCTTCAGTTTTCCCTTGAAACTAGTCTAACTCTCAACCTAAGCACTCAAAAAGCATCCTACAGTCCAGCACTTGCTCAGACCTAATAGCAAGCACTAATATACCCCGACACTTGATTGCCCAGCAGGGCAAGGCTCTTTATCCACTCCTCACCAACCAAGCGACTAAGCAGCTCACCCTACTATTCAGGCATGACCAAAGGGCAACTTCATGTGTACTCTCCAGTCCAGTTGGTGAACATGGGTATCCTGAGGCAATGTTACAACTGCTTCATGTACACAGACAACCCTCTCCTCCTACCACAAAACCCTAACATATGCGAGAGATGCAATTATACATCCTAACTGGAGGCAAAGGTCTCTCCACCCAGGACTGGAACAGACAGTCATGAGGAGAAGGTTAACACTTGCACCACACCCCCAGCCTCACAGAGACCTACTAAATCAGCACTGGCAAAAAATACACATAAATACACTAAATCATACTCGGAAGCTCTAAATAAAAACCTGCAAAAGCATCAAAGAGCTCCAAAGCAGACATCCAAAAAATCTGCATCTCCCGTCACAAACCAGACAACACATAAAACACAAAATCAATATGCTGCACAATCACAGCCCTTAAGGCAAAATAACATACCTAACACACTAGTAATAGGTGACTCTATAGTCAGGCACACTGATGTCCCACTCACTAGGCTGGACAAGGAGAAAGTTACTGTAGCTGCCTTTTGGGAGCCAGAATCCACCACATAACACAAGCACTCAGGTCACTCCAGAACAAGTACAAATATGACTCTGTCATTGTTCATGTTGGTGTGAATGACATGAGACGTACCTCCCTGGACTACATGAAAAGAGACATGGAAGAGGTCTCTGATCATGTAGCCCAGGTGGGTATGACCCTGACCCTGAGTAGCATCCTGCCCTCACCAAAAATGATCTCAGTATAAAGAAAAAATGATCAATTTCAACAATCGGCTAAGCTTCTGGTGTCATTCAAAGGGGATCCAGTGTCTGTCAGCCTGGGACGACATGCTCGACAAGCCGCATTGCTTCGCAAGAGTCGGCTTGCACCTGTCACCCCTAGGCTTTTGAATACTGGCCAAGGCTCTTGCTGCCCCCATAGTGCCTTTTTTAGGCAAGGCTCAAAAGTCAAATCCACCTCCATAAACAGCACAAATAAAAAAATGAGGGTTATGCTACTCAACGCCAGGAGTTTAAATCTGAAAATGCACGTGCTCGATGCACTCCTTAATATGGAGAACATAGACATCTGTGCAGTAGCTGAAACCTGGTTCAAGGCTCCAGAATTTTACTTTGATAGACTTGATTTGTCCTTTGAGTTGCTTGTTTAGATTGATCAAAGTCTTCTGGCCATTGCACATCCTTATTTCTGCTATTTTTGTTCTTCCTTTTGTTTTACAGCATATTTATATTGGGATTCCACCAGGGTGGTTTGTTACTTGTTTTTGTTTTAACTTTAATCCTGGTTGTAACAGCAGTCTCTATGCATCTATTGACATGATTGTGCAGGGTCTCTGTGAACAATTTCACATACATAGCAGGGTTCTCAGGGATTGCGGAGGCTTGGAATTTTGCATGTTCTCACTTAATAGTAGGAAGTTACCTTAGACTAGGTCTTCACAGACAAGGTCTACTAATCAAAATCTAAATCATAGTGTGGGCCCTTTTTCTCTGTGTTATGGAGAAAACTTGACCTTTTTAACTGTAAGCCAAAACATCAACTTACATGAAAGTAATGAACTTACACAAAATGACTCCATACAATAGTAAGTTATTACAAATGTTTATAAAACTAGATTACTAGTAAAAAATCAGGTGAGATCAAAACGCTTACATATGATTTTGTAGCAAAGGTAAAACTTTAATTAAAAATAAAAGGATGGGAATTTTCCCATGTGTGGTGTGGTAAGATTTTTTTTTAAATGTAAGACTCAGAAGAAAATAAAAAAAAAAATATTTCAATAGCTGGTTTGTAGGAAAGCATAATGCATGGTAAACGATCAAAATGGTTAAAACGAGGATGTATATTATTCAAGGTTAAGGCAGAAGTAGTTAAGAAACTTAAGCACTGACATTCAAACATGTCCAGGGAGTGAAAATAAACATGAAGCCAGTTTCCTCACTTGATTAACACTGACGTTATCAGACAGAGAAAGGAGGTATAAACTGGAATGCTTTATTAAACAGCATTTGAAGTTTGATATATCTGACAGATGAAAAGGCAAAGAATGGTTAAGGTATATTTAATCATAAAAAGAACACCCAGTTTCCTACAGTAACCTGACCATAAAATATAAGTAGTCCCTAACTGTGAATTGACATTGTACTTACTAGTTTATATGTAAAAGTAAGGAAAGAGTCCAGCCAGAGACTAAGGGGAGGGGGTCTGAGTAGCCACAGACCCAGGGGAAAGGGTCTGAGGAAGGTACAGAATATATCTATTAACTGACAAATCATGTTGCAGAAAGGCTGTAGCATAACAAAAGCTAGGTCATTGAGAAGGAGAGGAGATTATATACAACCTGATGTTTTTTGACATGTGCATAGTAGATTTACGGCTTACAGAGCTGCTGGATTCCATTACAATCCACCACTTGCTTAATGTGTAACTATGAGCAAGTCACTTAAACAGGCATTACTATAGCAATAACCCATGCCTGGGTGTGGGTAATTCTGGATTTACCCACAGTTGACGTGGTTTGGTCCCGAGGGTGAAGCCCGAGGGACCAAACAAAGCCAACCGTGGGTAAATCAAGCGTTACCCACACCCAGAAGTGGATTATAGCTATTATACAATGACATTATTTAAGAAAAAAAAGAATTACTTTTCTTAAATAATGGCATTGTATAATGCCTCCTTGCTGCCCTTCCGCAGCTGTCTGGTATTCCGCGGAAGTTCTGATGTACTGCGCATGCTTACGCAGTACATCAGAGCTGTGGGCAAAAGCAACGGAGAAAGCAAGATCTCCATTGCTTTTTACTGTTTTGCTATGTTAAATGGGTTTAATATAGCGAGACAGCTTTAAAATAAGCAACGGAGATCTCTGTTGCTTATTTTAAAGCTGTCTCGTTATGTTAAACCCATTTAACATAGCGAGACAGGTTTTAAAAAAAAGCAACGGAGAAAGCAAGATCTCTGTTGTTTTTTACACACTGTGTCGCTATGTTAAAGGAGTTTAACATAGTGAGACAGCTTTAAAAAAAGCAACGGAGATCTCCGTTGCTTTTTTTAAACCTGTATCACTATGTTAAACTCCTTTAACATAGCGAGACAGTGTTTTAAAAAAGACTTATAGTAATGGAAAAGGTCCGGACGACCGGACCTTTTTCCATTAGTAAAAGTCGATTTACAACGTGCACGCTGACCAATCAGTGTGCATGTTTTGGAATATTAATGGAGGTGTCATGATATAATCTTGGGTGACCACTGGAAAAGGACACCTGCCATCCAGTAAGCTTTCCTGGTTAACAGTGTAGTCTTTTCTTTTAACAAATAATATCAGTGACCCTTCCAGTAGTTATATTTTTGTAGGCCATATAGGTTAAAGTCAAGAGGGCAATGAAAGTGTTCTGACTTGTATGGAACACATATTGCCTGTCCCAAAGTTAGCCGTTCTTTATAAAACACTTACAATTTGCATGGAAACCACACTTACAAGTACCTCCCATGGAAGGCAGATAAATCATAGGGCTAGCTTTAGATTTCATCAGCACATCTGCATACTGTGGTGACACCCAC
>NC_056747.1:1171818271-1171950771 GCF_019279795.1 Protopterus annectens | reverse complement strand
TGGGACTGAACACCACAAATGATCTCATGGGCTATTTCCTGAAGGAGTCATGCATATCCCACAGCATGTCCTGGAAAAAATTCCACCTCAGGTTCCTCATCTATATCTGAAAGACATCATTCATATCCTCCTTCATCTGGTCCTGAAAATCATCCACATATGGTGGTGGTCAACTTTTCTTCTGGGGTGCAGCAGGAATGATGGCACATGCAGGTTGTCATCATCATCCTTGGACTCTAAGTACTCAAGCAGTGGTCTCGCATTCTCCAGTCTCTGGAGTCTGATAGGAGAGTGGCCATTGGTCCCATTCTTTGTAAAGGTGAAATACATAACAAGAAAGAAAGTACATAATACTCATTCCAGCTACTATATGGGTACATAACATACCAACCATGACACAATCCATACATGCGGAATATTAAAATGACACAGTACACCAAGGAATGCCCACAGGCAAATATACAACTGTAGGTGATATAAGGTATGAATCTAAACCATAATGATGAAAACTACTTGTCTGAAATTCTGCATATTCATGTGCAAAACATGGCTGCAATGAAACACAAACTGATGTGCACATAAAGAATACAACAGGCAGTATTTACTATGCCATCATCATGATCCCTGCATATGAGACACAAGGTATATCGCACTACTTTACATATGTCATTAAAACCTACTTCTCAGATGATATGCCTATAAGGAGTATGTATAAGGTGGCTAATAAAAACGACTGAGGCTCCTAGGTGGTAATCATGCACATAACTCATTCCCAATGTCCCATTATTAACATGTATGGACTATATCTATAGAGGCTTATGTCTGGGCTACTATACCTTTCTCAGAATGTCAGCAGGTTACTCCACTGCATGCATTACACAGCTTTACAGTGGAAAACCTTTGATTACCTAACCAATTAGCAAGCAGACCTCCTTATGTACAAGAATAACATCACGTTTAGCATATATCTCACTACATACATTGTCAAGCAAACTATGCAATGGAATATCACTACTTCCATGTTCCCCATGTTGTATGTGTGCCCATCACATTTATGTTGCTGTGTCAATATGTAAACCAGTCATAACTGTAATCCAGGTGTCTGTGCAAGTAATAAGTCATGTTACAGCCCCCAGTAACCTATGTATATTATAACGCTATAGTAAGATGAAAAATCAGTGGGAAACATAAAATATATATATATATATGCAAATGAGATGAACAATGGAACATGATCACTGGATAACACAACATCAAATAGTTGGAATGCAATGCAACACCATAGAACAAAATTACCATAAACACAGTGACAACCTCCAGCATATAAACCCTTAGGTTATGTCATATTCTCATTACTGTCTGTCAAATATGTATCACTGCACTACATACAGTTCTAGGGATCCCTATGTATCCACCTGCAAAATGGAAACACTGTAACACTGTAATGATGATCAGTGAGCATGTGATAGGCAGATCTAAATGAAGAACATGAGTGGCTTTGTGCACAACAACTGCTGAACAGACAATGCAAGTGTGTTGTAAATAAAACATCACCAATCTTGTAGGCAGAAGCCCTATGTCATATTAAACTGAAGTACACGTCAGACATAGGCTAACAACATCATACACTCATTTAGTATGAGAAGAGACAGGGGATACTCAACAGAAGTCAATGAATACCACCTACTGTACAAACAGCAGTATTATACAATGACCCCCCATTAATATTCCAAAACATGCATGCTAATTGGCCAGCGTGCCTGTTGTAAATCCCACTATATACCAACAGAAAAAGGTCCAGTCGCCTGGACTTTTTTCTGTTGGTATAAAGTTTCCAAAACCTTTTTTTAATAAATAAAAAAGAAAAAAAAGAAAACGATGGAGCAACAGAGATTTTCTTTTCTCCATTGTTTCCGTTTCAAAGCATTGATGCACTGCATATGCGTAGGAACATAAGTCCTATATGCATGTACAGAACATCAACACAAGGAAGCAGTACACCACCACCAGAAGAACAGTAATGCGCCGTTATACATATATGTATATATATATATATATATATATATATATATATATATATATATATATATATAATAGCAATAACCAACTCTGTGGTTGTGGTATACTGAAATTTACCCACAGTTGGCTTTATTTAATCACTCGGGCTTTGCCTTCATGATTAAACCATGCCAACTGTGGGTAAATCTTCAATATACCACACCACGTCATCAGTTATTGCTTAAATAACCTACATACGAAACATCACAACAAAAGCACAGTGAGTTGCACAGCACTGTATATCATCTAGGTTGTAATGTACAATCAAAAACATCATCCTCAGCAAACATACCCTGCACCTAACTCAAATGTAAACTTTTTAATGAAATATATGCTGGTAAGCACAGGAAACATGTGACTATTGCAGTTACTTTGCAGATGCATGATAGGTAGTTTTGCATTAATAGTAGCGGGCATGGAGCTTAGCGTTGCCACCTATCCAGTATTTTTCCAGACTACCTGGAACTCAGAATGTTAGGCTGGTAGTCTGGTAAGCACTATATAAACTCCAGTATTCTATTTATCTGTACAAACAGATGCAGGATGTTAGTCTGGTAGTCCGGTAAGCACTATACAAACTCCAGTGTTCTATTTATCTGTACAAACAGATGCTGCAGTTTGTAAAATGCAGACTTAGATGAGCTTTCTAATTGAAAAGTACTGGATGGTGGTCAGTTGTTGTTAAATCTAGCTAGTGTGATTAAAATGAGAATTATATATCATATATTAAATAGAGCAAGTAACAAAAAACTGAGGGTAATGCTACCCAATGCCAGAAGTCTAAACCTCAAAATGCATGCACTTGAGGCACTCCTGAGTTTGGAGAAAATCGATATATGTGCAGTAACAGAAACTTGGTTTATGGCTCCAGAGAGCACCCCAGCACTACCAGGCTACAACTCATACCATACATTTTGGCCACAAAACCCGGACAGAAATACAAAAGGTGGGGGAGTATCCATATTCATCAAGGATACCCACACCTCCAGGTTAGTGGAACAGCACGATGCTTCAGAGATCATCCACGTGCAAGTAACAATGGGCAAAACTGCTATTCAAATTATAGCTTGCTACAGATCACCCACCATGTCCCAAGACCCCCACTCCGCATTCCTGGAAACACTGGAAAACATAAAGGTCATACCAAACACCTTGATATTGGGTGATTTCAATTACCGAAATATTAACTGGGAGAATTACTCAAGTACAAACTCCCTTGCCCAACATTTCCGAGAATTTATAAACTCACATGCCCTGGATCAACTGGTCAACACCCCCACCAGAGGTGACAACATATTGGACCTGGTCATCACCAATATGGGTGACTGGTGTTCCACACTGGATGTCAACCCCTCGTTGGTTAGATCTGACCATAAACTAATCATTCTGGATATCCACATTGTGCCACCACCCCTGGTCAAAGAAACCACAGTGAAAAACTTTTCAAAATCAAACTTCAAGTTACTTAAGACCGAGGTGGGATGTTTCAAAGCCCCCATGCTAAAGGATAATGCTGTCCAAGCTGCAAAATCCTTTACTAATGCACTCTACAGGCACCTACAAGAATGCATGGATTGTGCTATCCCAAACAATACCAGGACTCACACCTCCAAGAAAAGGAAACCAGTCTGGTGGACCCCTGCCATAAACAAGCTATACAACAGAAGGAGGAAACTAGTACAGAAAAGAGTAAAATCCCAAGAAGGGAAGACATCCTTGATCAGTATCAGCAAGAAACTACATTCAGTCATAAAATCATCCAAGGCTAGCTTCAAAAGAAAAATTGCCATGGACACCAAAGATAACCACAAGACATTCTTTAGCTATGTCAAGAATCTAAGTGGCAATTCTCAGATCTGCTCGGAGTTATTGCAAAATGGCACAAAATACACTGAACCGACCGATATAACTAACATCCTGGCAGACAGGCTCAGTGCAAACTTCACCCCCCTCTCACCCCCAAAAGGGCCCATAACTATACCAGAAGAATGCAGTGCCCCTGAAATCACAGACATTCAGGTTAAAACAGCCCTTTCCAAAGCCAAAAACACAGCATCAGTGGGACCGGATGGTGTCCTGGGCTGCATCCTACACCAGCTCAAAGATGAATTAACCCCTCACCTAAACACACTGTTTAAATTCAGCCTCTCCACAGGCTATGTGCTCACAGAGTGATGCACAGCAATGGTTATACTGCTCCACAAAGGTGGAACCACAACGGACCCTGGGCACTATCGCCCTATAAGCCTGACTAGCTTGGTCTGCAAAGCTATGGAGTGCATCATCATGGATCTCATTAACAGAGACATTGGAAACCTCCAAACACTGGACCCTACCCAGTTCAGCTTTGTTAAGGGCAGATTTTGCCTCCTAAACCTGGTGGACTTCTTTGAGACAGTTACCAAGGCTATAGACGAGGGAAAGGTGGTTCACACAGCCTACCTAGACCTCGCAAAGGCATTCAACACCAATCCCCACTCAGGTATTATAGGCAAGCTCACAAGCCTGAACATAAACCCCTACATCACAAGATGGGTTGCCAACTGGCTCACAGACAGAACCCACATGGTAAGAGTTGCGGGAGCTGGGTCTGACCCTAAACTGGTTACAAGTGGGGTTCCCCAGGGCTCAGTCCTAGGATCCCTCCTGTTTGGCATATACTTCTCAGAGGTACAGGCAAGCACAGGAGGACTATGGCTGATCAAGTTCGCAGATGACTGCAAACTAGGGGCTATAATTGACTCTCTGGCTGACACAGACATCCTCCAAAAGGGACTCACTGAGACAGATACCTGGTGTCAAAACCATGGCCTCAAGCTAAATGCCAAAAAGTGCATAGTCATCCCCTTTGGAAAAAACAAAGTACCCACAAACTATCACATAGGTTGTAGCCCCCTAAATATGGAAGACGTAATAAGGGATCTGGGGACCCAAGTAGATAGTAACCTCTTCTTTGATAATCACATTGCCAAAGTGGTTAGAAAATCCTTCTATGTGGCCCACCTAATCACAAAAGGGTTTGCATCCAGATCAAAAGAGATCATTGGGCCCCTCTATGCATCACTCATCAGACCCATCATAGAGTACAATGCCCCATTTGGGATGTACCTTACAAGACACCTGCAACAACTGGAAAGACTACAGAAGTATATCACCAAGAGGATCACTGGCCTCAAGCAGATGCCCTATGCAGCTTGACTGAAGAAACTCCAGCTGTACTCTTTTGCATACTGCCTACTCAGAGGTGATCTCTGACTGACATACAAGGCCATGTCCAACCCAGAATTGATGGACATGCTCCACCTAAAGAAAACCATATCCCCTTGAGCCACATGGTCCAGGGATCTAAACCTCACCACAACAATAAATATGACATGCTGGAGGGATAGATTCCTGTCCCAGAGACTTCCCATGCTCTGGAACAAGATTCCAATCTACATTAAGCAGAGATCCTTGCTAACCCTCTTCAAGAGAAACCTTGACGAGTGGATGGGAAACAGAAAGTTTACCCCAGGGATCACTTCAATGGGTCTGCTGGACGGAGGCACAGGGAAGTAATCAAAGGGGGCGGCGAAAGCCAACACATTCTGTCTAGGCTTATAAATGCCTTCGGGCAGATAGCCTAGTACCTACCTAAGAACCTTGTTAAGTTACTGACAGTTTTATTTTTTTTTTGGTATGTAATATTTTTGCAGGTGCATCTAAAGAAGAATTAAATAAATAAATAAATAAAATAAACAGAAATGAGCTATTATCTTCAAACTAGCAATCTGACAAAGCTTGCAAGGTATTTTGTAACATTTTTGTGAATGTGGAAACAACTGTTGAGTTGTTACGAGGCATGGACTTAATAAAAAAGGGGAAAAAATAAGCCATCCCTCCTCACAATGACATATGCAGTGATGTCATAAAATGGGTGGGAAAGTGGGTGGAGTGGGCAGGGAAATGAGCAGAAAGAAGCAGGGATGTAAGCAGTACAAGAGGTGTGGTTTTTAGTCTGGTTTTGCCACGTAGGAAGTTGGCAACCCTAATGGATCTGCAAACCAAACCACTCCTATAACAATGTTATGATCTGTTCTAGGTAAAATAACATAAAATGTCTGACACATACCTCTCACCCCTCACTGCTCCTCCAGTCTATGTATCTGCTTGATGCACAATGTTTGATTCCTGCCATGTTTCTTGTCACCTGCAAAAGGTATAAAGCATGTATGAATGGCACAGACTAGGTATGTATAAAGTAACAGTGAAATACAGCGAGCAGCGCATTTTCTAGCCTTGGCATGGAATAACATGACAGATTCTGCCTAGTGGTTTATTGCTGTGTTAAACACAATACTGTAAACAGTGGAAGAGTACTGAAACTTAGAGATTCTTTGGGTTTTGTCCTCTGATCAATGTGCTACAAGACACCTCTGCCCCTTAACTTAACTGCCCTCTCAATGACCTCAGATACTCCAGGCAGCTCCTGATTAGTTAACAGAGAGAAACATCTCTTCAGTAAACCACAATTTGGCTAAGAAGATCACCTGTTTTCCTCTCGCATAGGTATGCATGTGGATCCAAATCCCACAATATTTGCAAACAGTAATAAAACATGTGAGAAACATTTGCCTTTTAAAGAAGAACCACACACAAACACTGAAAAATATGTTTTCTAGCATTTTTATTTATTTTATTTATTTATTTTACATTTGTTGACCAGGCTAGTCTGGCTGGATACATGTCCATTTTCAGCAGAGGCCCGAGGAGAAAAGCTCCACTATATACTAGCAAATAATAATGATAAAAATAAACAAAAATAGTACAATAAGATAGAAATTATAAGCATGTAAAGAACTATTCCCAAGTAGCATAGTAACAGTGCAAACGTAATATATCAAAACTAAACATAGAGTGAGGATTTCTATTTCAAAATCTTTGCAATAGTAATTAAAGAAGAAATAAAGCAATAACTCACACAAGACTCTATTCAACTATTTGCAGTATTAACAATTTTGCTAAACATTTTGTGTCAGGGCACTAGTTTTAAGAAACAGATTTCATCAGCTGGGTGATTTAGATACAAGGTGAGATGATAGGTTGCAGTAATATAAAGAGAAGTAAATTTATGGGAAAAGTAATATCCAAGTGGATGGTAGGTGAAGTACAGAGGAGGGGTAAAGGTAGTGATAGGGACATGAGGAAGAGTAGTGGAAAGAGTTGAAAAGAGAGATGGAAGCTGAGGTCAGTCAGGATTTGAGCAAGGGCATAGCCAGTGAGTTTTAAAATAGCTTCGTAGTTGTTTTTTGAAAAGTTGTGATGAGCCTAGAGTGGTCAGTTCTATGGGAAGTTTATTCCAGTATGAGCCAATGGTATTTGTAAACAAGGAGACCCCAGCTTTATTGTGTGTTTTGAGGGTGGCCACTAGTAATTTGTTAGCTGAGCGAAGGGAAGTAAGATTCCTGTAAGGGACAACAAGGTTAATTAGTATGGGTGTATTAGAAGGGTAATGGAGAATTTTATAGGTGATAACTAATTGATGCAGGAGAATGAGATTTTGAAGTTCAAGCCAGTCAAGCTTTTTGAGATTAACACAATGATGTGTGAGAAATGGGGAACCTGTGGCAAACCTGGCAATGCTGTGGTAGGCTGTGGCAAGTTTCTGAAGGTTAGATTTTGAAAGGTTTATAAAAGATGGGGAGGCATATAATAATGTAGAGATAAGATGAGTTTGTGCTAAAGACACCCTGGTGGTTGTTGTTAGAAAGGGCTTAAGTCTATAGAGGGCACCTATCTTTTTATTAACAGTTTTGATAGTTAGGTCAATGTGATAATCAAAGTTTAGTTGATTATCTATTGTAACACCTAGTAGTTTAGTGGAACTATCAGGTGTAATGATAGTGCCATTGTCAGACACAATAGAAAAGGAAAGAGGGGCAGATTTAAGGGTTGGAGAGAAAAGTAATAATTTAGTTTTTTTGGGATTAAGGAGGAGACAGATATCTTGGAACCATTTTTCTGCTGCTGTAAAGACTTTTTGGGTGGAAGAATGAAGTTCAGCTGGAGATACAGCAGAACAGATGAGAGATGAATCGTCTGCATATTGAATACATGAGGGTGTTGGGAGTGAAATAGACAGGTTGTTTATAAATATGGAGAAGAGAAGGGGTCCTAAGATGGATCCTTGTGGGACACCAATAGTGATTGGGAGCTGAGAGGAGAGATGGCTGTCCCAAAGGACTGCTTGTTGTCTATCTTTCAGATAAGAGTCAAACCAGTGCAATGCCGAAGGTTCAAGTGAGAGAGATTTCAAAGTGTCTAGCAAAAGTTGATGGTTGACTATATCAAAGGCTTTAGAGAGGTCAAGAAACAAAGCAGAAGAGTATAGGTTGTTATTGCGATTTTTGTTGATAGTATCTGTGAAGGAGAGAAGAGCAGTGGAAGTGCTATGGAAAGGTCTAAAGCCATGTTGGGAGTCTGAAAGTAGGCTATAATGTAAAAGATGATGTAAAAGTTGTTGGTGTATACAACGCTCCATGATTTTAGATAGTGGTTATAATAAGGCTATAGGACGGAAATTAGAAAGTTCATTAGAGTTTCCTCCTTTATGCAGAAGAATGATATGGGAGACTTTCCAGAGGGAAGGGATAGTAGATTTGGTTATTGTTCTGTTAATTAAAATGGAGACTGGGTATGCAAGTTCTGCTGATGCTAGCTGCAGATATTCAGCTGGTAGCTGGTCAGCTGAAGGAGTGCATGGTTTTAGTTTTAAGAGTAACTTTTGTATATAGGTTGTGGAGACTGTACCGAATGTTAGAGTGGGGGTGTTATTTTGAGGGGAGGTGTTTTTAAGGGAAGTGTGGGGAGTCATGTTCTTTGCAAGAGAATTGACTGTTTCAGTGAAGAAGTTGTTGAATGTATTGGCTATTAAGTTGAGTGGGGTCTGTGCTAAGTTAGCTGGAATAGGTGTTTTGGTATTTCCTGGATGGAGCAGTTTATTGATTCCTGACCAGAATTTTTTGGGGTTATGATTTTGATTTTCTTGATATTGAAGGTAATAATTCTTTTTATCAAGATGGGTAAGTTTTCTTGTGGTATTTCTAAGGTGTTTGAAGTTTTGATGGTCAGTTGGGTTTTTAGTAGTTCTCCATTTTGTCCATAGTTTATTCCTTAATAGCATTGTTTGCTTGGTTTCTTTAGAAAGCCAAGGGGCAGCTTTGGATCCTGTTCTAATTAAGCATGAGGGGGCGTGATACTCAAGAATTTGGAGGAATGTGTTGTTGAAATGGGCCACTGCTTCCTCCAGTGGAAGGTGTTTTAGAGCTGACCAGTTACATTGTTTGAGTTCATTGAGGAAAATAGGAAGGTTAAAGTTTTTTTTGTTACGTATAGTACGATAGCTGGCCTGATTGAGATTATTTGTTTGTTTAGTGAAGTTATTTATTTGTTATTTTTTTTGTTATTTTATTTGTTATTTATTAGTTATTTATTTGTTTGTTTAGTTTAGCATATCTTTACCTTTTCTGCATTACTAATGTCTCTGTATCAAAGTGGTTATTATTTTCGAATTTGCTATACCTCAAAATTCCTTTAAAGGGGTCTGCCATGGGTAGCATGATTTTGTTTTACAGTCAATGCCTTCACCTTCCTGATTTCATTTTGGAGGGACAGACATGTGAGGATCGTTTACTGCATTTTTCTCTCTCAGCAGCTTACAACAGTACTGGACCGCCTACTTCTGACTGTCATCGTTAATCTGCATTTGTAGTTACTTTGTTTCCTCTGATTTTCATTATTGGCTATTTGTGCTACAGCAATTTAAGGAGTGTTTGAGTGACAGGCTTAAAAATGTAGCTGAATTAATCGTTCTTTTCAAAGAAGGAACTGTAGTTCAGTGCTGAAGACCTGAAGTGTGAGAAATCTGACCCCTGTCATTAATAAGTGCTGCTTGGGATGATATGGTTTGTGTTGCATTCACTGATTTTAATAATGTAGCTAGATTTAGAGTCTTTGATATGAACCTTGCTTTCCCAACTCACTGACTTCTCTCAACAAAACATTGTACGCAATGCAAAAATGCTGTAACAAAACACCAGAAGAATTATGCACTTTTACAGAAAATGCAATGTAGAAACAAAAATGCAAAATCAAATACGAATAGAAAATAAGAAGAGTAACATGAAAATATTGTCTTTCTTTGTGGCGCTCAAGAGTTTGATTAAATGGAAAGACAACTAATTTGTAAATAGAAGAACTAAAGTCTGATTTTTTTTTTGGTATCTAAAAACTAAGTTTGAATGTCTTGCTTCTGGTCAGACTCCAGGCTACACTTCATCTGAGGTGAGACACTGACAATCTGTGACTGATAAGACACATTTAAAGGCCAGTGTACAAGAGCCATTGTTTTCTTAATGGTTCTGTAGTGGGAATAATTGATCTAACCTAATTACTCTGCCACTCTTAGTAACCTTCACGATGTAACAGATGATGAGACAAATGCAGGAAATCAGAGCAAATAAAAATACGTTCAGACATAAAACAAATGGAATAATTATTAAATGATGCTTTTTCTGCATCTGAGGTGTGCCATCTTGAATTATAGGGAAGGAATATCACTTTTTGGAAAGAAAAACTTGACATCTCGATGGAGTTCTCTTTTAAAGTATCTGTCTTCTCAAAGTGAAACTTCTTCTCAGTAGACTTCAGCTCAGTACGGAAGATCACATATTCCATTTCCTACATTACCTCCTCTTGTTTGTGCATAAGCAAAATTAAGTACTTTACTTTAATGTGAATTCTACTCTAGACATCACCCTGACAGAGGATGCAGCTCCCCCTCTCCTGACTATCTCCACTTTCTACATGCTATCCCCTCACCACAATCTACACTCCACAACTTCCTTATTAAAGTAATAATTTTTGCCACCTATTCAACTTGATTTACCCACCTTTCACTGCATGGACTCTGTTGCCTGCTACACTATCCAGTACTAGTATTCTTATTATTCTATGCCCATGAACTACCACCATCCTAAATGCTTCTCTCTGCACCCCATCAGGACCTCCTAAACTATCCCTGTAATGTAGTTTCCATTATTTGGGATCAGGTAATCAATGCTTCAGGTGGGATGGGATGAGCTTCACTGTCTTAGCATGGCCTGTGGCACAGATTTGGTGATACAATCTGGCTAAAAATGATGACATCTGTGTGGATCAGGCTGCAGTCTCTGATGTGGAGGAAAAGATGTCTAGCCATTCTGATGATGTAGAGACATCAGATGTTGGACAGGAGGATGCCTATGTACCACTGTCCCATGTTGAGTCTGTTGGTGATGTTGACAGAGCGATACTGCCCAGAGCAGTACACTTGTGATGTAGCTGGTGTGTATGGGCGCATGACAGAGGATGTCTGGCTACTCCAACAGGCGAATGAACATTCCCAGCAACATCATGGATTTGACATTCATGCACTTGCCCATGCCACAGATCATGTTACACACCAGCTGGGTGTGTTGCATGAAGGTCATGAGGGCAGACACAGAGAGGTCATGGCAAGACTGGCTGCACAGCATGACAATATGTTATCTAAGGCATGTTCCACTGAAAGTGTAGTTATGGCAGTGCTACAACAGTGCCATAGTACTGAGTGTTACATACCCTGACTGTTCTTAGCTGATTACCATATGGGAGAGGCATGCCTCCTGTCATTAGGCCCACACTTACCCATCAGACATCAATGTCTGTGCTGCAGTGTGCATGCACATCTGCTGTTAGTCAATCTTGTGTCCCAGCAGTCATGAATAGATAGTCAAATCACAGTCATTTTCCTTCCCACTATGTGTCACCACATGACGGTATCACCACATCAAGCTCCTTAGTAGAGCAACGCTGGTCGAATGTTTCCAAACATGGTGAGGCAGCCAGGTCCTTGATGTGAGCTGTCAGCATGGGTTCCCTAGACTGTTATACAGTAACACTGACACTTGATCCAATGTGATCCCTGTAGTGTCCTTCGGACCCTGTGGCAATGAGTAATGCTGTGAAAATCAATGATAATTTCATCTGTATGTAGTTGTTGTGAGATCTAATGCCACAGAATTCTGTTATTTTTACTGACCTAGGTGATTACATTCCTTGTTGATAATTATTCCTGCTTTTACAGTGACATATTTTAATAGCGATTTTGATGACAGTAATGCAATATGTGATGACTTGCTTTCATGTCTGAATGATTTGATCATGGATTGATGGGGATAGGATTTGCATTACAATTTCCCTTGCTGCTTGTCATCCACACATACACCACTATGACCCTGTATTGTTTGGTATATGACCATACTGTTATATGTTAGGATAATGTGATGTATGATGCTTAATGTGTGCATCTAGCGGGTCATTTCCATTATATGTGATCTGTGCTGCTACTGTGGGGCAACACATGAACATCACTGTTTATGCTCTGTACTTCTGGGTGTGTGGTTTGTCATGACTCAAAGTTGTGAGTCATATTCTGCTGTGTTGCCTGAGCTAAGACTTGTTGTAGCATCCTCCATTGCCCACACCTGCTTCTTCTTCCCCCTGTGTCCTCCTGATCCTTCTCCGACAGTGGTGACATGCCATCTTCAGACATCTGGGTTTTTTGGTGTACATCACACTCATCTGCAGCACACCATGTGTGGTTGTTAACATGTTGTGTAGAATGGTGCACAATGTAATCATCTTTGCCGCCTTTCAGGCGTGTATTGCAGTGTGCCCCCAGATGTGTCCAGACATGTGAATCTGGCCTTCAGCACAGCAAACACATGCTCAGTAGTGTTTCTTGTTGCAATATGTGCTCTATTGTAACCTCCTCAGCAGGGATAGATGTTGCTCTGTATGGTGTCATTAGCCACAGCTCAAGTGGATAACCTCAGTTGCCTTGTTGATGGGGAGGAGAGGAAGCATATGTTGCCATCATAAATACTGTTGACAGGGGTGTATTCTGCTTACATCCTAGTTGTGTTTATGTAGTTACCCAGTAGTAGTCCCTCGGGTATTTCACCATGTTCAAAAGCAGCCATCCTGCCACTTTCCCTCCATATAGCAGCATCGTGGACACTACCAGGGTGTGTCACCATGATATTCGTTATGCTGCCATCTGCTAAGCACACCACCTCACAGTTCCATGATGGCCAACCCTTTTTATTTATGTACCTTTCTGCTTCTGGTTCCTCAGGGGTTTTTATATGCATGTGGGTGCAGTATATTGCATAGAGAACATGAGGGAAGTTGGCAGTGTTGTACAACTGTTGTTGGACATTTCATAGCTCCATGACTCGAAATGGGAGGTGGATACATTCATCAACCTTGTTGCACATTACTGCCAGGAATTGTGAGAGGATGTTACTGGCAACTGTCTGTGATGCTCCTACAGCATCTCCCATATGCCGATGGAATGTCCTGCATGCCAGTATAACTAAGCTCCGATAGACTTTGGTTTGACAGGGATAGCCAGGAAAGCCTGCACCAGCTGTCTATCTAAGCGGTACCTGTTGATTATTTCCTGCTCTGACAGCTGGCTTAGTTATAGTCTGGCTGTGTGTCTAACTGTCTGCCTTCTGGGATGCATTGCAATATCATCCTGTATGACTTGCAGTACTATAGACTGTTGCACTTCATTCACTGGTGATTGCATTCCCTTTTTATTTTTCAGTAATATTATGGATTCTGCAGATTTACATTGGAGATAACTTCCTTTTATTGGGTTGAATATTGCATTTGCAGCGGGTTTTGGAAATGTAGTCAGCGAAGCACTTTGTTGCATAAAAGTTGCATTTGGCACTCACGATGTGTTTTGGAATCTGACAGACATGCACAGAGTCTGTAATTATCCTAGTCTGACTCAATAATTACTAAAACTGATTCTGAAGTGTTTCTGTAATTGCATCAGCAGCTGGTGCACCGAAGCCTTCCTTTGGTATGCTGCACTGTCTGCAACTTTATTTTGGAATCCATCCCATTGTTTGTTGGACATCACCATCAGCTATTAGTTCCTAGTGCCAGACATGATCTTAACAGCACAAAGGGGTGTTAAATTGTCAACAGTGGGGCTCAGTCTCAGACTAGGATGCCTTTTAATTGATATTGGAGAGTAATCATGACACTCCATGCACTATATATATATATATATATATATATATATATATATACATACACAAATACACACACACACACACATATATATATTTCAAATAGATACACACATATATGCATATATATATATATATATATATATATATGTACATACACACACACATATATATATATATATATATATATATATATATAGAGAGAGAGAGAGAGAGAGATTAGATATAGATATAGTTAGCACTTTTTAAACAGCCATGTGTATATTTCCAGGTCCCATGGAGGAAGTGCTTTTAGCGCTGGAGAGCACCTTCTGTTTATGAGCTTTAGAGATGAAGGTGGGATCTGAAAAATTCAGGGATAAACATGCTTTGGATAGTTGCCTCTGGGGTAAAATTTGTACTGAATTTGTTTGCTTCCCCAGTTTGTCCATGTCCCATATTTCCTTCTCTGAATGATGCAAAACAGGACTCTGTAGTGGAGCTTCTGTCCAGCAGGTCCAGCCTTTAGGAGGTCAGATGATCTTATCTTGTCTCTTGGGGATGGGTGCCACAGCATCAAGATTTTTATATGCAAAGTTAACTGCCAATCAACCATACCATTTATAGAAATGACCAAAAGAACACTGTTGGGGGATCTGGAAGGCCTTTTTCAGGATTATGTGTGGAAATGTCACAGGGTTTATGGACCATTCATCTCTCTGCCTCATTATTTTACATCCCACCCAAAATGTGGGGTCATCCAGCCAGATGGTGTGGATTCTGTGCCCTCAAACTCCTTGGCCTCTATGGTGGGAGGTACTGAAGGAGGGTCCACATGCTTCATGTTGTATATATGTTTCTTATCAGTTTTTGGAGGTGATTGGTCTGTAGAAAACAGACCCAGAGGTCAGGGATTTGGTAACATATATAGATAGTGACCTGGCCTTTGACCATCATCTGTCTATAGTAGTAAAGAAATAATTCTATATTGCACCACATATAAACAAGTGTATGGCATTTAGGTCCAAGGATGTTATTGCTCCACTGTATTTTGCACTTATCAGACCAAACATTGAGTACAATACCCTCTTTGGTATGCACCTAACCAGTAATATGCAACAACTGGAACATCCACAGAGGTTCTTCACAAAAAAAAATACATAGCCTAAACAACATATCCTACATGGACCTCCTCAAAGCCCTATCCCTTTACTCAGTCTACTGCGGATTGCTGAGAGATAATCTACGCCTGGCTTACAAAGCATCTTCTGATCCCATAGTGATAGACATATAGCACATCCACAAAACAAATAGCATCAGAATTTCCTGATCTAGGGATGTAAACCTTGTCTGCAACATAAATAGGACATAGTGGAGGGACAGGCATGTGTCTCAGAGACAAACCCTTCTCTGGAACAGGCTTCTCATCCATGTGAAGTAGAGTTCTTTCCTAACTTAATTCAAATGTAACTTGGACCAGTAGATGGGGCATTGGAGATGTACCCCCCTATTCTGATACCGAGGTCTCCAGTAGACAGAGACAACCTATAAATGCTTAATCACCCATGTCAAAATCTACGTATACCCTTTAAAATAATCCTAGGGCATCAAAAGTTAAACATCAGAGGCAGAATTCAAGTTGATAAAAGTCAAAGAGATATCACTTATGTGCAAGGATTTAGTGAATGGATTGGGATGAGTTCTTTGTTCTCTAACTTTAGTCTGTCTGAGTGCTGTTTCTTTTAAGAAGGAAAAGCCTCAAAATATGGTAATGTAGATATTCTCTACTTCTTGGTAATACATTTCATTGCTACCACAAGAATTGTCCATAGGAGAAAAAAAATATATTTTTCAGATCACCTCCCTCATTTACATTAAATACAATTAAAAACTTGGATCTAATCAGGAGGAAAATGAAAGACTTCCCAAGTAAGAAATGAAACCATAGAAGAACTGAAGAAATGGAGTCATAATAGTATCATTGCTTATTCCCAGGCCTTTGTATATATTGTACATAATTTAAATTTATTTCTCATTTGTTGTTTAATTATTTTATAATGTATATTATATGACTATTACATTTGACTATTTATTACTTATTCTTGGGAAACTAAAAAAAAAAAAAAAAAAAAAAAAAAAAAGTTTATTTGAAAAAAAAACTTGTCAGGTACATTTGGGAAGTATAGCCAGGCTTAAGAAGGCTCCAAGAGGTTGTTAACCTATGATATAGTCTAGATGTCTGTGAATGGTCCTGCAGAAGGCATTTTTTTTCTACCCTGTTGACTGAAAAACAGTAGATGGCTGATGGCACAGGCAAAGAAGTTTCTGCTTCTGAGTCCTGAGTCATAGATGGTAGTGGTACCAAAGTTGGCATATGCAAGATAGTCTGCATCAACAGTGTTGACATCTATATCAGTGTCACACTGCAAGCTGAGGTCACTGGCCCTCATTGTCAAATGTCAAAGGCAGCTGACACCAACATTCAGTCAGCTGGTTTTGAGCCAGCTATAATCAGTCCCCCCCCCCCCAACAATGACACGTATATAGCCTTTGCCCCAGGCCTGTTGTCAGGAATTTTGACTCAGAAGGTTATGAGGCTGACCCCTCCAAGATCAATATTAGCACTGACATAACCAATGCCTAGTTTGACTTCAAAAGGTTGACCTTCAACCCTGAGATCAAAGCACATTGAGACATTCTCAGCATTGTTGTTGAAATTGTTAGCACTGATGGCAAAGCTGATATCAAAGTTGTCTGCTTCAAATGTTGGGGCTCCAATGCCAAGACCACAGCTTACACTTACAAATCTGTTGATGTCAGTATCCATGTGGTGCATGTCTGACATGAGGAAATTTCACTGAAATTGTAGGTACATTTCTGTATTTCCCTTTGTACCATACCTCTCAACTGACCAGATTTTCACAGAATGTCTAGATTTTTGCTTCATATTTTTGGTCTATTCCATCTAAAGTTTGCGGTTATTTGGTAAATCACTGAGTACTGAAGTCGGTAAATAATTACCAGCATTAGAGTTTTAGACTTCATATCATTCAGAAAATGCATTTTAAAGCAAAAGCTGTTCTTCTAGCAACTTTATAAACTTATAATCTGCCCCTGATTTTGGGCATCTGTTCCCCCCATTATCTTTGCCTTTGTCCATGTTTCTTATACTATCAGTTTGCGAATTATGCCTGGTACCAGAAGGGAAAGAGGCAGAAGACATCCTTTGCTAAAGCTTCAAAAAACACTCCATTAACTTTTATTAGTCAGTCACAAGTGGTGCTAGAAAACAGCAGTTAAAGGACCTTGCAGAGATGGTTCTGAGACTAATATTTTATGCATCTCAGAATCAGACAAAGAAGTCATACCCCCGGATTCAGCAAGCTCTGCATGGAGTGCCTGAATAGTGCAAGAGCTGCTGCATGCAATATGGCTGACGAGCGATCCAGGAACGAGCCCCCGAGATGTGCACGTGCACGCCTACACAATTCCTGCATGGACACCACTGCTATATGCTAATTACCTTATCTGCTAGTGAAAACCATGCAAATGAAGTGAATTAGCGATCCAGGAAGCAGGCAGACATCTGTGCAGGAAAAGTGTAATCTGCAGAAATGTATTTGGTTACTAACCGAATACATTTCTGCAAATTACAAAACAGAGGCATGACAGCTGGAAAGAAATCATGTATTCAATGTAGTAGGCATGCCAATGGCCAAATATATGGCCATTGGCATGAAAAATAGTTGCAATTTTATAAAAAAACACATTTTTTTTTGGCCGATCTTGGCCATTCAAGCATAGGGCAGCGGTGCGCAAACGGGATCGCCACGAATAAAAGAAAAAAGGTGGGAAATAAGCTTTTATACCCAAATAAGCATTTTGCCATAATAATCAATGGCATGCATAAGACAACAATACCAGGGAATAGTGGTTGCTAAGGGGGATGGCTCAGTGTGAGTGTGGCAACTATGAATTAGCATTCTGGTTTATGCAAATGAGGGGACTGATATTGAATCACAGATTTCCTCTCAGTGTTAGCTTGCACCCAACTGTGTAGGTGCAGCAACACCACTGTATAAGTCAAAGAGGTGGATGACCTCATAAGTGGGAGTGTCATGCATGCTGTAGGGGGAGTGTCATGCATGCTGTAAGCTTATTGGAGCTGTGTGGCCTGTTTTTGCCCTTAGCTAAGCAAAGCTAAAGAAGGGGGAGTGTCTGAGGCTGCCTAGCTGTGTTTACATTGCCTAAACAGGTGTGCGCTCCACGCAAAAAAAAAAAAAAAACAGGAAATAGCAGCTCTGTTCACATCTGAGCACTGGGTATGCATGGCGTGCCTCGCGGCTTAAACCAGAAGGCAATGGGAAGGGAAAACAGAAGTAGGAAGGCAATCAAGGAGCACTAGCATAGCTGGCAAGTGAAATGTATCAGAATCAGTCAATTACACAGGCAGCAGCCCAGCACACTACTATAAATATGCAAACACCTTCCAGTCTGATTTTTCTCACAAACTCTACACCACTGGTGTACACTGACAGGGAAATTTTACCTGACAAAACTAACAAAATGTTAGGGCTTGCTGCTGCTCTCATACATCAATATGAGCAAGAGGCTGAGGGTGTTGAGGATGTGAATGCTGACAACCAACCCACAGTGAGGAGAAGGAGAAGAGTGTACAGACCCAGGTTAACCTACCAGGGGCTATATGAGCTGGAGATAGCGGAGCGCTATAGGGTGGACAGGGACATTCTACAGCAAAATTTTGAGCAGTGCCGGCCACGCCTCACACACAGAACCAACAGAGGGGAACCCATCTCAGTGGATATCAAGCTATGTGTAGGCTTAAGAATACCAGCCACAGATACCTTCTAAAGGGCAACTGGAGATTTCATGGAGATCTCACAGGCATCAGCATCCAGGGTACTCCACCAGTTCCTAGATGCCATGTCAGCACATGCCGGTAGGCACATATATTTCCTCAACACCCGTGAGGCGTTGACCAGCAATATGCGTGTCTTCCACCAAATAGCAGAATACCCTGAGGTATTGGGTGCTATAGACTGCACACACATACACATCAAAGCACCACCCAGTGAGCAGGGTAGGGTCTATATAAACCGCTTCATCAACTGCCAGGTCATGTGCAATGCCCAGGGCATTATCTTGAATGCGTGCACTGGCAGCTCTGGAAGCTAACACGACTCCCACATCTGGCATATGACACAGCTGTACCAGTCATTTGCCAGTGGGGACATCCCATATGGCCACCTAGTGGGGGATGCTGGTTACGCAGTGGAGCCTTGGCTGATGACACCCCTCAGTAATGCACATACACCTGAACAAAAACTCCATAATGAGGCACACGCACAAACCAGAATCATAATAAAGCATGTGTTTGGGATGCTCAAGTCATGGTTCCACTGCCTGGATATATCTGGTGGAGCTTTGCAGTACTCTCCAGCTACATGTACACAAATGTTCATAGTATATGCCATGCTACACAATATGATCCTGCAGAAACCGCTGCAGCAGGAACAGCACATGGCAAGGCCACACAGCCCCCCACCATTGCCAATGCCATCACAGGAACAGAGTAACTCGGAGGAGGAACTACCTGAGCCTGGTCATGTAGGCAGAAGGAGGAGTGCCCAGTATACCCAGGCCTTGGTAAAGAGATAACACATAGCACATACACTGACATGGTAGGGACCCAGGGAATGACACCTGTCTCTGACTCACACATACAGTAAAAGGGATGCCAAACATGACACTACCTGTGCTTTACCATGTATAGGAAGAGTACTTTGTGCATCCAACATAGTCAGCCCTCCAGCACCATCCTCAGTACTGGCACAGCCACAAGGTAAGTCAGTCTTCCTATCAATTGCTGAATGGAGTAGTATGTTCTGATAGTTGTATCTATGGTATGGACGTGAGCATGCAAGGGAATCAGGTGGCTGAATGGGATGGCAGCAGATAGTGGGCACCTATATGTGCAGCATGAAATCCATAACAAATACTGCTGTTAACATACTAGGCAGTACTAGACAAAGTGACAAATCACACTGCAGTACATGTGGTGGCCCAAATGTGTGTCCATAGGACACATACATGCATGTCAGTGAGGCTCAAATACCCACCACCAGCCTCAACCAACAGGATAGGTGTAGATGACCATAAAGAAAGGCTGGGCTAAGGCCTCCAATTGATGGCAATGGTTAACAGCCTCCCTCCAGACCTACACAGACAGACTACAACAGGTCTGGCAATTGTATGTTAGTTCTGAAGGGTAAGAAGTCTGAAACTGAAATGTAGGTCAATAAAACTGAAGATCTGTACTCTACTGATATGACTCCAGTCTGCATGATAGATCAGAATACAATATGAAATGGAAGCCAACAGAGTAAACATTTGCTATGACTGTACTGAAATTTCAGGTAAAGTCATCAGGTGTGCCCACTCCCAACAATCCTATGTAGAAATGCAGTAACATTTAACTGTGAGGAATAATATCAGTGGAGCACAGATTACCCAAGCTGGCCCAATCTACAGGATAGATTATTACATGTGTACAATATGCAGGGGTCTGTGTGTTAGGTTGTTGTGTGCTCAATATTGTCTGGAAGTGGTCAGCATGTAGGCATAGAGAGTTGGGTCTCGGTAGCCTATGGGCAGTACTGTGATTGACATGGCCATGTTACGACAACTGCAGTGCCAACCACAATGCTTCTCAGCAATACCCATGTCAGCAGTCATCCATACTCACTGGCCAGTTGTCAATATCTGTTACCGTCAGAAAGATGGACATGCCATGAATGTGGGCCCATACATACACACAGTACACAGGTGTAAGTACCCATAAAATGTAACTGTCAACTGCAAACAATTTTGGAATTGTATATACAGTTTAGCAGCACATTAGTTGTCAGTGTAGTATGAGATACTGATGTAGTCTGGCCAATCACTGGCAGACCACAAAAGGCACAGTTATGAAGTAATGAGAGACTGCTTATGTCCCCGCCCAAGGCAGCATAACTGGAATGTCCCAGGTATATCTGTGAGTCAGCTGCAAGTAGCTTCCATATCACACATGCACTCAGCTCACCCCATTATCAGACATAGGTTTATCAAAGGTCATATCCTTGCTGTTGGCAATGAGTACAGTATGACCCCACTTCTGTATGGGAATACCCACAGAATGCAGCATGCTGAAGAGGTGTGTCCCTAGTTGTAAGCAGCACCCTGCCAGCATCCAGACCAATGGATTAATATCGACAGGAACTATTGCCATTAACACCTTGTACACTTACCCTGTCACCCCAGAGGAATCCAGTGGCTCACAGCCGGGGACTGTAGGAATGACAGAATACACTGGCCTGCTACAGATGGCCTGTATTACTACCAAATGACCTACAGTCCTCTGTTAAAGGCCTGTGCCTCACCCGTAGTGCCAATGTATGGTATCTCATGGGGTCCCAGCTAACAACCTAAAACAGTCAACAGAACACAAATGCAAGGCCATGTTGACAAATCCCAGTAGCATGCCCCCCCATGTCCTACTGCATGAACTGTGGACCAATCCATAAATACCGCTGGGATGAAGGGCCAGCTATAGGGATACTTCTCTGATATCGCTCATATAATGTTAGGAAGAAGATAGAATAACAGAGTGGGGGTGTAGAAGCATGGACATCAGGGAGTGTGTGAAGTCTGAAACTCTGATGTGTGCTGCTACTACCCCTGCCTACAAACCCAGTAATAGGTGGCTACAAACCTGCTTGTAAACCACAATGTGAAGGGGAACTGACCAGATATATGAGCCCTGCCACTTGGTATCCTGGGTCAATCTGTACAGCTGAGAGGTATGGCCACAGCAGGATATGACCATTCTGTTATGTCGATATATGAACAAGAAGGGAATCCTCAGTCAACATAGTACCAAGGTGCTGGACCATTTACACGACCCATCAGCAAGTATCTGCAGCTACCACTCCAGAATGGCAGGAGTGTGAAAGAATGTGCAGGCTGCGGATCAGAATACTGGACTCAGCTTCATTCATCTTGTATTTCCCAGGAAATAACTGTGAGAAAATAATTACATCTGTCAGTAGTGGATGACATAATACATCACAGTGTAAAACATTACATATGCTGGAATATCTCTGCTAATACCAGCCATGTAACACAAGCAGCATAGACAACAATAGTTACAGTATCCCCCTGTCTGTCGCCCATTGTGATTCCATAGCCTTTCTTAGCTAGTATAGTCCAGTTTTCAGGTTAGTGCTGAATTCAGGGCCGTGCTACAAGTTTCTGTGTTTGCCCATACCTTACTTGGATAGAAGGAAGTTTCTCTGTTCACCTGTGAGAGAGGGGAGCTTTGAGCAGCCTATCTGCCCCTGGAGGAGTGGTTTCAGCCCAGAAATTAGTAGTTTATTGGCCATTTTGGGCTAATTTCTATCACTTTCATTTCCCTGCTATAAAACCTGCATTAGCAAGGTTTTGTGAGCCAGGCAGCGCTGGTTAGCTGGGGTCTAACTAATCCCAGCTCCACAAAGTCTGCTCTTCAAAATTTCCCTTGGAACTAGACAAACTTTCAACTTAAGCACTCTAACAAATCACTTCTCAGCCCAGCACTTGCTCAAAACTCATAGCAAGCACTAATAAACCTTAGCACTAGACCCACCTATACAAGGTCAAGGTTCTTTATTCGACCTCACCAGCCAGTCAATAAAACAGTTCACTGTACCTATCCAGGCATGTCCAAAGGGCAGTTTCAGGTGTACTCTCTGGTCCAACTGGTGAATCTGGACATTTTGAGGCAATGTTACAACTGCCTTATGTATACAGACAACCCTCTCCTCCTACCACCAAACACTAATACATGTGAGAGATGCAATTATACAGCCAAACTGGAGGCTAAGCTCTCTCAACCCAAGACTGGACCAGGCAGTCAAGAGGAGAAGGGAATTACTTGTATCAATCCACCAGTCTCACATAGACCGATGAAACCAGCACCTGCAAAAAACATCCATAAATACATGAAAACATACCTGGAGGCTCTAAATAAATATCTGCAAAAGCAACAGAGACCTCCAAAGCAGACATCCAAGCAACCTCCACCCCCAACACAAACCATGAAACACATACTTCACAAAACCAGTGTGCCACGCAATCACAGACCTTAAGGCAAAATAACATAACCACCACACTAGTAAAAGCTGACTCTATAGTCAGGCACACTGACATCCCACTCACTAGGATGAACAAGGAGAAGGTTACTATTAGCTGCCTGTCGGGTGCCAGAATCTGCCACATAACACAAGCACTCAGGTCACTCCAGAGCAAGTACAAATATGACTGTCATTGTCCATGTTGGTGTGAATGACCTGAGCCATACCTCCCTGGACTACATGAAAAGAGACATGGAGCAGCTCTCTGATCATGTAGCCCAGGCCAGTATGACCCTGACCCTGAGTAGCATCCTGCCCTCACCAAGAATGATACCACGGCACAAATAAAAAAAGTATCAATTTCAACAATTGGCTAAGCATCTGGTGTCATTCTAAGAGGATCCAGTGTCTGTCAGCCTGGGATGACATGCTCAGTAAGCCACGCTGCTTTGCTAGAGATGGCTTGCACCTGTCACCCTTAGGCTTTCGAATACTGGCAGAGGCTCTTACCATCCCCATAATGCCTTTTTTAGGCAAGGCTAAAAAGACAAACCCACCACTGTAAATAGCACAAGTAACAAAAAACTGAGGGTAATGCTATTCCATGCCAGAAGTCTAAACCTCAAAATGCATGCACTCAAGGCACTCCTCAGTATGGAGAAAATCAATATATGTGCAGTAACAGAAACCTGTAGCCTTGGGACACTCAGACCACCATGCCTAAGAAACAAATGCTCAAAATGGCCGAAGACCTAATTACTTTGATCAGGGGTACCCATCCCCCTCCTGATAAGAGGCCTAGGCAAGAGACAGAGTATGATTCTTCTGATCAGGTTTCCATTTCTTCTGATTCCTCTTCTGAACAAGATTACTCCATACTACCCTATGAGGATTCTGATGCTGAATAATCCATTCCTTCAGCCTCTCCTCCTGAGGATTATTCTTTTGGGGAAACCTTACATACCATGAGGGAACATTTCCACTGGGAGAGCCAAGATTATTCTGAATCTAAGAAAAGACTCAGAGACTTTCTGCTCCTTCCTCGGCACAGACCCCTTGCTATTCCACCTGTACTAGACATTGTGGACAATGTATTCTCAGAGTCCAGTCTGTCCCCAGACTCTCTCCCCCCTGCACCTGCTAAGCCAGACAGATATTACAGGGTTCCAGATTCTCATAAATTAATGTATAAAAACCCCACTGCTGACCCATAAACTATATCTCAAGGTCCCAAGGGGGTTAAAGCTTCTACTGCAAAAAACCCTGTCCTGTCTGATAAGGATTCCAGGGCTCTAGACAGATGGGGGAAAAAAGTCTACACTTCTGCTACCCTGGCTGTAAGGGCCTTAAATTGTCAGTTTCATATGCTTAAATATCAGCAATATTTAATGTCACAGCTTAAACAGAAAAAGTTGAGAAATACTGAATGTTCAGAAAACAAGGAATTACAGGATTTATTGCATGCAGCTGAACAAGTGGGAAAGCATACTTTACAATGTGGTTATGATTCACTGGAGGCCACCTGCAGGGCTGCTGTTTCAGGTTCTGTTATTAGAAGGCATGCTTGGTTAAAGGAACAAAATCTGCCTCATCATGTTAAAGCAAAATTATTAGATGCACCATTACAGCATGATACTTTGTTTGGTACTAAAGCAGAAGAAGTATTGAAAAAAATGGAGGATAAAGCAAAATCCATGCAGACAGTCAAGGATTTCTTACAGGTACAACCACCCATATTTAGCAGACTGGCCTTTAAAAAATTGGTCCTTTCCAGTGTCAGACAAATCACAAAGAGGCAGATTCAGGCATCCCAGAGGCAGAGGTCAGCTCCAAGGCTCATACAGGCCTAAACAATGGGGTGCTACTACCTCCAAAAGTGGAGAAGATAAATCACAACCTTACAGGAAACAGTCCCAATGACTTTCCTCTACCAAATTCAAGCATTTCTCTTTTGGCAGCCCCCGTAGGGGGAAAACTAGCACTTTTTCCTGCAAATTGGCAAAGGATTACCCAAGACAAATGGGTCCTGAACATAGTGTCCCAAGGCTACAGGTTCCATTTCCACACTCTACCAAGATCAAAAGGTATGCCAAACCTGACACACAATCAATGGGCAGAGGCACAAAAACAAATTACAGCCCTCATGGATATGAGGGCCATTCAGCAAGTACCGCAACAAGAACAGGGGCAAGGAATTTACGCCAGACTCTTTCTAGTGCCCAGAAAGGACAAAACCTGGAGACCAACACTGAACCTGTCTATACTAAATACATTTCTGGAAGTTCCAAAATTCAAGATGTTGACTTTACAGCAGCTACTGCCCATGCTGGGCAACAAGGCTTGGCTCGTAACCTTGGACCTAAAAGAGGCATACCTGCATGTCCCAATCAGACAATCTTGCAAGAAGATACCTCAGATTCATAGCTGGCTCAATGCATTACCAATTCTCTGCACTGCCCTTTGGCTTATCTACTGCGCCCAGGGTCTTCACAAAATGCCTGGCACCAGTAATTGCATTTTGCAGACAAAAAGGAGTTGAAATATATCCCTACCTGGATGACTGCCTAATTCAAGCAGAGAACAAAGACATTCTTCTAAAGCATCTGGCATTTGTAAAGAGACTACTAATTTGCCTAGGGTACACAGTAAACAAAAAGAAATCAAAACTAGTGCCCTCTCAAGAGATAATATTCGTGAGTGCATGCTTAAACACAACTACCCAGATGGCTTATCTCACGCCAGACAAACAAAAGCAACTGACTACTTACTTCAAGAAATTGGCAACAAATACCCACGTATCTGCAAGGAAAATCCTGCAGGCCTTGGGGTTCATGGAATCCTGCATTCTACTAATTCCATATGCCAAACTGCATATGAGGAAACTACAATGGTATCTAAAAAGTGTTTGGACTCAACATTGCCACAGCCTGGAGACAGTAATTGCACTCATTCCCTGCCTGCAGCAGGAGTTTCGATGGTGGGCAAAAGCATCCATTGTCAGGGTCTGCCATTCAGGTTACCCACAGCCAGACAGACACTGACAATGGATGCATCTGACTATGCCTGGGGCTGACAACTATCGACGTTGTGATCAGGGCCTAGGCAAGGAATACAGTAAGAGTGAAAATCGTTATGAGATATTTGCTTCCCACAAGAAATACAATTGTTAACTTTTTCTGACATTGGTCTGGAGCAAGAAAAAAGTTTCCCCAATGGGGTACTTAGCTTTAATGAAGACTTCGGATCTGAAATTCTGATTAGAAAATCTCAGGAGTCGGCCGACCGGCACTTGCAAACTGCTTTTGCTCCATACATTTCGGCCACAAAACCCGGACCGAAATACAAAAGGTGGGGGCGTATCCATATTCATCAAGGATACCCACACCTCCAGGTTAGTGGCACAGCACAATGCCTCAGAGATCATCCACGCAACTAACAATGGGAAAAACTGCAGTCCAAATTGTAGCTTGCTACAGATTACCCACCATGTCCCAGGACCCTCATTCTGCATTTTTGGAAACACTGGGAAACATAAAGGTCCTACCAAACACCTTGATATTGGGTGATTTCAATTACCCAAACATTAACTGGGAGAACTACTCAAGTACTAACTCCCTTGTCCAACATTTCCTAGAATTTATAAACTCTAATACCCTGGATCAACTGGTCAACAGCCCCACCAGAGGTGACAACATATTGGACCTGGTCATCACCAACATGGCCGACCGGAGTTCCACACCGAAGGTCATCTCCTCACTAGTTAGATCTGACCATAAAGTAATCACTCTGGATATCCACATTCTGCCCCCACCCACAGTCAAAGAGACCACTGTGAAAAACTTTTCAAAAGCAAACTTCACGTTACTTAAGACCAAGGTGGAAAGTTTCAAAGCCCCCATGCTAAAGGATAACTCTGTCCAAGCTGCAAAATCCTTTAGAAATGCACTCTACAGGCACCTACATGAATGCATGGATCATGCTGTCCCAAGCAAAACCAAGACTCACTCCTCCAAGAAAAGGAAACCAGTCTGGTGGACCACTGCCATAAACAAGCTATACAATAGAAGGAGGAAACTAGTACAGAAAAGAGTAAAATCCCAAGAAGGGAAGACATTCCTGATCAGAATCAACAGGAAACTATGATTCCCTCATAAAATCATCCAAGGCTAGCTTCGAAAGAAAAATTGCCAAGGACTCCAGCTATGTCAAGAATCTAAGTGGCAATTCTCAGATCTCAGAGTTAGTGCAGAATGGCACAAAATATACTGAACCAACCGATATCACCAACATCCTGGCCGACATGATCAGTGCAAACTTCAGCCCCCTCTCACCCCCAAAAGGGCCCCATAACCATACCAGAAGAATGTAGTACCCCTGAAATCACAGACACTCAGGTTCAAACAGCCCTCTCCAAAGCCAAAACACAGCTTCAATGGAACTGGATGGTGTCACAGGCTGCATCCTATACAAGCTCAAAGATGAACGTACCCATCACATAAACACACTGTTCAAACTCAGCCTCTCCATAGGCTACATGCCCATAGAGTGGTGCACAGCAATGATTATTCCACTCCACAAAGGTGGAGCCACAACAGACCCCAGGAACTATTGCCCTATAAGCCTGACTAGCTTGGTCTGCAAGGCTATGGAGTGTATCATCATGGATCTCATTAACAGAGACATTGGTAACCTCCAAACACTGGACCCTACCCAGTTCGGCTTTGTTAAGGGCAGATCATGCCTCCTAAACCCGGTGGACTTTTTTGAGACAGTTACAAAGGCTATAGATGAGGGAAAGGTGGTCCACACAGCCTACTTAGACTTCGCAAAGGCCTTTGACACCATTCTCCGTTCAGGTATTATAGACAAGCTCACCAGCCTGAACATAAACTCTTACGTCATGAGATGGGTTGCCAACAGGCTCATGGACAGAACCCACATGATAAGAGTTGTGGCAGCTAGGTCTGACTCTAAACCGGTTACAAGTGCCATTTCCCAGAGCTCATTCCTAGGACCCCTCCTCTTCAGCATATACTACTCAGAGGTACAGGCTAGCACAGGAGGACTATGGCTGACCAAGTTCGCAGATGACTGCAGACTAGGGGCTATAATTGACTCTCCGGCTGACACAGACATTCTCCAAAAGGGTCTCACTGAGACAGATACCTGGTGTCAAAACCATGGCCTCAAGCTAAATGCCAAAAAGTGTATAATCATTCCCTTTGGAAAAAACATAGTGCCCACAAATACAGAAGACATAATAAGAGATCTGGGGACCCAAGTAGATAGTAACCTCTCCTTTGACAATCACATTGCCAAAGTGGTTAGAAAATCCTTCTATGTGGCCCACCTAATCACAAAAGGGTTTGCATCCAGATCAAAAGAGGTCATTGGGGCCCTCTATGCATCACTCATCAGACCCATCATAGAGTACAATGCCCCATTTGGGATGCATCTTACAAGACACCTGCAACAGCTGGAAAGACTATAGAAGTACCTCACCAAGAGGATCACTGGCCTCAAACAGATGCCCTATGCAGCTCGACTGATGACACTAAAGCTGTACTCGGTTGCATATCGCCTACTCAGAGGTGATCTCTTTCTGACATACAAGGCCATGTCCAACCCAGAATAGAGGGACATGCTCCACCTAAAGAAAACCATATCCCATCGCGTCACATGCTCTAGGGATATAAACCTCACCACAACAATAAATAGGATGTGCTGGAGGGATAGATTCCTGTCCCAGAGACTTCCCTTGGTCTGGAACAAGATTCCAATCTACATTAGGCAGTGCTCCTCACTAACCCTCTTCAAGAGAAACCTTGACGAGTGGATGAGAAACAGAAAGTGTATCCTGGGGATCACTTCAATGGCTCTGCTGGACAGAGGCACAGGGAACTAATCTAAGGGGGTGGCGTAAGCCAACACATTCTGGCTAGGCTTATAAATGCCTTCAGACAGATAGCCTAGTACCTACCTATGAACCTATGAACCTATATTTCCAACCTATCTACAGATATCCTGCAGAAACAGGTTGCTAGCTGTAGGTGTAGAACACTAATCCCTGGACTGGAGTACAACCCTACCTGGAATGGATTCACTCACTCAATACAGAAGGTCATACTGGGCATGCTCCTATACTTAGAGAAATGAACACAGAGGACTATACATATCTGTCATTCATAGATGTCTGCGCACACACACCAAACTGTACACCATGTATGCTTCACACACATATTGGATAGGAATATTCACACATATCCAAGGCCAACACACTATAATTTGTCAAACATACACACACAGAGATGTTGGGAAGAGAGAGACAGACAGTGACAGAGAGAATTCCATTATGAGGCCTGTTCCACCCACTACATATCCAATTGGCCGATATCACATGATGTGCTGATGTCAATCCTTGTAGACATTCCTTTTGGTTGCCCTCAGCCCTATAGTGTCTGTGGTGCTTGTGATAACTGTGTAACACAATAGTACAAATCAGTATTCATGTAGTATTTGTATACTCAGGCCTGTCAAATGTAAAGTTGTGTGTGACTGAGTGTGTGTGTGTGTGTGTGTGTGTGTGTGTGTGTGTGTGTGTGTGTGTGTGTGTGTGTGTGTGTGTGTTTCCAGAGGAATGATTTATGGCCCACTCACACACACTGCACTTCCCATTGCTCATGTTAGCACTCCTGCTGATGTCAGTCCCTTTGAAATAACCCTTTGGCCAAGTCTTAGCCCTATAAGCTCCATGGCGCTTGCAATAACTGTGTAATACTGTAGTGTAGCAAACATATTAGGTAGGAGTTCTAATCCCAGGCATGGCAAGTCTGTGTGTGTGTGTGTGTGTGTGTGTGTGTGTGTGTGTGTGTGTGTGTGTGTGTGGCAATGAATGATTATGAGGCCATTCACACTCACTACACCTCCCATTGCCCTACTTTAGTACGCCTGCTGATGTCAGTCATCTTGAAATAATCCTTTGGCCAAGTCTCAGCCCTCTAAGCTCCGTGGCACTCATGATAACTGGTGTAATACTGTAGCTGTAGTATAGCAAACTCACTAGGTAGGAGTTCTAATCCCAGACATGGCAAGTGTGTGTGTGTGTGTGTGTGTGTGTGTGTGTGTGTGTGTGTGTGTGTGTGTGTGTGTGTGTGTGGAGATGAATGATTTTGAGGCCATTCACACTCACTACACCTCCCATTGCCCTACTTTAGCATGCCTGCTGATGTCAGTCACTTTGAAATAACCCTTTGGTCAAATTGCAGCCCTATAAGCTCCATGGCGGTTGTGATAGCTGTGCAGTACTGTAGTATAGCAAACTAGTTAGGTAGGAGGTCTAACCCTAGAGATGGTAACTGTTAAACTGTGTGTGGACATGAATGATTTTAAGGCCATTCACACTCACTACACCTCCCATTGCCCTACTTTAGCATGCCTGCTGATGTCAGTCACCTTGAAATAACCGTTTGGCAAAATCTCAGCCCTGTAAGCTATGTGTCACTCATTATATCTGCATAATACCATAGTGTAGCAAGCTAGTTAGGTAAGAGTTCTAATCCTGGTCGCAACTATGATAATGTGTGTGTTTCCCTGAGAGAGAGTGTGTGTGGGTGTATTTGTTGACACCTGATTTTGTGGACATTCACACTTACTACACTTCCCTTACCCCTCCTTTAGCACTGCTGCTGATGTCACTCACCTTCAAAGATACCTTTGGACAGCTCTTCACCATAAAAGGTCCATGGTGCTTGCGATAACTGCATAATACCATAGTATAGGAAACTAGTAAGTTAGGATTTCTAATCCTGTTCCTGGCAACTGTGATAATGTTTGTGTGAAAGACTGTGTGTGACTTTGTTGACACCTGATTTTGTGGACATTCACACTTACTACACTTTCCTTGCCCCTCCTTTAGCACTGCTGCTGATGTCACTTACGTCAAAGATACCTTTGCACAGCTCTCCAACAAATAAGGTCCATGGCACTTGCGATAACTGCATAATACCATAGTGTAGGAAACTAGTTAGGTAGGAGGTCTAATCCTGGTCCTGGCAACTGTGTTAATGTGTGTATTTATGTGTGAGCGTGTGTGTGTCTTTGTTGACACCTGATTTTGTGGACATTCACACTTACTACACTTCCCTTACCCCTTCTTTAGCACTGCTGCTGATGTCACTCACCTTCAAAGATACCTTTGGACAGCTCTGCAACATATAAGGTCCATGGCACTTGTAATAACTGCATAAATGCCATAGTGTAGCAAACTAGTTAGGTAGGAGTTCTAATCCTGATCCTGGCAACTGTGATAATGTGTGTGTTTGTGTGAGAGAGTATGTGTGTCTTTGGTGACACCTGATTTTGTGGACATTCACACTTACTACACTTCCCTTACCCCTCCTTTAGCACTGCTGCTGATGTTACTCACCTTCAAAGATACCTTTGGATAGCTGTCCAACATGTAAGCTCTGTGGCATGTGCGATAAATGTGTAACACAGTGATAACAGTACATAGCTAGGTAGGGGTTCAAATCTCAGTACTGACAAGTGTGTGCATGTGTTATCTGTATCCTGTGGGTGGTGGGGTGATTGTGTAATAACAGGATCCATTGCAGTGTGGATTTTGCTACATTATTATAATGAGAATCTATATATAATATCTACATTACAAGGCCAACTATTGTCAAACACTGTAGAGGTTGTTGTAGACAATCCACAGCCATAAATGTCTACTGCCATGTGCAATGACTATGTGAAAGTATGGATTAGTGAACAATGTAGGCAACCATTATAATACCCAGAGACCACTCTCCACCCATGGATCATACACAAACACGCTTGGCTCTCTCTCTCTTCTTTCTTTCTTTCTTTCTTTCTTTCTTTCTTTCTTTCTTTCTTTCTTTCTTTCTTTCTTTCTCTCCCTCTCTGGTAGATGTGGATAAATACATCTGTTTGCATAGGCAGCAGCTTGACTTTTCTAGGTAATGCTCATGATCAGCTGATGGCCTGTGCACGAATCGGAGTCCCCCACTTGCTAATTGCACATGGAACAGCTGTGGTATCATTCCTATAGCCAACTGCATGGAAACACACTCCTATATAACTAAGCACTTCATGTGGATGTTGGCCCTTTTCCTTCACTGTGAGCAGGACTTCATGTGGGTGTCTGACAAACAGCATCACAGAGAGTAGTTGGAAATACAACAAACACTGTGGAGACATGCCAACAAACTGGAGGGGGATGTTCCAGGCATGGGAACAGAATGTATGTATTGCTGTTATACATTTGAAGTAATGTTGGTTTAACAGGGTTTGTGTGGATATGGCTGTTCTGCATGATTTAAAGTCTGGCATGACAGTCTTATGTGGTTGAGAAAACTCTCACCTGTAGGACTATCTGCAGACTGGCCAGGGTTTGGAGTATTTGATGTAGTGTGTTACTCACACATTTTCTGTCTTTATAAATGCAGTGGCATACTCTGATGATTGCAGTCAGTAAATGGTAACATTCATGTGTGTGTTACTGACTTCATATCTTTCAGAAGAGATATGTCACAATCAACCCTGTTACACCAGCAATTTTCCCAGTTTATCACAGCAATATGTCAATATTGGCTCTATGTTTGTGCCTCTGTCCCCAAGTCTGTCACCCTTTGTACATATGTCATGCAGTAAGAGGTGCATATGTACAGTATATCATTATTTACTGACATCATTCCTGATAACAAGCCACTGATATATCAGACTGCCAGACCTTATGTATAGAAGGCCTTATATTTGAGGACAAAACCTGGAGATTCTGTAGTAGTCTGTACAGTAGTGAAGTCTGTGTACCCATGGTGATTGTTGACAGAGTGTCAGTATTGTGTAGCAGTGTATTGTGAATATGTTAATTGGCCTGTGTACAGACTGGGGTAGATGTCAGTGTTCTTGGTCCTGTTCTATCTGACGTTGCATACTGTTCCAGTTTCTGGTACCCTATCAGCTTATATGTTTATAGGGCCAGACTGAGACATGTCCCATACCACAGTCAGGCATCAGACTAAACTGTGAATTGGGCCGGTATATGTAGGGTTAGTGTGTGAGTGGCAAACATGGTGATGGGTTTTGTTCACACAGTCCATATACTGTACTATTAATCAGGCTTACCATAATGTGACTGTGACTGTGTTGAGACTGGTTGTGGGTATGCACTTTCACACTGGTGTCTGTTACTCCATGCTGTTACATGCCTGTAGTGCCTGCTATATTTACAATTACATGTGTATTCCCCCATAGGAAAATTGTGTTAGTGTTGTGGCAGTCTGCCTGTAGTTTAGACAGTGCTTGGTGACATGCCTAGCAGCTCAGTGTATGTACCCTAGTGTAATGTTATGTCCATATATTTGTCAGATGTACTGTTGCCTGGCCACCGTATGTGTTGTGTATTTCTGACAAAGCAGTGGGATGCTGTGAAGATGTATGTCATTAACTAGTGGGAAGTATGTGGGCTTGGGACGTCTGCTTCTCCAGTTAATATATGTTAGGACAGACAGGAGGTTGTGAATGCATCAACTATGTGAGCTTATCTACTCCAGTATTTATGATATATCCTCATTTTCATTTCTTTAAACATCCCCTTTGTCAGGCTTGGTCCACATTTTTTGCACTAAGGAGTTCTATGTATAACTCTTGACTGACCAGATTGTTTCGGACTGTCCAGTTTATTGCTCATATTTCTGCTGTTTTCCTCAGGAACATTACTGTAATTTGTGTGGTACTTCAGTATGATGATTTTATGATGTTTGTCAGTAACTGATGGCATATGTCAGTTTCAGAAGAGCCTTCCTTCACGTGTATGTTGACACAACCCCTGTTACTGTAGCCACATTCTACATTTATAACTGCAATACTTATATTACGTTCCCTTGCACTAAGAGGTTGAGAGCTATGGTGTTGAGATACGACTCCACTACATGTTATAGTCATATGTTTTTTATATATATATATATATATATATATATATATATATATATATATGTGTATATATCCTTGTTATGTGTAAACATGAGTGCTGTATATACCTTCGCAGATGTATCCCACCATATTTATTTGATATGTGTATGTTTAGATATAAAAACATGACTGATTCAATACTATTTTCACTAACAAATAGTAAACAATTTTAGTAGTCAAAGCAGTTGCTCGCTATTATTCAGTACATGTACTGAATGATATATTTGAAAAAGCAACAAAGATTTTTTACAGCTCAGATGGCTCAGTGGTTAAGTGCTGTGACTATAAGTGCTGTGACTATAGTTTTGAGGAGCCTAGGTTCAAGACCTGCAAGGGCAGTTTGCTTTGTTGCTAGGCAGAACAAGGACTGCCAGATACAGGGTGGTTAAGGCAGTTTTGAACAGCTTTAAGTGTGTTTGCACGGGCTTGCATGATGGTAAGCGGTGCTACTGTATGGTTAAATGAATACACATTTCCACCATGTAGGCTTTGCTTACCAGTGTGCAAATCAACTTAGCATTTACATTTAAGCAATGCTTACACCTGCTAATCATAGCTCAGCCCTGGTAACCAGTGATCACATTCCAGTCTGATAAAATAGCAGGGTAATGACGTCTTTAATAAGTTTATTTAATTCCAGTACATAACATGCTTCTATGTGCTGTCATTACAGTAGCAAGGGGTGAGAGTATACTGTATGGGACACCTGAGTATACATGGGTAGTACCAAAATCTTTTCTCTTTGTATGTGTTTCATACTTGGGTAGTATCCCAGGTTGTATGCAGTCACACTTGCATGTATTGTATCATTACATTATTACTTTTAACAGTGCTTTTCCAAGTAAGAGTAGATAGCAGATTGCAGTACTGGAACCATAAACCCCTGCATGCAAAGCTGGATTCTGAGTACTGACTATTGTGTTCTTGGAGTTTGTGCTGTATTTTTTTAAATATCTCCTATTGGATATTGATCTGATATGTTGATATTAACTGTAGACTGCTATGTTTTTAGGACATGTCATTGAGGACTGCTGTCATCTAGTAATGGCGTATCTATCAGTTTCAGACATCTGTCTGTCAAAACATTCATCCTAATGCATAACCTGTTGGCTAGCTTCTTTCTGTCTGTCCTATGTACAGATGTGCAGATGTCAGGTATTCATCTTCACTGCTTACAGGCAATCTCTGATTAACTGACACTGACATGTCTGCCCAGCTGTGTTATGAATGCCACAGCTAGGAAACCCTACTCTTCATGCACCACATGCCATGGATACCTCAACCAGAATACCACAGTCAACAGAACATGTTTGGTTACAGGTCCCTAATCCAGACACTGGCCATGTTATACAATATATGTTGCATACATGTCAATTGGAGCACCTCACTGGCCCTCTGTAACAGAAAACTAGATGATTGGATTTTAATTTAACTGTCACCCTGGGGATCACTCAAGTGGCATAAGTTGATAGAGGGCCTGCTGACAAATGTCAGGTGGCATGATACCAGTGTACTCACATGCCCTACTCTTCTCATCTCTCCATGGACATTAGCCTGGTACATACCTAGGAACACCTGCACCTATGGACCCCAGTACTGACAAATGTGCCTGTGTGCATTACTGAGTATAACAGTGTCTGTGTGCTTGTAAAATTGTATTTGAAAATACTTTGAGGGCCTTCTCACCCACTACACCTCCCATTGCTATACTTAGAAAGGGCTGCTGCTGTAATTCATATTAAATGTACCTTGTGACACTCTTCACCCTATGGGCTACCTGGAGCTTGCAGTACCAGTATAACACTGTTCTACAAGTGGTTAGATAGTTGTGGGTTACCCTCTGAGTCCTGGAAAATGTGAGTATGTGTGTGTGTGTATATGTGTGCAATTGTGTGTGAGTGTGCATATTTGTAGGAGACAGCATTCTAAGGCCACATTCTCCAAATACACTAAACCTTGCCATACATTATAAGGGATGGTGATGTTGCTGACATTAGGAGAGCCATGACAAAACCCTCACCCTACTATCCCTGTGGCATGTGCAATAAATGCATATCCCTATAGTAGCAATAATTAGATAGACAAGGGGTTGTATTGCAGTCCTGGTCAATGTGTGATTGTGGGTATGTCAGAGCATTATCATGGGTTTCAGTGAGTACAATATCCAATGTGGGGTGGGAGTACTGGGTATACTGTCTTTACACCATGACACCCCCAGTTCATATCCCAAGGTCCACTGTATGAGGACTGCTGCCACCATCAACCATACAGGTAACTGATGACACTATCCAACTGAATGATGTATGTGCTGTGTGCAAAAACTCTGTAACAGTATGGACTCACTGAGAAGGTAGTCAGCACTGCTAAACCTAGGACTGTCAAATGTGTCTATGACTGTATGTGTTTGTCAATGTGTATATGACAGTATGTTATACTATGTATTGTCCATTAATACCCAGTACATCCCCATTACCATACTGTACAAGGCCTGGTGATGTTCACTTAACAGGAAAATCGGGACACACCTCAGCCTACAAGCTCTGTGGTGTGTGCAATTAAGGCCAAACACATTAGAAGCAATAAGTACCTAGATAGGGGAGTTACCAAGTAAGTGTGTGCGTATGTTAAGAGATCTACTTCAGTTTGCAGAAAATATATTTCCCAGGAGATCATTTGTCTGAGAACTAACTGGCAAAAGATAATATTTCAAAGTAATCATCTTGTGTAAATTCATTCTATCAAAACTAGTAGTGGATGTGTAAATGCTCTCTTCCCCACTGTACAGCTGTACAGCAATACTGGAGTTGGTATATATAGTTGGGTGTGGTTGTTGTGGGCAAAACCACCCACATTGGGCTTATTGTTGTGCGTATCCCCACACTTAGTGCGCTGTTATACTGTGCAGTTTATGTTAATATGTTACGTAGTTGTTAATCACACTATGTGTGGTTCTATGCCACCCTACACCCTCCAAAATGTGGGGCTGTGCCTCCCCCACATCAGCACACCTATGTTTACCAACTCCAGGATTGCACTACATTGGGGAAGAGGACATATACCCTGCCAGTAACATTTTAATGACATTAAACTGGCAGACTGATTATTTACTGATGTGATGTTTTGACAATTTGGTCTTGGTGGAATTACATAGGCCAGAATGAGTTCTCTGCAAAATGAAGTACATCCTTGTGAACAGTATTCTCTGTGTATTGCATCAACACAAAAGCCTCTGTGTGTGTGTTATTCACAAACATTTGGTGTGTGCCACCCAGTACACTTACCATTGTCCACTGTAGAAGAGCTGCTTACATCAGCCACCATGCACTCACCTGTATACACCCCTCAGACCTATCAGCCATGTGGCACATGCAGTAACTGTTATACAGACCTGTTACTTGTGTTCAGCTATACCTGGGATATGACACAGTCAATGTGTTACCACAGTGCCACACCCCTTGTAGGAAAGGACAGCAGACCAACAGCCTCCTGACACACAGACAACTAGAACACAAACAGAATACATTATGGAGACCACATTCAGTCAGTGTTAATAACAGCAATAATGCATCATGGCTGGACACTACACACCATGAGATGTAAGCATGAAACATTCCAGCTGACACTTTAAACAGCATTACATTGCTAAATTTTAGTACATTCACCCTGTGCAGCAGAATCATATTAACATGTCCCTGCATCAATGGTATGGATGACAGGGATATGGCACAGGTATCATCATATGCACAGGGTGTGGGTTTGCCAGAGGCCATTTTGTTGAGATCATGTGTGTGGGCTAGGGGGTTCTTTATTAAATGGCCTGTGCAGACGTGGTGTGTATAGGTATGGAGGTGTCCTAGCTGTGTTGGTAATGTGTGCATGTGTGTGTGTGTGTGTGTGTGTGTGTGTGTGTGTGTGTGTGTGTGTGTGTGTGTGAGTGTGTGTGTGTGTGTGTATGCACACAGTTCTGCCATGTGGCTGCCCTATACAAGTGTATGTTGGACAGCTGCAGACCATACATGGCAGGGTGTACAGTTCACCATGTCCAGCCACGGACACGGGAACTGTGCCTGCCATGGGTTGCATAGGTGCTACCAGGCAGAAGCCCAGATATGGTACTCTCTCCTGGCGATGACAATTGTCCACTGGATTCGGGTCTCTGTTGGAACCAGCCAGGACCACATGTATGTGGTCTGCTGTGTTGTGGTGTGGACAGCACCTCCCCTGCAGTGCTGGTGCTGGTACTGCCACTATGGGAATGGCCATGAGATGTTGCATGTCCAAGTAGACCTCCACCTGTTGGTGTTGCTGACCTACGTCCACATGGCCAATGCCCTACTCCCATCACATGCTCTACCACAGACACCACACGGTCGAGGATTCCCACCATCTCACCCAACCATCTATCCATGACCTCTGCAAAATAACAGTGGACATCAACAAGATCACGGATGTAGTCACATACAGCAAGAAGAGTAACCCTCTGCAACCTCAGACTATCTCTGGTGTAATGTTCCATATGTGCCTGTGCCTCCATGATGGCCCAAAACATGCATCTGGTGACACCTGCTGTGGCACTTCTGCCAGGGGCATGATGGCCAGCAGCCCTCCTATGAGCACCCCTGTACATCTGCCTGTGTGGGACTTCGCCAGTCATATGGCTATGGTTGCTATGTACAGGCACACTTGCCATAGTCACCAAACTTTCCTGTGCCCTTCCACCACCTGCCAACTATCCTTCATCTATGGCCACTGCTGATGGGGTATGTATGGGCAATGTGACTGTGTGTGGGGATGGGGTGGATAAAAGTGGAAGTCAACCAATGGCACATATTCAGCCCCTGACAACCCTGCCTGTGCCTCACTATGCCTATCATCAATGTCAGAGTCTGTATGTACACTAACATCAGTTTGCCTGCAGCAGGGACCCTGACCCACCTTACCACCTGTGAGGGGCAGACAAGAAATGTAAATTAAGACCTGTACATTATGGTTTACTTCTACACACACACACACACACACACACACACACACACACACACACACACACACACACACACACACACACACACACACACACACACACACACACACACACACACACACACACACACACACACACACTTACAGGTTAGTTGGCACAAAGATATTAGACATACCTCTCATTACCCAACAGTCAACATGCATGACATATCTACTCAACAGTATGCACTGTAGCTATTCTCAATCCTTGTTACCAACATTATACATCTCTGTGATGCATGAGTTGTGTTAGTAGGTGATGCCCCTTCCCCTAGAATACACTGCACCCATGTACACAGTATTGCTGTGCAACTGTTCAGCACACTGGCATGTACAATCACCATACATCACAAGTGTACACACCATTTCTGAATGTGTATATGTGGGGCAGTTATGTTTGCTCTGTTGTTCACAGCCTCTATGTGTTTGTCTGACACATACTTGGGATGATATGAGGACTGATGTCAATAATTAATGCCGACCTTTGATTTGCAGATCTCATCATCAGCAGTGCATGTATGTGCAATAAAATCCAGTTACACTGACAACCTTCAAAGCTTAACATGGATATGAGGAGTGTACACACCCTTGTTAACATGCCATCCTCTTCTATGATATGCACTGGGGCCATAATACTGCATTTGTTAACATTACACACACTTGATATGTGACATATGACCTGTGCAATCCAATACAGTATCAAACAAATGTGTTAGTTGTGCAGATGCTGAATAAGATGCATACAATATGTGGGTTGTATAAGTGTGCACGCCCTTAACAGGATGGTTTGTTGAAGCATCTGTTAAGTGAACTACAGCATTCACTATTCCTGGAAGGGGTATACTAGCATGGCCCATCTTCACTTGCCATTATTTGGTCACTCTGCCCTACAAAGGTCCCCAAACTCTGCCAGATTGCAAGGTCAGCTTGTGCACAGCCCTTGGAGGTCACACAGTGGCTTCACTATTGCTGTAGAGTCTGGGTTTTGTCTGGCACAATTCATAACCTTGACTGTATTCAGATACAGCCATTCTTAGTGAGCTTTGGATGTATGCTTCAGTTCACTATTGTGTTTCAAGCTGACACCCCTCCCCATCCTCAGCATATTGCAGATGCCTGACAACTATGGGCCACACATGAGTGTTATTTTTCAGTGTTGCAAATTCCAAACACCATGTCTACAGGCCTAGTTCCAGCTAATGAACAGCAACCTAAAGTTGTACACTGGCACCAGCAAGTTAAAAATTGGGGGATGATGGCCTTGAGGTGGAGTGAGGTGTTGCTTGTGCACCACACATATCTTTATGAATACTGTCTGTAGGTTTGAGCCTTGGTCTCATGACACTATTACACATTGCAACACATGCCTTTGGGAGACTTGATGTTATGCTTATGCTACCTGTACAGAGACCTGGATGATGTTTCATGTGGGACAACTCTTCTGTCTGATTACCCTAACCAATAGGCCACAATTATGCAGAATCCAGGTGACTGTTGACACAGGTACTGCATCAGGCAGTACATGCTAAACATTCCTGCAAGTCCCTCAGTGCTGCTGCATGTTTCTAGGCAGCCTCCATGACCAGTTTCCAACATATTTTGTCACTGTTTTGGATGGGCATCTGTTTATTTTCTACATCAATGTCATCCCATAGTTCATAGACACATAGATGACTGCACTGTTTGCCATGGTATATGCAATGGTGAAGTAAGGCTACTTTTCCCACTCCTGAGTGCTCTCTTTCAGATATGGGATCCATTTCATGGTTTGTAAGATGTGTGCAAGCCACGGCTGCCTCTGTTGCAGGTGAGTGGGCAAATGTCATGGGCATACTTCTTGGGCAGCAGACCATTACTTGGCGTGACATTGAGGCACTGTACTTGATGGCAGGTGTGTACTCAAGAAGAGTGAATGCTGTCAGTACATCACAAGCTGCTTCCAAAATATGTTATTTGGAGTGTGTGCACATATATGCTTCCAGTGTTTGTTAAGGTATGTATACCCCATATTTGTTGTCCTAACATAGGATTCCATATTACACATTCATTGCTCATGTTAGGATCACATTACAGGTTGTAAAAGGTGTGGAATGTGGTATTGCGGTCTGACATTGCTTATATCAGGAACAGTTGCCATTGTAATAGTGGTATATACACTGTTGTATCCACTGTATAAGGGTAGTGTTTTAGACATGTCCCTACTGTAGGCCATTTGTCCCATTATGTTCATCTCTGTCCACACGTCTTGCACTGACAGGTTGTTACGTATACTGCAGGAATCTTACATACTCTTCAGATATGCCACCATGGTGACCATTGTGATGCAGTGCAGTTAACACCAACAAAAATTAACATGTACAACATGTATTACGGGTAGGTGTGTTAAATGTGTGCATGGCAAACGACATGGCCATAACATGGCTGGTGTATTGGCAAACCTGAACAAAACAACTCCATACTCACCAGCTACAGGCTGCTGCCCCAGTTGTATACCAGAGGGACCTAAATAGTTGTGTGATAGAAGTAATGTCACCTGTGGCATTGGTACAGGGTGGAAGCAGCATCTCAGCATATCGACAGTACAAACACGCAATACTAAGGATTATGCACATCTGTTCATTACTACACTCCAGCAACAGACTATCTTATATGACATATTTATTTATTGTATTTATTTATTTTACATTTGTTAACTAGGGGTGTCTGACTGAGCCGAAAAGGCCCTTTTTCAGCAGAGGTCCAGGAAGAAAAGCTCCACAAAGAAAAATTACAGACACATTTAGTTATTTAGACATGATCAGTATACACACAAATTACAAGAGACATGTTTTTACAGTGGTATGCGGCACATAAACAGTTACAGTGAAGAGAACAAACAAAAAAATATTAATTTTAAAAATAATATATTTGTGGTGTACAGCTGAAATTTGGAACATAGGTAGAATACATACATAGTACACAGGTACAGTACATACATTGTAGATATGCATGCAGATACTTTACAGATAAAAATGGATAAGCAACAGTGGTCTAATAATGTGCCCTGGGGCCTTACCTGCATGCTCCTCATCCATTGTGTGAGTGGTACCCACCTCCACAATGCTGTCTTCAGCCTGCTGGCTTGTTTGGCAGGCAGGTGCCCCAAGGCTTGCGAGGAGCTCCTCAGCATGTGTCAGTGAGGTCTGGATGGCATGACCCCCCCACCTGTGGCTAGCTGGTCCCTCCTAACAGCAGCAGCATGCTGACTGGCATAGTGGATTAGATCAGTGCAACAATGCCGCACCTGCTCATAATTTTGGTTGTGCAGGCCGACATTGTTTACCCTGTGGATGAGCTCATTACACAGGGCATTCCTCTCCTGCAGATCCTGGGTCCTGTGGCTGAATAGTACGTCATGATGCTTGATGATGAATTGGATAATTGTGTCATTCTCAAGGTTCGTGGAGACTGGTAAACATTCCTGGGGCATTGTAACTGGAAGACATAAACAGGAAAAAAGGTCACAGGACCTCATACGGTTGTCCATGTGCACATTAACAGTGGATATTGCTTGCAAATAATACAGACTATACCATAACACTGTAAGCTATCATGGCTTTGACATCTTGCATTACACTCCTCTCCCTGACCTGTCCAGTTCCCCCAATGTTGGACACTTAATGGCATAATCCACTATTCTCCATTCATTTCAGTGTAGATGGATGACAGTGGCCATCTTCCATGTGGATGGTGTGTGGATGGTGGCAAGTCTGTGTTTGACTATAGTGTGTGATGGAGCTGTGAGCACATGCCTGAGTTCATGCAGGAGGCAGACTGTGATGTTTTCATGCCCCATGGAGACTTGCTGTTGTTGCCATCAGTCAGCATTATGTACATGCTCACCATTGATGCAGGCAGGAGTGTGGTAGATGTGCATATCCCGCTGCACAAATGTTGTGGACAGGGTGCCACTGTTCCCACCTATCTTGTCTGATGCAGGTTGCCTGTATCCATGGCATGTGTGTATGAGGTGTGCTTTACCCCCAGTACAGGTTGACTTGTGTTACTGCCTCTGAGACTGCGTACATATGTGGAGACATGGTTGCAACTGGCCTTGGTGGTTTGGATATGTCTGATTTCTAGTCATAGTTAACCCTACAGGAAGTCACCTGTGAACCTACATGCTTGCTCAGATAGAGGTACACTTGCTTCCAAGTTGTGGTCTGCACCTATGTGCCCCTGTACAGCCACTATAGCAGCCTATTATGTGCTTTGTGTATTGCTGCTATCCACCAAGGGGGATTACTCTATTGTTGGTGGAGGCTGATTGCGAAGGTCTGGTACTACTGATTCCATATAACTACAGTGGATATAAGGTGTACACACCCCTGTTACAATGCATGGTAGTTGTGCAATGGAAACATGACCCCACAAAAGCACATGTCAACAAAATCCCCACCTGTGATGTGACCTATAGCCTGCTCAGTTCAATAGGGAACATAACCTGCCCTGTGAAAACATATGGGAATTAATACTCAGTACAGTAAGCTAATTAAATGTGTATGCACACCCTTACACTGATATGTTGTGTAAACATCTGCTGAGATGATTACAGCTTCCATTTGTCTTGGTTTGTACTCTAACATCATATCACATTTTATTTTTATTTTATTTTTATTTATCATTTGTTGACCGGGAAAGTCCAACTAGGTTCCACAGAGCCTGTTTTCAGTGGAGGCCCAGGGAGAAATGCTCCAGATTCATTTGGCAATGGTTGCTCACCTTCAATGAAACAGCTTTGTTTCTTTTTCAATAGAATTGTACAGGTTATGGGTCACATTTGAGGTGAGAAATGCTCACTACAGAAATTGCTCAAACAAACCCGACTTTCTTTCCATCACTGAAACATGGCTCAAGCTACACATTAAAGACTCAGAACTTACTCCACCTAACTATAGTATTATCAGATATGACAGAACTAATAAGAAAGGGGGAGGTGTATGTCTCCTCTTCCCATCAACCCTCTCAGTCAACCCCTACTCTAAACCTGTCCCCATATTTGGGAAAGCTGAATTACTTTTAGCCCTTCTTCAAATAAACAAACATAAATCCATCTGCATAGCCACTCTATACATCCCTCCAGGTGATAACGTCCCTGTCTTAGAAGACATTCTCTGCTGGCTTTCATCTAATATCTCTAATGAAACCATAATCCTCGGGGACGTTAACATTAATTGGGATAATATACAATCCCCAACCAACTCCCTCAATATCAATCTGTATAACTTTATACAACTTATTAACTCTCCAACCAGACCATCTAAAGGCCTCATATCTGGTAGCACCTTAGACTGGATCCTAGTTTTCCATCCACACTACTTCTCCAGGAGTGACACCCTTCCAGATCCACTCGCGGACCATCTTCCCACTTTTGCCCTTCACTTTCCTTTCTTCCTTCAACTATCTCACTCCTACATCACCACTCGCCTCATAAAAAAACTTTAACCACAATGCTTTCTCCAACACTCTAAAAAGAGCTAACTGGAACCGATTAATGACTTTACCCCTGGATAATGAGGTTACTTACTTCAATACAACCTTCTTAAGCTTGCTTGACTCCTTTGCTTCCTTAAGAACTAAATGTATAAAAAGTAAATCCATCCTTTGGCTAACTAGGAACACCATAATTGCTATGTGAAACTGCAATAAAGCCTGGAACCACTATCATAAAACAAAAACTTCCATTTCCCTTAACAAATACACATCACTTCACAACAAAGCAAAAAAAACTCATTAGCACTGATCGTAAAGCCTATTTCTCCACTGTCCAAACCAAACACAACAATAACCCCAAGGAATTCTGGGACGGCATCTCTTCCCTTCTAAGCCCAGGTAAAAAAGAAAACCCTTGCCCTGACCCAAATGCCTCAGACTCAGATCTAGCTACCCAATTTAACTCATTCTTTATTGACTCCATCTCAAAATTAACATCATCCTTTACCATGAAACCACCAGCCCCCCAGCAACCTCCTCAGAACCCCTTCTCCCATAACTCCAATACCCCCCAAGCTCCTCACTTCACCACAAACCCTATTCCCACCTCTATTATAAAAATATTTTTCAAAAACTAAAACCATGTTCTAATGCTCCCGATGAAATACCCTCCTTCTTCCTAAAGACTGCTACAGAAGCCATAGCCTACCATATCAGCATCCTAATAAATCAATCTATTTCTGAATGCCATGTTCCCCAGATCTGGAAAATGGCCTATATTATTCCACTCCACAAAGGTGGCAATAATAATGACATCTCCAACTTTCATCCCATCTCTATCCTATCCCCCATCTCTAAAATTCTCGAAAAATGTTTCCATCTACAACTCCTACCCTATCTCATCAATAATAACCTTCTAACTTCCACTCAACACAGATTCCGTCCTGGCCATAGTACTACCACAGCTCTCCTCTCCTTCCTTGAAACTGTAAACAAGGCCTGTGACTCTGGTCACATTATTTCCACCCTCCTCCTTGACCTCTCTAAAGCTTACCACACCATTTCTCATAACCTTCTTCTTACTAAGCTCTCTAAACTAAACTTATCCCACTCCTCTATTAACTGGTTCATCAGCTACTTATCAAATAGGCAACACGCAGTTAAGTGGAAAAAAGCAATTTCGCATTTCCAATTCACACCCACTGGTGTACCCCAAGGCTCAACTCTAGGTCCCCTTCTGCATCAATGACTTCCACCAGGCCATCCCTAACTCTAAACTTATTCAGTACGCAGATGATTCGACAATAATCTGCTCTTCTTCCTGCACTTCTACCTTAATGAAACTTGCCAAAGAAGCATTCTCTGCTACAGAGCTATGGATGCTCCAGAACCATTTAGCACTAAATGCTAATAAGACTAAACTAATGTGATTTTCCCCATCCAGAAGCATTACCCTAGATAAACACTCTTTCCTTATTACCAGCAAAGATAACACTTCTCTTGAAACTGTCTCCACTGCCAAACTCTTAGGTATCCTAATTGATGACCAACTAAAGTGTGACAACCATTTGCTGGCAAATCCCAAAAAACACACAAAAAACTGGGCATGCTTTATCGTCATTAAAAATTTATCTCTCCCCCTACCAGGCTCACTCTTGCCAACACTTACCTAATCCCATCCCTACTACATGGAGCCTCTATCCTTAACAACCTGCAATCCTCCCTCAAATCTAAACTCTCCTCCTGTTACTATAAGATCGCAAAATTTACAACTGGCCACAGATCCAACACCCATCACTGTACCTCCCTACACCAATTGAAATGGCTTGAACACCCCAATTATCTTATCTACACACAACTCATCAAGCACATAAACTTATATTTTGCCCTTCTCTCTGTCCCTCCCTCATCTCAACCTTTAAAATGCATCTTCCTAACAGATGCCTATGATCTAACCAACAAAATCTAACTTGAACTGTATAAATCCTCCCGCCCACCTGGCAAACATCTTCTTTCCTTCTGCCTCGCACGCCACTGGAACTCCCTCCCACCTCTCATCTGAACCACTAATAGTCTCTCTATTTTTAAATCTCTTCTACACTCTCACCTAACATCACTACATAATATCTCTATCTATATCCCTTCCTACTTCAAACACTCCTGCTGACACTTTCTTAACAAGCTGCCACTCTTTATTCCTCCTTAATACATTTATATGGGGTCCTTTGCACTACCTTTTACAACTGGAACTAACTTGATTATTGTTAATACTGTGATACTTATCTACCCTGACATTTCATTATCGTTAAAATTGTGATACGTTATCTACTCTGACATTTAACACCGTGATACTTTATCTACCCTGACATTTGATTATTGTTAAAGCTGTGATACTTCATCTACTCTGACATTTTTAATTTCCAAATTCTCTTTAACTTATGCATCAGTATCTAGTAGATTTACAGTTATGTCTTCTTAGTAGCTCTGTGTAACTTAGAATTATTTTATTTTTATTTTTTTAATTGTATTGCATTTGTATTTGTAATACTGTCAACTAGTTGTAACTTTGGAGCTTTTCTCTGCAGGACTTCATTGAAAATGGGCTCCTCAAGGCCCAATGGACCACCCTGCTAAACAAACTGCAAAAATAAATAACATGTTTTGACATGACTTTCTGTGGTCTCATTGGCATACAGCACATAGACCTGGAATTCCAACAGGGGAGTGTACACTTTGATACCCAGTGTATATGGGTGTTTGTATAGATGTTAGTGGTAGGCATGGACAGTGGGTCATAACACAGTTGTACACTTCTCTGATTACTACCTGATAAGCATGCCTACTGTAGTACCCATATCAGTGTCATGGCAATGCAACAATCAGTAGCAGTACACATTTTATTTTGTTGTATGCAGTGACAGTGATATTACACACATGTGCAACATGCACATCCTAGTTTCTGGACTGCCTGTGACCCATGTTATTATTTCTGTGCCTTTCAGCTGAACATACGCATACATACACATGCTCAGGGGATACCTGGTATACATTTGTGTCCTATGTCAGTATGGCTCACTGTATTTACAGTCTTGCAGCTCAATCATACGTCTCAACCTGTTATACCAGGACTTCTGGGCATTGGTCCACATCACTGGGTGACAAAACAGGGAAATCAATTTTGATAAAGTATTAATATAGCTGACATAACTGTATATGACTACATATATCTACCAGAACTGTGATCATTGTCCAGCAGCACACTGTGCATCCTTCATATGTGAGGGCAGCAGTATTACAGACAGCAGGTAGGAATACCTCTTACAACAAGACTTGTGGACACAGGCTAACTACATGTTTGTATAAGGTTCCAGACCTAGGGACAGTGTGTGAGTATTGCTGTTATATGCATTGAATGCTGCTAGCTTTACAGGTTTTGTGTGCATGCTACTTTTGCATGAAATACAGTCTGTCTGCACAGCTCTCAACTGTGGGGCTATCCACATGATGGTCAGAGGATTGGCTGTTATGTTTTGACTGTTACCCACACAGGTCCTGTCCTTGACAAATCAGTGGCATTCTCTCTGTTGATTGCTATCAGTACATGGCAACATCCATTTGTGTTTCTGACTTCATATTCCTCAGTAAGAGTATGTTGCAACCAATCCTGTAACACCAGTACATTTCACAGTGTATAACAGAAATATTTCAAATATGGCTCTGTGTTTTAGCCTCTGTCCTCCACCTATATACCAGGCTTTGTCCAGATGTCATGCAGTAAGAGGTTGATAGGTATGGTCTATCATTATTTAGTGCTGACATTCCTGATATCATTCCAGTGATGTTGTGGACTCCCACACAAATTGTGGGGTAGGGTCCATATATATGAGGGGTACAGCTGGACAAAACATTTGTGACCCTGTACAGTCTGGAGATCAGTGTGTGGAGAACACTATTATATGCCCTTGTAAGACATTTTGTTGGGGAGGGGTATTAAATGTTTTTAACCTAGGCTGTTACAACATGTGAGGCATATCAGTAATAAGAAACATTAAGGTATATGGCTGAACATTTTCATATGTTTCACCATGGGAACAGTGGTGGGCTAGAGCTTACTGTCTTGCACACACTTCTGTCTGTCAGTGTGATAGTGTCATTTTAAGTTAAGCATTGTAATGTAATGGATACATTTACATTATGACAACTGAAATTTCCCCTAGGGGGTTGAGTACAGAGTGTAATTGGATGCTGTTGAACTACATCTGTAATTAAGTGTTGATTGATTCTTGTCTTCAAGACAAGTGTGTTTTTTACTGCTGTACTACCTGAAGGCTTTAGCCTAGACAACAAAGGATGTTATTTTTTGCGGATCATATGTATCATATGTTTTCATTGAGAGTTGCATTAATCAGTTATTATGTATTTCAAACACCTAAATGCTATAAGAAATGGCATAAACAACTGAAATAGTACACAAATAAACATTTATATGTATGCAAAATGTGTGGTGTCATGTCCTTTGCACTGTGTGTGGGTATATGTTTTCATGCAATAATTCTCATTTGTAGGAAATAATCAGACTCTGGCCATTTGAAAAGGTGGCAACTGTAGGAATAATGGCTGTTTGCTATTCTGTGCACCCTCTATATATACTATCTTTATATATATATATATATATATATATATATATTTATATATAAGTATATATATATATATATATATATATATATATATATGTGTGTGTGTGTGTGTGTGTGTGTGTATATATATGCATCATTAGAATGTTTAGTGCTTCCACATTGTGCATTCCCTATGGTAGGCTGACTGTTCTGCATGATATGTTAGATAAATCATCTCAATATCTTAAGCACAGATGGCTTAGTGGTAACTTGTTGTATGCAGGGTCCTGGGTTCAAGACTTGCAAGGGCTGGTTATTTTGTTGCAAGGCAGAACAGTTCAGCTGTGGAGGAAGGGATAAGGGCAATAATTACAATAGGTCCATAGTTTGGGCCCCTTCACTCCCATTTACACGGCCTTTGGTCAGATACATACATACATACACATGTTTCAAGCATGGGCATTAATGCCCTTCTAGCTTGCCAATATACCAAAACATTTGTTACCATAATAAATGTCCAGGCTGTTCTTAAAAATATCTAAACTAGTACTAGCTTTAATGAAATTTTGTAGTCTGTTCCAAGCATCAGCTACTCTGTCAGATAACCAATTAGTACACTTCTCATTCCTATAGAATCTTCTACATAGGTTATCTGATGATTCTCTAGTACTTTTTGATAACCCCAAACATTCCCAGAGGTAGTTGTCCATAAATGCCCTATATACCGGAATAAGATTTCCTCTTAAATATCTGTAAGAGACACTGTAGAAGTTCAGATGTTTTAGTCTTTCATAATAACTTAGATTTTCACATCCATGGATGCCCCTGATATATTTCCACTGTACTCTTTCCAGTTTATTCATGCTTGTTTTTCTACAGGGTTTCCATATTGTTATTCCATACTCAAGTTTGGGTCTAATGTAGCTAACAAACAATGCCTTCAACATTTTGGATTTCCTAGACTTTATAAATATTTTTATACAATCTATAGTTCTGTAACTATCATTAACCAGTTGAATGATATGATTAGAAAAATTCATAGCTGGATCTACCCATATACCCAGGGTATTAAATGAGTCTACAGTTTCAATCACTGTGTGCTGTATTAAATATTCATATTTCAGTTTATGTCTCCCAAATCTCATATGCTTAGTTTTGATGTATTTATCAACATATTATTCTCTTGTGCCCAAATGGTCAATTTAGTCAAGTTATTTTGCTGACATGCCTTATCTGTAACACATGTAATCAGTATACCCAATTTCAGGTCATCTACATATAGACTGTAGAACACCTCAGATGAAAAGTAAGGTCTGAAAGATACAATCTAAACAAGTAAGGGCCTAGGACAGAGCCCTGTGAGACACCCTGACTGTAACCAAGGATTTCACCTGTCCAGTTGGTGTGTGATACTTGCCATGTCCTATTTGTAAGCCACGCAGCTATCCAGCTTATCAACAGTGCAGCAATACCTAGTTGTACTAATTTATTGATCAGTGTTTTGTGTATGACCCTGTCAAATGCTGAAGTTAAATCTATATAAATCACATCACAGCACATTTTTTCATTCATAGCTGTTATTCTATTTTTATAGAACACCATGTTACAGGTGGTAATAGATCTATTTTCAACATATGCATGCTGATATATGGTTTCAAGTCTCAATCTATCCAGTTCTGACAATAAGTTATGCAGTATTACCTTCTCCATTATTTTTCCACAACATGAAAGTAGACTTAAGGGTCTATATTATTCTGGGTTTGTCCTACTCCCCTTTCCCTTAAAGACAGGTTTAATAAGTGCATGTCTCCAATCTTGATGAATCTCCCCATACTTATATGACCTAGTGAATAATAGACATAATGGTAGTGTAAGTTCTTGCTGAAGTGTTCTCATGTCATTGTTACTTATTCAGTCTCCTCCCTGTGCTTTGTTTGGATCCAGTTTGCACAGTTCTTTTTCAATGTAATCTAATTTGATTCCAGTATCTGGGGTTACCTGGATGTCTCTAGGACAACTTACCACCCCTTTTGTGGAGCCAAACTGTTTTGCATAGGAATTTGTAAATATATCTCTAATTTGTTGTGTCTGAGAATAAATTTTAGAATCTGCACACAGTTTATCAATTTCTGTATCTTTATTCCTTCCACATCTTATGTATCTATAAAAAGGTTTCCTGTTATGGTCAATATCTTTATATAAATTTTCTTCAAATTTTTCTTGATGTTGTCTACCACTATGTTTAATCTGTTTGTCTAGCTTGTTTATTTCAGTTTTCAAAGTTGTAGTTCGACCTCTCTTCCATTTCTTATATTTTTTTGTCTCTCACCTTATTAGATGTTTTGCAGTGAGAGGTTCAGAGTGTGGATCTGATGTCCAAATGTACTATACACACACACACACACACACACACATATATATATATATATATATATATATATATATATATATATATATTTATATATATGCATATATATGTCTACATACATACATATATATATAAATATATATATATATATATATATATATATATATATATATGTAGGTTTACCTTCAGAAGTGCGTTCTGCACTCATGCGAATCCACTTTGTATGAAAAGAGGTTCTCAAAGTTGCAAAACTTCGAAAAAAAATTGTCTGAATGTGCAATGGGTGAATGCACATTGGCATTCGCTCATTGCAGATTCGACATTGTGTGTGCAGATTGCATTATAGCGGGGATCGGGAAATGATCCCTTTCCCCACTGTAGTGCGATCTCGGAGTTGGTATATTAAAGTAGAGAGGGTGTGAGGGGTGCAGGGGGGCTTGCCCCCTGCATTACAATGTGTCTTCGCCATTTTAATTCGAAAATCAGTGAATCAGCTGTTCAATTTGCTGATTTGGAACTTCTGAGAATGTCAAAGTTTGAAATTTGCACATTTGGTTCACCCAAATACACGATCAATATTGTCATTTCCGACAATATGAAGGTAAACTGTATATTTATATATATATATATATATATATATATATATGTTTATATATATATATATATATATATATATATATATATATATATATATATATATATATGTTTATATATATATATATATATATATATATATATAAATATATATATATATATATATATATATAGATATATAAAATGCTTAGAGACTGTTAGCCTTAAAAGTGCTTAATCTGTATAGGCATTGCTTAGCGCTGGGCAAACAGGCTTAATCCTGGTTACTACTGCTTAAAAGAGCTTACTCCTGCTTATCCCAGTGCTAATTTCTTTAAAAGAAAAGAAAAAAGGGTTGATAGGAAAGTGGTGAAAAAGGCGGCACACAGAGGGAAAGACAATAGGGAAAGTATGTAGGAATGTACACGATGGATGTAGGGAAGGTCCATAGCTGTCCATTTCTTCTACAGCAACAGCTGTGCATATATACTGAATTTAGAGGTAGATTTGGACACTCAAACCCCTGAGAGAGAGGTGAGGACAACAATAATGTGTTGCGAAGCCAATTAGACCAGATTATATGTGTTCAGTGGACATGTGTGTGAAATGGACAGCTATGTATGGGGCAAATTTTTTTGGGGGGGACAGAGTGTCCTTATATTTTTAAGGTGAGAGTGGGATGTTGGGGAAGGATAGTAGGTATATTTGGGGAGGTAAGTTGGGTAGTTAGACAGATAAGACAGACAAGACAGCATACAGGGGCAGTATATGACACATGTGGGGGGTAAACACCATGGACGGGGAAGGGTGTTTGGTAATTGAAAGCCTATGAGTCCCCAAATGTATTACAGTGGGACTGAGGTCCCAACCCATGGGCAGTCACCACTGCAACTTCACGGCCCTGAAGGTGGCTGTGTTACAGGGGCTGAGCAGGAGGGGCAGGCTAACCCTCTAATTGTACCACATGGCCCTCAAGCTGGCATAGCATATCTCCAAACTCCTTTAGGAGCTCACTATGCACCGATCCCCAGACCTGGCTTCAGGTGACAGTATCCTGACAAGCCCCATCCCCTGAGGCAGTTCCACCCAAAGGTGGTGCAGGACCAGCGGGCAAGGAGGTCCCGGGGTGGGTCCCAGACGTGCTGCGGCCTGGTGCCACAGCTAAATGAGGTGGGAGAGGTGGGTCTGCTGTGACTGGACTTCCCAAACATGCTATGGTGTTGCAGTTTTAGAAAATATGTAGGTTAGTAATAGTCAACACAATCCAGGATTAGTTATAACAGCATGCATCGATATTCCCACTAACCCAAAACAACAGATTTGGAACAGTTGCATAGCAAACAGAACACATGCATATATGCAACCACAATGGCCATTACAATAGCATGCAGGTTACATTGATAGCAACAGGCCATCAATGATAATATTTCAACATGAAATATTAATATAAACAATATTTGTTGAACAATAGGACATATGTCCCAACAGTAGATTTGGTGTAAAACATAACCATTGATTTGTGTGTTTAGATTATTGTTGCAGATATGGTGGGGGGGTGAAGAGATGTCAATTAACAACTTGTATATCTTTGCAGTACTCACAACTTTAATGCTCATTGCTCTAATCATTACTCTACAGGTATTATTACAATACCCTATGGTCTTGGTTTGTGCAGTGGTATGTTTCTACACAGTGTATACTTCATCTGTCTTATAGCTAAATTCTACATCTCTTACCTAGTAGACCTGTGGGGGGGGGGTGTTTGTTAACACTACCTGACTGTTTCTACACATACTCCCAACTTCCCATTTAAAATTATGTGCATACAGCTTAATACCACTCCTGGGATTCAAACCATGGCTGTGTCTGCTAAATATATAGCAATTTGTGTTTTATCGGAGTGCGCTATTTAGAAGCTGATGTCATTTCCTTCAGTGTTTTCTGTCTAAGTCTCTCTTGGTTGTACAGTCTGACCTTGTAATTACAATATACTTATGTAGACATTTCTAGACACATTTGTTATGTAGCACAGTGTGAGAAAAAGTTGACACAACAGTACTATTCGCATATCAGATCTTGATGAATGCAACATGTCAGGCCATACAATACCAGAGTAAACACAACCAGTCTAGGATTTAGAACTTTATTGTCAGGCAGTTACACTTTTATTTAAATATGACCTATATGGGACTATTACTGTCATATTGTCTGGTTTATTCATTAGAAACCATACACATTTTTTATACTGCCATGTGACATTTTATTCCTTTATATTTATTTGGTATGACTACTACAATCAGAATTGTTACTCACCAGCCTCATGACGCAGCCTTTGCAACCTGCTGGCATGGGCTTCCTGGTTTACAGCCCACTCAACTGCAGCTGTAATGAAAATAGAGAAACATTTATGCATACCTATCCATCACATACACAGGCTGGACTTTGGTAAACAGTTATTGCTATGAATACCTACACACTGCTGGGACATCTCCCCTCTCTCTTGCTTCTTGGACCCACTGCTCCAAGAGCTCCCTCTTCCTCTGTTTCAAGTTGGCATAGTGGTGCTGGACCTGCTCACCAGTCTGAGAGATATCAGTGGCACTGGTGAGATCACGAGCGAGACTTTCCAAGGCTTCCCCTTTATATTGGGAGCTTTGGTACTGGTCCTGCAGCAGTCTCACGTCATGTTTTTTAGCAGGAGTCCTACCATGACCTTGTGCTGTGCCCAAAAGCGCATGCCCTCTCTAACACCTGCCATACTGCCTACAGTGGAGAGCTACAACCAGTTATGAACTTTATTCCTGCCAGTGGGGTTTAAATACTGCCAGTTTCCTGCTCTTTACCATGACTGGATGGTTTTGAAAATGCTGACCTAAGCTAAGCTATGGGCAAACCTGCTTAACTAATGTTGGCAGTGCTTAAAGGGGCAGGTTCAGCATTGCTTACCAATGGGCAAATCCACTTAGCTGGGCTATTCATTGCTTAGTATTCATATGTACACAATGCTTGCACCCAGCCAGCATAGCTATGCAATGCTTAGCATTGCTTATGTTTCATTATATTGGTCTACCACCTGTATAGGATTGATTCATCATTCATTACATAATATAGATTTATTTACCTTCCCTGACATCCGCCAATGTGCTGTAGTCAATTTATTCTTGTGTGACTATACTGTATGGGGCACTTGTATTTATATAGGGGTTTCACTACTTTATTACACTGATACCTCACATTTGGGCCTAATACACTATTCTGGTTGAAAAAAAATAAGTTACTTCCTACATAAATATACAAATAAATTAAAATTAAATAAATTAAAATTGTAATGTTTACACATACAAAATGGAAATGGCTTGCATGAGGCTCAAACCATGAATGACGACATCCAAGGCATATTCTCTAATCACTATACTATTGTACTTATGCTTATGCTGGATGTCTATTGCTTTTTAACTTATCCTGCAGTTTCAGCTGGGTGAAGTGTAGCTAAGCAACAGGCACACCCGCGCAGCTACACTTAAACTTTTTTGCATATGTCAAAAAAAAAAAGTATTTGTTGTGTTTTTTTTAATTTGTACCCTTCAGAATATTCATGCTAATGCTGAATCAACTTTCTGGCTTTGTAGGGATGCTTGCCCCTTATGGCTTTGTCCAGATTCCTTACTCTGATGGGTTAGGAGGTGTGCGCTATCTGCTTATGCCAACCTGTTATTCTATCAACTTTATGGCTTGGTAGGGATGATTGTCCCTTATGGCTTTGTCCAGATTTCTTACCCTGATAGGTTGGGGGTGTTGCGAGCATTCTCGCTCATTTTTAAATTGCCGAATGGCAATTTTAGAGTGCAGGCGGCATGTGTATTGTGAATGTTCTGCTCTCAGACACACCCACTACACTCGTACATAGAACTGTGTCCATTTTACAGCACAGCAGAGCGCCTTTATACATATGCATGGCATGCTGCCATGCTTAACAGCCATGGTCGTCTTCGTGCAGGAATAACTTATTCCTGCACAACCATTTGCTGAATCCGGGGGATAGTTTCAGTTTTGCTTAGTGTTACAAGAAACACTTTCCCATTAATATATTGACAATAACACTGACACACCAGCAGAAGAATTAGTGGAAATCAATTTTTCTTCAGTCCAAAGATTTTTAGGTTGAGGATTTGGAGAGGATCACCTAACCTTGTCAAACTTATGCTTCTTCTGCTTTTTGATTTTTTTTTAACCTTGTCCTTAAGATTAGTACAATCATCCACAACTACAATATGGACAAAAGCAAAAATAATGGTGGGAGTAGATGCCCAAAATCAGGAATAGATTATAAAATTTTACAAAGTTGCTAGAAGAACATGTTTTGCTTTAGCATGCATTGTCTGAAGGATATGAAGTCTGAAACTTCAGTATTGGTAATTATTTACTGAACCTTGAGGTTAAAGGAGATGATGTAGCAGTGTTGCTTCAGGTGGAAGTTCTATTAGGAACAGCTACAGAGTCTTGTGTGACACACTGGAACAGCAGAAAAACATTGCCTTAGAGATCTAGGGCATAAGAGTTCATCCCTGACTTCCGGTCACTCTCCATAAGGAGTTTGCATTTTCTCTCCATATCTGCATTGTTTTTTCTCTGGATAGCCTAGTTTCTTCCCACCTCCAAATGCATGATTGGATACACTAAATTATCCATACCTCAATGTGTATGAATCAACAAGCAGTACATTTGCTTTTAATGCTGGACTATCAGGAAACTATAAGGTTTATTCCCACAGTCAGTGACTGTATTCTGTTTTTTTTTTCCAATAATGATAATGCAATATGCCATAAGGAAGGGATGCTGTGTTTTAGCTGACATTTTATATCAAGCTCCCATTCCGTGAAATGATGTTAGCTCAGATAAATGCAAAAGACCCAAACATGTATGACAAATAATAGGGATGCTTTATTTCTATTTTTGTGGGCTAGGCAGCCCTTACCTATCAAGCTGAGGACTTATTTAGCATATCTTTAAGTTCACTCTGGATGACTGGTTGAGTGATCACAGATTTTTACCTGGGATATGTATCGAAAATCTACATAATAGGTGGACACTGTCAGTCTCCCATCACAACTAGATGATGTGGTTGAGCTTCTCAATGGTCTGTTTTGCTTTAAGCTTAAGACCCTACAAATCTATGTATCTTGTCTCTTCTATCAATGTCTAACAGGAGTTGAGAAAAAGCTTTAATAAATAGCACAAGCGGTAGAAAAATATTTACACACACATAAGTACACAGCAAGTGTTAATTTTGTGGCAGAACTTTATATCTGCATTTATATTTTAAAATGCTTTGCTTACCATTTCAGGTAAGCACTAATAAATAATAAAAAACTTAAACAACTCCAAGTGTCAAACAAATATGAGCAGTAATAGCAAGGGAATAAAAACATAAAATGGAAAGAGTGAGCAAAGAAAAACAAAAAAAGTCATAGTGAGGGGCAATTCATACTAGCAAAAGTTTTGAGAAAAAAAGTATGAAATGGTCTGACCTGAAAAGTTTATCTGAATTACAGGTAGTGAAAAACTCAAACTTATTTTAGTAATGTAAATTAATGCACATTTTTCAAAAGCATTTCAGGCTGTTTCCTCTAATCCTTCTCCTTTGAGTCACAAAAAAAGAGATCTGGAGAGAAAGCTGCTAATGGGTAAGTGGGGAGGCTGTTAGTCTGGAAAAACTTTAGATGCCGAACTGCATACACACTGATAGCATTAGTCCAACATTTGATGAGGGTAGACCTCCTCATAGCAAATTCAGAATGAATGAATTCTTTCAGAATCTCTGTATTGGGTACCAGTAAATGAAAGTTGGGTCCTTACCATAATGACATGTCTGGACTGGCAGTTCCACCCTCATTACCCAGAGGATTAAAACTGGCAGCACTTCAACAGCAGTGAAAACCTCTCTTCCTTCATATTCTTTAATTATCAAGAGACATCTAATCCAAATAAGAAAAGTGTTGAGAAAGGTAATGTAAGGAAGTTACCTTAGTATTTTTGGAAAACACATCCAGTCACAGATAGACGTGGCAACAAACAGCAGATCCTGCTGTCTGGCAAACCTTCTGCTATACTGCAAATGACTCACACCAGGATGTTTCACATATTAGAACAGGGAGTGGGTTGGGTCTTATTTTTCATTAGGTCCTTGGTAACTCCTTTGACACATATTATATATCATCTGCCGCTTCTTTCTGGAAATACATGTGGCCCCCGTTTTAGAAAGAAATAGTAGTCCACAAAAATCACAAAAAAGAGCCATAAAAATGATAGCGTGGACTACTGAGGATAAGAAAAAATTATGTATTGATACTATTATACAAGATGCTCAGAATTTACAGATAGAAGACATACAAAAAGATTAAGAGAAAAAAAAAATTAGAACAAAGAAGAATACTGGCACAAGAAAAAATGTCAAAAGCTTCAAATGCAAATTTGTGTTCATTAATACAACAGATTTATGAAAAACATTATATAGACCAAGAAAACTTTGACCGTTTGGAAAAAGAAGCGATTGAGGAAGTGCAAAAATATAAAGAACAAAATCTAGAGATTTTTGAAAGATATAAAAAAGAAATATGGACATGGGAAAGAAAGAGATACGGTACAATATTTATGCAAAGGAGAAAGCCAAATTAATCAATACACACAAAAAAAAAAAAAAAAAAAAAAAAAACAACCCCAAAGATATTCGAAGAGAAATACAGGCAAAGGCATCCAGATATGGAAAATTCCACAATACAAGAAATAAGATCACAAAGAGGGAATGTAGAACAGATGATTAGTAAAGCAGAAGTTAAAAAATAGAAGCTGAAGTTATGGAATACCTGAGAAGTGAAGGATTTAGTGTAGAAAGTCTAACACAGGTTATACCGCAGCATGAGGAATTATTTCAATAACTAAAAACTTTAACCAGTGGGAGTGATCACTAACAGAAACATTCCCATTGGTTCAAGTTTTTAGATATTGAAATTATTCAGGGAAATGAATGTGGTGTTGATATGATCGATGATAGTGAGACATCTGAAACCAGATGGTTTATTAGATTAAGAGCAGATATAGGCAAAGTGTTAAATAACAGGGTTCCATTAAAGCCTTTATTAAAAGATAGGTCTCTTGTTAAATGAAGTAGAACATGTGATATATTTGGGTCTGTCTTATATATTTATTATTTTTTTGTTTTTTTATATGTATTTTATACAGTTTATTTTATACAGCCCTTTTAAGGTTGTATAAACCTTTTATGATATGTTTTTGTACTGCAATGTATTTCATGTGAATGGACACCCTTATCTGATTTCAGATTTGATTGGTTGCATGGTAATTAGATAGCTATATATGGATGAATTTGTCACTACTTGATTTTATGTCTGATGAAGTGGTGTTTTACTACCACAAAAGCGCTAACATTCATTACAAAAAGTTTTATTTATTGCTTGAAGCCGTTTTTCTCAGTCCATTGGTTGGTTCATTAGATGTTCGTGTGGATAATTGTTTTACTTTCATCTGAACCATTTATTCATGCTGTCACTCTTTCTTTGTGGTGTTTATCACATATTTCAGTATGTTCATCAAGGCACGCAGACAGGAACTGAAAGTTCGACTGCTGAATCCTACACTAAGGCACTGTACGAGCACATCCACTCGTGCATGAATCCTGCCATCCCAAATAGAACCAAGACACTCTCCTCCAAAAAAAGGAAGCCAATCTGGTGGTCCTCTGCCATAAAACTTTACAACAAAAGGAAGAAACTGTTGCAGAAAAGAGGAAAATCCCAGGATGCAAAAAACTCCCTTACCAGCCTCAGTAAGAAGCTGAGATCCCTCATAAAATCCTCCAAAGCTAGTTACGAAAATAAAATTGCCAAAGATTCCAAAGGCAACCACAAAGCATTCTATAGCTATGTCAAGAATCTAAATGGCAATACACAGATCTGCTCTGAGCTACAACAGAATGGCATTAAATATACTGATCCCAACGATTTTGCCAATATCCTGGCAGATCGATTCAGTGCCAACTTCACCCCCTTCTCACCCCCTATAGGGCCCATCTCAATACTGAAAGATTGCCAAATTCCGGTAATAACGGCCCCACAGGTAAAAAACGCACTCTCCAAAACTAAGAATACAGCATCCATGGGACCAGACAACATCCCAGGCTGTGTACTACATGAACTACAAAATGAACTGGCACCTCAGCTAAGTGTCATGTTTAATCATAGCCTCACCTCAGGCTTCATGCCCACTGAGTGGCACACAGCTACAGTTATCCCACTCCACAAGGGGGGATCCACCTTGGATCCTAGGACCTACCGCCCCATCAGTCTGACGAGCCTGATCTGCAAGGTCATGGAATGTATTATCATGGAACTTATAAACAAAGACATTGGCAACCTTCAAACACTAGACCCCACCCAGTTTGGGTTCATGAAGGGCCAGTCTTCTCTCCTGAAGCTGATTGACTTCTTCAAATCAGTCTCCAGAGCTGTGGACGGGGGTAAGGTGGTCCACACAGCCTATCTGGACCTCGCCAAGGCCTTCAACACCATCCCCCACTCTGGAATCAGATAAACTTACTAAGCTGGGCATTAACCCCTACATCACTCGATGGGTTGCTAACTGGCTTACTGACAGAACCCACACTGTAAAAGTAGCCGACTCCAAATCTAGCTCCAGACAAGTGACAAGTGGAGTACCTCAGGGTTCAGTCCTGGGAATGCTCCTTTGTCATCTACTTCTCTGAAGTAAAGGCCAACACTAAGGGACTGTGGCTAACAAAGTTCGTAGATGACTGCAAACTGGGAGCCATTATTGAATCCCCAAATGATGTTTATATTCTGCAAAAGAGCCTTACAGAAACAGATGCTTGGTGCCAGGGCCATGGGCTCAAGCTCAATGCCAAGAAATGTATAGTTATCCCCTTTGGGAAAAAGCATGTACCCATGAATTACCACATAGATGGCAGTACACTAAATGCCAAAAGTGTGATAAGAGACTTAGGGACACAAGATGGACAGTGGTCTCACCTTCGATAACCACATTGCCACAACAGTCAGGAAATCCTTCTATGTGGCACACCTCATCACTAAGGGCTTTACATCCAGAAAAAAGGAGGTCATTGTCCCACTGTACTCATCCCTCATTAGACCCATTAAAGAATATAACGCCCCATTTGGTATGTACCTCTCAAGGCATCTTCAACAACTGGAAAGGCCACAGAAATACCTCGCTATAAGAATCACAGACCTAAAGCAGATACCCTATGCTGGCCATCTAAAAAAACTCCAGCTATACTCTGTTGCATATCATCTACTCAGAGGTGATCTCTGCTAAACATACAAGGCCATGTCAAACCCAGAGCTGTTGGACATGCTACACTTAAAGAAATCTCAATCCCTCAGAGCCACATGCTCCAGGGATCTAAACCTTGTCATGACAATGAACAAAACATGCTGGAGGGATAGATTCCAGACCCAGAGACTCCCCAGACTCTAGAATAGACTGCCCATACATGTCAAGCAGAGCGCCTCTTTGGCCCTCTTCAAAAGGAACCTTGACGATTGGATGGGAGATAGGAAATTCACCCCGTGGAGCATGTCAGTAACACTGCTAGACAGGGGTCCAGGGAAGTAAATATCATGGGAAGAAATAGCCAGGAAATTGTTATGGCTAGGCTTGAATAGCTTAGTACCAACCTATGAACCTATGAACCTATGTATGATCCATGAGGTATGAGGAGGTGCACATACCCGGTGTAGAAAAAAACAGACTAAAATTAAATGTAAAAAGTGCAGTTTAGCACTATTCAGCAAAAAAATCTGCTCCTACTTCATATGTTATAAATGGTGGTCCTCTTCAGATAGAGATGATCATGCAAGTCATAAGAGATCTGGGCACTTATATGGATATCTCTGTCTCATTTGATCATCATGTTTTCACCATAGTTAGGACATCTTTTCATCTGGCCCAGTTAATTATAAAGTCAATATCAGCAACAGTCAAATAAATCATTCTACCTCTGTTTCCTACCCTTTTTAGACTCATTATTGAATACAGTGCCCCTTTGGTATGTATAAATCCAAGCATGTCACTCAGCTGGATTTCTAGCCCAAAAAAATTAAGTCTTGAATCCTTCAACTATTCAGAAAGATTAGCAAAACTTTTATTTTACTCAGTAGCCTATCAACTGCTCTGAGGTGATCTGCATCTAAGTTTTTGAGCCATGAAAGACCCAGTCCTATTTGACTTCCTATTTTTTAGCAAAGCCCAGTGCCTCTGCAAAGACCTACACTAAATTCTCACCAAATCGTTAACAAGACTTGGTACAGGAATGGGTTCCAAAACAGCGTATTCCCATCCTATGGAATAAGTTGCCTCTACAGGTCAAACAAAGTGCTACTTTAGTATCTTTAGGGCTAATCTTGATGGCTGGATAGGCAGACACAAATTTACATTAGGCTTATCATGGAAGGACCTGCCAGTTTCGGGACGTAAGTAGCATTAAGTGCTTGATAAGGGTGACAAGAATTTTAGGCCTTTTAAATTTGTCTCCTTAAAGGTGCATATGGCTAGGTGTCTTATGGTCCCTGTGATCACCTGCATGGTATTATTTTGAGAAAGGATGAAAGGAGAAGAACCATACATTTAAAAGGAGTTTTAATATATAGAGCACTGGAAAAGGGGAGATGACCAAGGCTGTAGAAGAAATCTCAGAATCTTTCAGGTATTCCCACTAGAAAAGTCAGAAAAAGAAGAATATTAGATGTACAATAAACTATTTAAAAAAAGCTTCAAAAAAGTACACTTTTGATTTTTACACAAAGTCATGCTAAATCAAAGGCTGGTATCCTGTGGCCATTTTCCTTCACTGAATGCAAAGGTCACTAGCACAGATCTGGAGAGGCTATGCAACACCATGCATTTTGTTTTAGGGGAAGGATAACTGACAATGAGGGACGATTTTACTTGCAATGTGGTGCGAACACCAGCTGGCTTCAATTCTGCTGTTCCGAAGGATGGGTTTTTTCTTACCAGTTTAATAGTTTGCAGTACTTTTGCTGAAGAGTACCTAAATCAAAAGACTGTAAAAGATCAAACCATGTATAAATCTTACCTACACCACTTGCGTACTTTGGTGAGCTCCATAAGTGATTTATTTCATGTAAAATTCCATGTCACATTAGCTATTAGGAAGACAAATAACAGATGTCACCAAAATTAAAGTGTATTTTAGAATATCACTGCTTAAAATCACATGTATGAAGTTTTTTCACATTACAACAAAATATGGTAGAAAACAGACTGAGAGGAGTATGGCTCTCTTTCTAGCTTTCTGTTATGTAACATTAAAAAAAAAATCCATATGCTCATTCTTATCCAAAGCTTAGGATCAGCTCTTTGCTAGATATCCTGTCATTCAACATCTGGCTAAACTTCTCGATGCATTTCATCTTTATGGAGGATTTCATCTCTTAGCATTCTGCTAATAACTCTCGACAGATCACCAGATGGATAAAGTAGTTAAAATGCTTCTAACAAAATTGCAAAATGTTTCAGCAGAGTGAAGGATTTAATTTTGGACCTGCTGACTTTAAGCTATACAGGAAGCTGATGCAATGAAGACAAACAATGTAATAAGCAGTTTTCCTTTGCTGATTTTAGAAATAGAAAGAGACAGAATGATGCAGCAGAATAATACTGGAAGAAGCGCATAATGCAGTCCTTTAAAGTGAAATAACTGAACAATGCCGGGCTAGATTATTAAAGAGGTTGAACTGCATCTCCAGAGCCATATATACGAAACAGGCCCTTCTGCTTCAACTCCCAGTTTGGTCTGAAGTGTTCTGTTATTACCACAACAAATAAATAGGCCCCTTATAACTGTCAGCTCCAGGCCGAGGCCTGTAATCCAACATGGGAACAATGCCCATTATACAATGCAGTAATTGTTTAAAGAGTTCCATGCTCTCAGAGTTTATTTTACATAAATACTTTTATTATGTCTGTTGCTTTCTCAACCAGTATTAAGTGCTTCACTGTTCCCGTTTTTAAGCTGCCCTTCAAGTTACTCATTGTAAATGTTGTTTTTAACTGTTATGCAATCATGTCATTTTCTATGTTCAAATCATCTTCTCAATTCCTATAATAAGCATAGTTGCTTCATGAGAATACTTGATGTGATCCAGAGATTATATTTATTTATACTGCAATTTCTGACCAGTGGGCCCAGATTATGGCTGAAAAGGGTATGTTGTTGAAGAACACACCACTTACCTGTTTACTAAAATGTCATTAATAAGCAAAGACAGAAAGAAAGAAACAAACAATAAATAAATAAAGGCTGTCTGATAGTTGGTAAATAAACTGCTTGCCAATATTAGTATTTGAATCAGATGGTTTTTGGTACTATGAACATTGTTTCACTGCATTCTACATTGCCGTTAATTATTAATTAAGTATGAAAACTCTTAAATTGGTCATTTGAGTCCAGCTCACTTAGTACAATCAAGAACTAATTTAAAGTGACATTTAGATTTGCACAGCATGTTGAGTCATACTATTCAGCTTTCCTGTTTAAAGGAAGCTGCTTGGACTTCAAAAATATTTACAAATTCTTGAATGAAAATCATATCTACCAGTGAGAATTACAGTATTTCCAGAAATGAATTAGAATAGAATAGTGTGTGTGTGTGTGTGTGTGTGTGTGTGTGTGTGTGTGTGTGTGTGTGTGTGTGTGTGTGTGTATCTGTGTGTGTGTGTTTACAGACTTGAGTACTTCCAGCAGCTTCTGAATGAAGAAAACCCCACAGAACCAGCCTACAGTAAGAAAATAGGAGGACCCCAACCTGAAAGAAGTAAGAGCAGCAGTAAGCGAAATGAAGAGAGGGAAGGCAGCAGGCTTAGATGAGGCCATAGCAGATATAATCAAGATGTTGGGTGAGTTCGTGGAGAAATGGCTCCTGAGGGTATTCATAGTAGTATGGAGAGTAAAGCATATCCCAGATGAATGGAGAATAAGCATACTAGTGCCAGTGTACAGGAACAAAGGGGACATTCACAACTGTGGGCACTACAGAGGTATGAAACCACTGTCACATTGCATGAAAGTCCTGGAGAGGGTGAGTGATAAACTGACATGGTTAGTAGCAGAAAACTAGATGGGAGATGTGAAGTTCAGATTCATATCAGGATCTAGCACAACTGACCCAATGTTTGAAGTGGGATAGATACTTGAGAAGAGGTTAAAAATGAGGAAAGAGTCAAACTGGGAATTCCTAGACTAGGAGAAAGCATATGACAGGGTTCCAAGAAAGCTGATTTGGGCAATCCTGTGGTGGTTCAAATTCCAAGAAAGTTGATAGAATTAGTGTAAGTTATGTACAAGGACCCAGTAACTCAAGTATGAACAGTGTTCTATCTCACAGAGGGGTACACAGTGAGAGTGGGTTTGTGTCATGGTTCAACTCAGAGGCCACTGCTGTTCATACTGGTGATGGACTAAATTAGCAAACATGTCAGAAGAGATAGAACCACAAATTTGCTGTTTGTAGACAATGTGGCATTACAGGAAGACTCTGAACAAGAACTTCAGTAAAGGATAAGTGAATGGAATGCAAAACTGAAGGCACATGGGATGAAACTGAGTACAGATTAGGCAGTTGTAGTGGCAGCAAATTTGGGAAATCAGAAGAACTTGAGAACTGAAACAGAAAGAAAATAGTGGACCAGGATAACAACATCAAATATCTGAGATGGATGATTAAAAAGAAGGGAAGTCTGAATAAGGAGGCCAAAGCTAGAATCAGTGGGGCTACAGTCAACCATAACAGTGTATCGGGTGTAGTATATGGCAGAAGGATGCCAAAAAGGCTGAAAGGTAAGGTGTACAAAACAGTGGTGTGACAAGTATTACTGTATGGTACAGAAACCTGGGCAGTAAAGACAAAGCAGTTGAGAAAACTAAAGGTGATGGAGATGAAGTGCATGAGATGGGTGGTAGGATGCACACATTGGGATATCTGAAGAAATTAGGACTTAATAGCAGAAGCCAAAGTAGCTCCAATTAAAGAAAAGATCAAAGAGAACAGATTAAGGTGGTTCAGGCACATATGCAGAAAAGCAGAAGACAGTCTGGTGAAGAAGAATTGGGACAGACAGGAAGAAGACCTGAAGAAACGAGGTTGTCCAGCAAAGAAGTGCATAGATTGTGTGAGAGAAGACCTGTGACAGTCAGGCATGAGTGTCAAAGTAGGTAGGACAGATGCACTGAACAGAGAGAGATGGTGACACTTGACATGATACCCAGACCCCACGTAGAAAATGGGAAAAAAGGGGGGGGGGTGATGATACATACACACACACACACACACACACACACACACACACACACACACACACACACACACACACACAGACACACACACACACACGCACACACACACACATGCACACGCGCGCATATATGTATGTGTATGTATACAGAAGCACATGCACACACATCAAAGCACACATCAAGTGCTCATATGTCTACAGACACATATAGTTAATATGTATGTACATATACAGACATGGATAGATATAAATATATAAATGGGTCTACTTAAGTTCATCACACGGTCACAATATCAAAGTCAAAAACATCAATTCAAGATAATCAACATCCAAAATGACAAATTTGTGAGATGTAGGGAAGGTCCATTATTTTTAGATCATAGAATAGCAGGGATTGAGAAATTGGCCCTTTCCCCACTGTGGTACGATCTCTCATGGGGGGCTTACTCCATGCAAAAAATGATATATTTTGTGTTTTAACATTCATGTTTTTCATCTTATGCAGTCAACATTTTTCTTGTAGACTGTTAGCTGTGGAAGCTACTTCAGGTAATACTGTATATACTACATAGACACAAAAAGACATACACACACACACACACACACACACACACACACACAAACACACACACACATGCAAGTATGTACAAGCTACACACACACACACACACACACACACACACACACACACACACGCAAGTATGTACAAGCTACACACTGCAAGTATGTACAAGCTACACACACGTGTGCACACACACACACACACACACACACACACACACACACACACACACACACACACACGCATTGTATTGTTGATTACTAACATGTACTTATGATTGCTAAGTGATTTCATAAATGGACCTACAATGTCCATTACTGTGCACTCAAATGGCATTTCTGTTATAGGCAAAGGTGTCAGGTAGTTTCTGAACAGTGATTAGGTGATGTCCTCTCAGATTCTGGACAGGCTACAAAAAACTTTTCTATTTCTTTCTTGATACTAGGTCAGTAAAATCTAGCTGGAGTGCTAACCTTGGTCTTATGCAGCCTAAGACGACCATCCAAGACATGACTGGGTGCTGGTTTATTGCAAGGACTCTAAAGGGCTCTGGTACACATAGCTGTGTGTCTCTTTTTTTCTTGAGATAACCTGTAGACCAAATAATTTTTTAACTCTAAGTATGAATATGATGTGGGACTGTTCTGTTCATTTGTCTCCCTTCCACACTGGCTGACTTCTTTCTGGCCTTACTTAGTGTGTCATCCTGCCACTAGGTCTTCTTAATATTGCTATGACTTATCTGAAGGTTGGCCATGCTGGTATTACTTTCATTACTAGCTTGACATGAAGTGGAGGGTATAGCCTCATCCTGTACAATGACAGGTGTGACATCCCTGCACTGACCTAGTAATCAAGGAGCCTCAATCCTCACACCTAGTACCAGTGAGGGACATACACACTGGGAGGATGACAAGGACACACACAGTAAAGTACAATTTCTCTTAAGAGCACACAGAGATCACAGTCAGTCTGGGGCTGGTATTTAAATTTGAAAAGCTAGCTAAAAAATACAAATCGCTTCACTAGAACTTAACCAGGTACCCAAAGGTCTGAGAGTATATAGGATCCCTATGGGAATTGAGGCAAACACTGAGGCATACAAAAATATGTTGGAACTTTTTGATAGAACTGGGATGGACTTAATGAGAATTATCATTAGAGACAACAACAACAGATTAAGTGTTTTAAAAAATGAACTACTTATTCTCAAGCAGAGTATTACCAATTACTTGCTTTTTGAAAGTAACAAAGGTAGATTAGATAGAATTACAACTGAACTTGACAGATATGTTAAAACAAGTATGGAAAGAAAACAAAAGAAGCTATTAAGGGATACTACTGAATATAAAGAGAAAAAAGCTTACCCCTTACCCAATACGACTAGGGATGTCCAACACGATGGGGACATAAGGAGAAACACAATGTTAACTGAGGAGGAGGGGGTAACCAATGAGATACATTTTGGGATAGAGGAGGAAGAAGAGGTTTTTTTAGAAAACCAACCTCCGTTAAGACGGTCAGACAGATTGAGGAACCGAGACAACCCACGAGATCAGGAGGTTCAGAGACCACCTCAGGGACCAGGACGGTACACAGGGAACAATTGGAGGGATGGGCGGCAGAGGAGGAACAACTCGAACTTGAACCCCACCTTCCACAACACCAACAACTGGTGCAACAGATGAACGACAACACTGATAACACTCCCAGTATTTTCTTACCTACTGATTCTCCTGTATCTTGTTTTGATTCATCTACTGATTTATGTCAGCATTCTCCCACCAGTATGTTAAATTCTCCTTTGGCTAACATTACTAAGGAGGGTCCTACTATTTTAGGTGACAACTCCTTTTTTGTTTACAATTTTTCTAGTTTGAAGATTTTAGACAGTCAGCTTATTGAAAAAAGGTTTTTCTTTTGTCCCTGATTTCAAATATGACATCAGTAAGATTCTTATTAATTTAAAGCTCTTTACAAGAAAACTGAATTTAAAAGTATTTTTTAGTACTAAACACAGGGCTGACAGTGAAGATCAATTATTTACAATTAGAAGAAGTAGCACATTTATACCCCCACACCATCCTGCTGTGTTGGCTTTTGAGCTTTTGAACGTTTATGTACAACACAAATTAGGTGACTTCTTGACAATAAACAGATAACATGTGACAACAACATAACATCTGCAGAATTATTTTCCTTAAAGGAACTTTCTGTTAACAAGGACTATAGGGTTATGAAACCGGACAAAGGTGGAGGAGTGGTTATTATGACCAACACTGATTATTTAACGCAGATGCAGAACATTCTAAATGACTCCGACACATATGAGTTAGCTTCTAAATTTGATGTCCAGAAGGCGTACACCAAAATAGACTGGATGCTTTATGAGTTGCTATGTGAAGGTATAATAGATGCTGAGGAATATAAATATTTATCGGTAGAACACCCGGTCATGCCCACCATTTTTGGTATACCCAAAATTCATAAAAATGTAGTTAACCCACCTTTTAGACCCATAGTTGCAGCCAGACAATCAAAAACTGAACCTCTAGCTTCCTACATAGACATTATGACCAAGGACATCCTGGAAAGGTTGCCATATATCTTAAAAGATTCGTGGCACTGTTTGGACTGCCTCAGAACTTTGTCTCATGATGATCTGGGGGATTTTTTGTTGGTCACTATTGATGTTATCAATTTATTTTCAGTGATCCCCCATGATTGTGGGCTCGACTGGTTTAGGAAGAGCTTGGACAAACATACCAACTTGCACCGGACAAAGAAGGACCTATTGGTGGATCTGTTGCAAATGGTACTGGAGAACAATTTTGTAGGTTTTGAGGATGAGTATTACAGACAGTCCACAGGGGTGGCTATGGGTGCTAAATGTGCACCCATTTATGCCAACCTTGTTTTAGCAGAATGGGAAGACCAGTTTGTGTTGACATCTGATTATAAGGCTAAGATGCCTATCTATTTTAGATTTTTGGGTGATATTTTGCTTTTTTGGAAGGGCACACTTGACAAACTGGAAGAATTTATTTTATATTTGAACAACACTACAACATTCTTAAAATTTACACACAAGGTTGGCAAGATGAGTATTGATTATCTGGATTTACAATTATATACTAAAAATGGTAAAATAGAATCAAGATTATACAGAAAGAAAACTTATAGCAATTCATTTCTACATTATAGTAGTTGTCACCCTGCCTATGTTAAGAGAAATGTTGTTAAGGGCCAAATGATCAGGTTGTCTCGTATTATTAGTGAGGATGATGTCTTTAAAATTGAACTGGACATATTGAAGGACTTATTTGTCCAAAGAGGTTATCCCATTGATATACTTTTGTCGCTTCAACATGAAATATTTAGAAGAAGGTCTACTGACTTTGTTCCAATTTTGCATGACACACAGAGGTTATGTGACAAAGTCACCAACCATAAAGATGTGCCTGATAGAAACAATACGCCAACAGGAATGGCATTACAACACAATAGATTAGCACCTGAAGTTAAAGATGTTATTTACGGTGCTTGGGAAAGCCTCATCCCTGCAGACTTACACAACATACTTGGTAAATGTCCCACTTTTATTAATAGTAGATGTTCAAATTTAAAAGACCTACTAGAGAAGACCCCTAGATCCTTTGGACAAAGACCAGCTACTATGGCCAAATGTGGCAATTGCAAGGCCTGTAAATTTATTAATGACGGTCCCTATGTTTGTCTAGGTAATTTTAAGAGAACTTTGAAGAGCCCTGGTTACTGCAACTGTAACACAAGTATGGTCATTTATGCTGCCACTTGTTTATCTTGCCCAGCGTTCTTTATAGGTATGACTACCAGGAAGTTGAGACAAAGAATATTAGAACATTACAGGGACATAAAAAACAAGAAAACCACTAATTCATTGTATGTACACACGAATCATTGTTCAAACTTTAAAACGTTTATTTTTTTTTTGTTATTAACAGGCTATAAAGAAAGGATTTTGGGGGGGACTTTAAAACCATGTTGGAAATAAGGGAATGTCTTTGGCAACTGAGACTTGATGCCAGCAATGCTCCTGGTATCAATGATGCACTATCCCTAGCATGTATTTTAAGATACAAGGCAGCTTGTATATAATATAAAACTATGTAAATTTAAATATTTTAACAGATATGTTTTTTGTTTTACATGGAATGTTTATTACTGCACACACTGCTTTTTATGATGTTTTATTTTGGTTTATTTATTCTGGGTAGCTATTACTTACTTGAGATTCTAGCAAACAAGGTATTGTTGAGCAGGACTTTAAGATTTGGTGAATAGGAACTTTAGGGGATAATTGTTTAATTTAACTACCCTCCTGCTTTTTCATCATTGATTAATCAAGCACTAATTAATAGCTGTATTTAAAGGTTGTTTTTACTGAAGTTAACTGACTCTGAAGATGCCCATGAGGGTGAAAGCGCTTAGTCAGTTCAAGTTGCTGTTTTTTATTTCTTCATTCATCAAATTGTGGATTAATAAAGGTTTTGTGAGGTTATCTGTTATGTTACCTTAGTGCCTTTTTGTTTACTGGGGCTGGTTTTTGCCTTTTTCTCCAGATCCCCAATAAAACTCCCCACTGGGACAGCTATGGGGTTAAGATCTCAGCCGAGTGGTCAAGCCTAAACTCCCAGCACCCTCTCTGTCCAATCAGTGCTTCATGTCCCTGCCCAAGTAGCTGAAATACACACACTTGAGATTTGATTTATATATAAACACACACGCACACTCTTGGGAAAGGCTGGCACAGGTTTACTAGCTATGGCCCCTTCTGCCCAGACTATAAGGTAGTTAATCACTGCCACCAACCAGCTCTTTATCAGTTACTATAAGGCCCTTACAATGGGTGACCAATTCTACTGTGTAATGTTACTATTATCCATATGGTAAGTGTGACCAAGACTAAGGCTATTTAGGAGTGGCCTATACAGTGTCACCAAGTACACATGCAAGCACTCTAAGAGATTAAATATCTCTAAACAAACCAGCTACAATTAAAAGGTTTAAATATATTTCATAATAAATAATAAAAAAAACAAGACAATACTCAGTAACTCAACACAGTGACTATAGAGTTCAGAATCACAGGAAATACTTAAAAACAACACTGCAGGACAGTCTCAAATAAATACAGAAAACATCTAAACTAATCTTTACTATATTCCTATCTCTGTCTAAGAGAAATCACTTTTCCCTAGTTACTTCCTATTAGCAAGACGCAGGCAGACGTGCTGATGAGTAGGATGTCTCTAAGTGCAAAGACAAATACAAAATGCACAGTCTCTGAAGGAGTTCCCAAATTAATATCAAAACATTACTGCTGGGTCAGCTGGATGTCATCACTATTTGTCACCTGGATTCAGTTCCCAGGCTAACAGATTCCAACAGAATTTTACATTTCTCTTTGAAAAATACTTATCTCTCAGATGTGTAGCTACTAGGAAGTCACAGAGCAATAAAAATATCTTACATTCCAAACCTAATAATTATTTCTGTTTCAAGACAATAGAAAGGAACCTCTAGCTATAGACATCCTGTCTCCTTCAGTGAAGCTGAGAAATAAACACAATTGTAAAACAATTCACTTATTTTCTTAGAGTTTGCAAGTTAACTCTGTTCTTTTCCTGTAGGGTACACTGTGGTTACATTCTTGAAGCTCAGTACAGAACATACAGTTCAACACACACTTCTGCATCAGTAATTTAGTATACACTTAACATATGGTTCCCTTACATTTGTAAGACAAGCCTATGGATCATACTAGTATTCACAAATGACATATGATTATTTACAAAATTCCAGATAGCTGGGCTGGCAGTATCACATTTCTATATCAATCATATTAATATGTTCAAGTGACATATAATTATGTGCAAAATTCTAGCTAGCTGGGCTGGCAGCATTTCAAACACACCTACTTGTTAGCTTCCTTTTCCACCCTCACAGTCAAGGTGAATCCCAGCCAAAGATATTTGGAATGGGGTCCCTCCTAAAGCTCTGAGTGGAGTAGACTACCTAAGTAAGTAGTGCTCCTCTGTAACCATTGCAGACTTCACAATGGTTAGGTCAGAGGCTGTGTCTCTCTTAGCCATGGCCTCTTTCCAATTCACTAAGGTAGGATATAACCTCTTGTGGTAGTTTGGTTTCCCTTGTTGTCTCAAGACAACCTACTGTTGGCATTTTGTCATTCCCACATACTGGCTCTCCCACATTTTGTTCCCCACCTTGCTTCTGAGGACATCTATATGCTATATGGCACCACTGGTTGCATTTAAAATATTTAACCCTTGGTCTTGGACATGTATCTGGACTACTGGCATCCCCTGCTACTGGTGGACTCTGTTGTGGCAGTCTGGGCTACCCAAAATGGGTTCCCTTAGACCCAGGAGCAGCACTGGGTGTCCCTTCCCTGTGCAGTGATGCCCTGCTTGCTAGGTATAGGTCTCCCTTCTTTCCAAACTCTTCTACAGTAGTGCATTGTCTAACAGCTAATCAGATTCTCATGTCCTCAGGCATAGTGATAAGGGCTTATTCCCTCACCACAAGGTCTGTCAGCCCTTCAAAAGTGGTGACCTGACATCAACTCATCCACCTATGAAAATAAGTGCTTAGTTCAGCAACATATTCACAAACACTTTCATCTGTCTTGCGTCTGTGCTCACAAAACTTTTTCCTATAAACTTCAGGTGTTAACTTAAAAAAATTCTAGGAAACAGTTCTGTACAACATTATAATTTAAACAACTAGAATCAGAGTGTTTGGAAAGAACAGTTACAGCTTTACCATGGAGTAAGGGGGTCAGGAACCGTACCCAGAGCCCTTGGTCAACATTATACTGTTTACATACCCTCCCAAACATAGTAATAAAATTATCAACATTATCCCCCTCTGTAAATTGTGGAAGACATTTACTGACCTGTGTTGCTTCTGGGGTTCAGTTACTCCCCTCTCCATTACCTCCATGACTCTGGTGAAGAGGCAACATCTCCTTTTCGTATTGCCTCTGCCTCTCTTTCCCTCAGCCTTCAGCCATCTCAGTTTCTCTGCTGCTTTTGTTGCCAAATTCATGGCCTCCAGCTGAAGTCTCTAACTCCAGATGGATTTTTTAAGTCCTCTGTATAAAGGTTGAGCTGTCCATATTCTGAGAGTTGTACATCTCCAAGGCCAGTCTGATTGCCCTCCTGGTTGTTATTCTGTGATGCAGCTGTGACTAAAGCTGCAATCATGTCTGCTTTAGTCAGGTTGGCATGCACCAGTCCTTTAACCTGGTACATCTCAGCCAACTGGCTCCTTGTCAGCTTGCATATTACCCTGCTGACATGCTTGCCTGCTCTCCCTGACTAACTAAGATAACAAAAAAAAAATAAAACAATTGTGATATGACCTCTGAATGTTCACTGAGTGGATGATTAAGAGTACAAATACCTTCATTGATCACTGCACACAAGCTACAGGAATTCAATATCCACACCACTACAAGCCAGTTAATATGTGATGTGGCTATCTCACCACTGTCAACCAATTAATATGTGATGTGGCTATCCCACCACTGCCAAACAATTAATATGTGATGCTTCTGCACTGGCCCAGTAATCAAAGAGCATCAGTCCTCACCACTAGCACCAGTGAGGGACATACACATTGGGAGGATGACAAGTGCATACGCAGTAAAGTACCATTTCCCTATGAACACACAGAGATCACAGTCAGTCTGGGGTTGGTTTCTGCCTCTTTCTCCAGATACCCAATAAGACTCCCCACTGGCACAGCTATAGGTTTAAGATCTCAGCCGAGTGGTCAAGCCAACACCTCCAGCACCCTCTCTGTCCAACCAGTGCTTCATGTCCCTGCCCAAGTAGCTGACACACACTCTTGAGATTTGATTTATATACAAAACACACACTCATGGGAAAGGCTGGCACAGGTTTACTAGCTAAGCCCCCTTCTGCCCAAACTATAAGGTAGTTATCACTGCCACCAATCAGCTCTTTATCAGCTACTATAAGGCCCTTACAAAAGGTAACCAATTCTACTGTGAAATGTTAATATTATCCAACTGGTAAGTGTGACCAAGACTAAGGCTATTTAGGAGTGACCTATACAGTGCCTCCAAATACATATGCAAATACTCTAAGAGCTTAAATATCTCTAAACAAACCAATTGAAAGGTTTAAATATATTTACTAATAAATAATAAAAGAACAAGACAATACTCAATAACTCAACACAGTGACTATAGAGTTCAGCATCACAGGAAATATTTTAAAACACTGCACAACAGTCTCAAATAAATGCAGAAAACATCTAAACTAATCTTTACTTTATTCCTATCTCTATCTAAGAGAAATCACATTTCCCTATTTACTTATTATTACAAGACGCAGGCAGTAGTGCTGATGAGTGGGATATTTCTGGGTCCAAAGACAAATACAAAATGCACAGTCTCTGAAAGAGTTCCCAAATTAATATCATAACATCACTGCTGGATCAGCTGGATGACATCACTATTTGTCACCTGCCTTCAGTTCCCAGGCTAACTGATACCAACAAAATTTAACATTTCTCTGTGAAAAATACTATCTCTCAGATGTGTAGCTACTAGGAAGTCACAGTGCAATAAAAAAACCTTACATTCCAAACCTAATAATTATTCCTGTTTGAAGACAATAGAAAGAAATCTCTAGCTGTAGACATCCTGTCTCCTTCCATGAAGCTGAGAGATAAACACAACCATAAAACAATTCACTTATTTTCTTAGAGTTTGCAAGTTAACTCTGTTCTTTTCCTGCAGGGTACACTGTGGTTACATTCCTGAAGCTCAGTACAGAACATACAGTTCAACATACACTTCTGCGCCAGTAGGTTAATATATACATAACATATAGTTCTCTTAAATTTGTAAGACAAGCCTATGGATCATATTAATGTTCACAAATGACATATGATTATTTATAAAATTTCAGATAGCTGGGAGGCAGTGTCACATTTCTATATAAATTATATTAATATTTTCAAGTGACATATAATTATTTACAAAATTCCACTACCTGGGCTGGCAGCATTTTGGTTTGTCACATTAGGTATGGCTTTTTTTCCCTTCATCAAACTCATCAAAGTGACTTATGAAAATAATTTTCTTCTATGTGGGGTTCTAGCAGTTTCCTTCTGCTTGGCTTTATTCCTACTTATTCTAGCCTTAGAAACCTGCATGTATATCAGTTTAACTCTATGTATTGGTGCAACCTAGGATTTGGGCTGTGCTCAGCCTTACTTCTCTCACATGAATCTGTTCAGTCAGACTTCTGTACCACAGCTTGTTCTAAATCAGTTTTAATAATGACTTAATTTATCATTCTGACCACTGGGGGCTTTTGTGAGATATGCTTAACTGTAGGCTCTTGTCTGACATGCTCTACACTGACTTCTTTGGTGGCCTTTTCTATTAGACTCAGTATCAGCTTTGTCAATATCTTCCAACCAGTTCTAAATTTTAGTGCCTTTAAACTTTTTAACAGTACAACTCTGTTCTTACTAGAGCTGTATGTATTTGACTGCACTGCCCCCCCTTACAGTTTCCAGAGTTCCTTAACTTGTGGAAAGTCTTCAAGAAATATCTTAACAAGGGTTAAATTAGGCACTATACAACTGCAATGAAGACTTTGCCAGGAACAGTTACATCCTTACTTGGGTTAAGGGGTACTCTGTCTTGTCATCATATGCAGAAATAACTTTAATTTTCTGGTTACTAATACGTTTTTTGTAGTTACACATATACCGATTTCTAGCAAGTGTGATCATGCTTCTTGAATCTAACAGTCCTTGTAATTCTTTCTCCTCTGCAATTACATTTGATGAGATTAACAATAGCACAATGGTAGAAGAATAATTCCAGTTTTGTTACTTACTAGTTCAGTACTGTCATACATTCATAGGTGATTACTAGGCTAATGGCACAAGAGTCTTTTCAAGCCGAGCCAATAATATCCAGGATATGACAATATTATATCTTAATTCCCCAAATATGGGATGGGATAGTATCAGGATAGTGGGCCATTGGGTATTGGAGCCCTGAGTCATTTTATAGACTGCCTCTGTCCATAAGGGACACATTCCATGTGTACACCTTTAGGTAAACAGGTTGACTAACATTGGCAGGATCTGTAGTTATAACATTATTACCAACTGGACAAAACATGGCTGCATGTCACTCTCTAGCACATTTAAAATAAATTACTTCAGCTGGTAATGAGAAGAGAAGAGAAGAGAAGAGAAGAGGAGAGAAGAGGAGAGAAGAGGAGAGAAGAGAAGAGAAGAGGAGAGGAGAGGATAGGAGAGGAGAGGAGAGGAGAGAAGAGAAGAGAAGAGGAGAGGAGAGAAGAGAAGAGAAGAGAAGAGAAGAGAAGAGAAGAGAAGAGGAGAGGAGAGGAGAGGAGAGGAGAGGAGAGGAGAGGAGAGAAGAGGAGAGGAGAGAAGAGGAGAGGAGAGGAGAGGAGAGAAGAGAAGAGAAGAGAAGAGGAGAGGAGAGGAGAGGAGAGGAGAGGAGAGAGGAGAGGAGAGAGGAGAGGAGAGGAGAGGAGAGAGGAGAGGAGAGAGGAGAGGAGAGGAGAGGAGAGGAGAGGAGAGGAGAGAAGAGGAGAGGAGAGGAGAGGAGAGGAGAGGACCTAGCACAGACCCTTGTGATACAACTGTATTATGTTTACCAGCAGTAGAGAAAGAGACGTTTCTGGAATAGGCTGCCCTTACCTGTTAAGCAGAGTATTTCCTTGGAAACCTTTCAAACCATTTTGGATTACTAGATGGGTGATCATATGCTAAGGCTCCTAGATGCAATTGTCCTAAACCACAAAGACATCTCAGACATTGCACAAACAAAAAGTATAATCAGCAACCACAAAAGCGTTCCACAAAACTAACACCCAACGTGAGACATGCTGCCATATACTACAGTGTCTCAGATTCTAAGCCCATAAGGCACTTCACCACACAACCCAGTAATTCGGTCATAGGAGATTCCATTGTGAGGCACACAGATGTCCCACTCACCAGACTAAGTAAGAAGAAAGTCATAAGTTGTTGAACCACAAGTGCCAGTATGACTCAGTTATAGTCTGTTTAGGTATAAACAACCTGAGATGTACCTTCCTCGACTATATGAACAGAGACATGATGGAGCTCTCAGATTATATGTCACAGGCTAGTATAAGGTTCATAGGTTCATACTAAGCTAAATGCCCTTGTGAGCCATTTTAATCCTAGCCAATTATCCCTTGTGGGACTCAAACCCTGAACCTTGTGTTTGTAAGGCAAACACCTTAACCATTAGGCAACCCTCCCAACCCCCAATGCTTAGCATTATGCAGTATTCTACCATCACCAAGAATGATTCCACAATATGAGCTGAAAATAATTCACTTTAATACTTTATGGTGTCATTAGAAGGAGGCACAATATGTTTTAGCCTGGGAGGATATCATCCCCATGCTGCCTTTTTTAGGCTTTACCAACCTGATAAACCCACTGACATAGTTAAACCAGCCCAGGAAAATCTGAAAGTGTTACTGCTCTGTGCCAGGAGTCTAAACAAGAAACTCTACTCCCTGCAAACTCTCCTCACCCTGGAAAAATAAGATGTCTGTGCAGTTACTGAGACATGGTTTAAAGCCACAGACAGCACCCCAGCAGTGCAGGGCAATAATGTCTTCCACACATCTAGACCAACTACTGCATAGGAAGGGACAAAAAGGTGGGGCTGTCTCTATTTAGATTACAAACAAATGCACCTCAAAACTGGTCCCCATCAGTATGATACACATGATCTTCTCCATGTCCAAATTATCTTATACAAAGTCCTATACCATATCCTTGCAAGCTATAGGTCCTGCTCTATGACCCAGGAAAACCATAATACTTACTAAAATGTACTGGAGATGCTCCCTATTCAATCTAAGACCATATGTATGGGTGAATTTAACTACCCATATATAAACTGGGGATCATACACGACCTTAACTTCCAGGACCAAAGATTCCTGGACTTTGTAAACACAAACACCTTGGACCAGTTAGTCTGTGCACCCTCTAAGGTACAAACAACCTTGACCTGGTCCTCACAAAAATGGCAGAACATCACACACTCCCTAATGTAATGTCCTCGAGGATCATTTCAGACCATAAAACTATCTCCTTTGAAGTAAAGGTAAAACCAGGTTGACTGGCTAACGATGGAACTTTTAGGAATTACACTAGGGCCGAGTTCCTACTACTAAGTGACACCCTGGCAAAATTTCAAGCCCCCCCCCAAAGCCTGAGGACATCACTGTCTATGAAGAATTGTTGACAGAAACCCTGTATGATCTTATTAACAGCTGCATAGAGATCTCTCTACCTACCCAGATTAAGCAAAGAATCAACTCAAAAAACAAGATGCCCTGATGGAAAACCAGCATTGATAGGTTCCATAACAAAAGGAAGAAATTCATACAAAAAAATATGAGGTGCAAGGTCTAGCAATTTAAAAATCCCTCATCTACCAAAACAAGCAACTTTGGAGGCTAATGAGGTTCACAAAAGCAATAAAACAAAATTAGCCTCTTAAGCCAAAGACATTCACAAAGCTTTCCTCAGCTATGTCTGTAACCTCAAAAGCAATACACAGCAGTGTAATGGAGTAATTGTAAATTGTACCTCTTATATGGAGCTGGAAAAAATTGCAAACCTCCTAGCTGACAAATTTAGCTCCAATTTAATCCCCTCTCCCCACCAAAAGCCCCTCAGGAATACCCACATACATAACCCCCCAAGTATCACTAGACAGCAGGTGCTCAAGACGATCTCCAAGGCCAAGAATAATTCATCAATGGATCCCAAAAATATCCCAGGATGACTTATCAGGACCAATAGAATCATTATTTAACCACAGCCTCCAAGCACGCTTCATGCCAAATGAATAGAGGACTGCAGAGGTTATCCCTGTGCATGAGGCCAGGCCATCCCTGAACCCAGGGAATTATTGATCCATAAGCCTGACTAACATGACATGCAAAGCTCTGGAGAGAATAACCATAGATATCCTAAATGATCTCGTAAAATCCAAGAACCAATACAAAACACAGGACATACCAGCTGCAGAAGATGTAAAAACCACAGACCACTTTATGGAACATGAATAGTAAAAATATTAGTGGTTCTACATCTGAGATAAGATCAAAAGCAGATGGACAGGTTTTTATGACCACCTATTTCTTGGATACACCTGATATTACCAACATCATATACAAGAACTAGTGGATTTTATCCACAAATCCAGTGGCATTGGATAGGCTGGGTCCAAAACCTAAAATAATTTTAAAAGAGATTGTTCTTTTAAACAGTTGCTGGAAAGGGCATCCCGATTGGAACATATTAACAGCAAAGTTGGAATGGTTAAGTGTGGGGCATGTAAATATTGTAAATAAATTTACGTAGGTGATCAGGTAGTCATTAATAGTAGAACATATAAATGTAGAGAATGTTACAATTGCAACTCCATTAATGTGGTATATGTGGCTATGTGTGATTCATGCCCATGTTTTTATGTTGGCAAGACTTCTAGGAGACTTAGGGACCAGATGTATGAATATCTGTTAGACATTAGGAATCAAAAAACTGCCAATGCCATATTTAGACATACATCTAAATGTCCTTTGCACCAATTTAAATTTGTCATTTTTAACTCTATTAAAAAGGATCTACAGGGGAAAGTGACTGATGAAAATTTAAATTATAAGGAATTGCAATGGCAGCTTAGACTAAATGCAATGATGTTTCCTGAGTTAAACGATAGTTGCTCATTAATTCCTGTTTTAAAGTTAAGACATTATGTTATTTGATATGTTTTGAACAGAGGTATTTTAAATTTTGTATGATGTCATTTTATATTTTGAATTTTAGAATTTTAACAATTGGCAAAATGAGTCGTGATTATAATTAAGGTTATATAATAGATGAATGGGTGAGACTGTTTTGTTCTAATGAAGTTCTTAATTTTGTGAACGAAAGCGCTAAACCAAGGTTCTGTGTTCAATAAAGTGGTCTGTGGCTTTTATATCTTCTGCAGCTAGTATTTCCTGTGTTTTATATCCTAAATGATGACATGGGTAACCTACAAACATTGGATCCAAATCAGATAATCATAGATATCCTAAATGATGACATGGGTAACCTACAAACATTAGATCCAAATCAAATAATCATGGATATCCTAAATGATGACATGGGTAACCTACAAACATTGGATCCAAATCAATTTGGGTTTTTCAAGGGCAGTTCTTGCCTACTTAATGTACTGGGAATGTTTGAGAAGATCACCAAAGCAATTAACATGGGCAAAATGGTGCATACTGCCTACCTCAACCTGGCCAAGACAACTGCCACAATCCCCACTTGAACTTTGTAGAAAAGCTCACTAAACTAGGTATAAATCCTGGATAGCCAGCTAGCTTGCAGACAGGACCCAAGAAGTTAGAACAGATGAGTCTTTGTCCACAGAAAGGCTGGCCACTAGTAAGGTGCCTCAGGGCTCTGTGGTGGAGTTGCTCCTGTTTGACATCTTTTCTGAGGTCAGGGCTATTGTCAAGGACCACTGGCTGAACAAGTGTGTAGATAATTGGAAACTGGGTAAAATAATTGAATCCCATTAAAGCAACAATATCCTCCAAGAATGCCTGACACAAACAAATAACCGGTACAAGAGGCATGGTCTAAAATGCAATGCCAAAAAGTGCTTCATAGCATCTTTCAGAAAGACAGCCACCCTGCAAACTACTACCTTGACAATACATCCCTAAAAGTAGATGCTGTAGTCAGGGATTTTGGAAGGCATGTAAACAGTGATTAGGTATTTGACCATCACATGTCTACTGTAGTGAGGAAATCATTATATGTTGGACAAAGTATAAGCAGGGGTATGGCATCAAGATCCAAACATATCATTATTCCATTGTACTCTGCTCTCATAAGACCAATCATGCCCCTTCAGTATGTACCTGGCCAGACTTATGCAATAACTGGAGCATCCTCAGAGATTCTTCACAAAAAGAATTCATGGTGTGGAAAACAAGTCTTATGCTGACCACCTCAAAGCCTTGCCTTTACATTGTGTCTCCTACAGGCTGCTGAGAGGTGACCTATGCCTAACCTACAAAGCATTCTCTGATCCAGCCCTAATGGACCTGTTGCACATCCATAAATCAAATAGCATCAGGGATGCAAACCTTGCTTGTAACATAAACAGAACAAGATAGAAGGACAGGTATGTGTCTCAGAGGCTCCCCCTTCTCTGGAACAGGCTTCCCATCCATGTGAAGCAGAGTTCATTCCTACACTTATTCAAGCAAAATTTGGATCAGTGGTTGGGGAACCAGAAATATACCTCTGGGCACCTATGTCTCATTTAGAGAAAGGAAGATTATAAATGCTTGGTCACCCATGCTCAAGAAAATATAGCCTCCACAAAACACTTGGGAGTCAACATGTAGCAAATTTTTTGGCAAGCATAGCTAGACTTAAAAAGGCCCAGTGGGCTGATAATCTAGTATTCTACTATGATACTATGATAAACAAAAAATTTGTTGTTTAACTCAAAAACAAGTAGAAATTTTATTTATTTATCTAACATTTGATGACCAGGAAAGTCAGACTAGGACAGAGCCTATTTCCAGTGAAGGCCTGGGGCGAAACACTCTGAACACATGTCTTTGGAATGTGGGATGAAACCAGAGTACCTGGAGGAAACCCATGCAGACTCCACACAGAAGGCACCCCAGCCAAGAATCGAACCAGAGAATTTCTTGCTGGTAGGTGACAATATTAACTGTTGTACCACTGTGCTGTCCAATGAAGAGATATTTCTAGTGCTTTCTCAGAGAGATTTCTCAGAGAAATACAAACATAGCAGAACCTTGTCAATATTAAGAAACTGTTCCTCAGTCGTTCAGGTGCCTATATCCCTTGGCTAGTCACCCACAAACATTACAAAAACCTGCAACAACTTGTAGAGTTTCTCTGGATTTCCTGTATAACTAGGATAAATTCAATTAAGATAGCTTGCACTTGACACTCATAGAATACTTTTTCAATCTACACAAAATCCCTGTGACCCCTCTCACAAAACATTCTATTATTCTAGACAAACAAACCTAACTCCATTAGTGAGAGAAGTCTTAATACACTAACTGGAATGGCTGTCCCTCATTAACTTTGGTACCTGTTTCTAATCTGAAGGCTCTATATCTGTCTTCCATCATGCTTTCCCCAGCACTCAGCACCGGTCTAGTAATCATTCCATCCATCCATCCATCCATCCATCCATCTATCTATCTATCTATCTATCTATCTATCTATCTATCTATCTATCTATCTATCTATCTATCTATCTATCTATCCATCTATGTGTTTACGTATCTATCTACCTATTTACATATATATATATTTTTATTTTACTTTTGTTTACTGGTAAAGTCCAACAGGGCAGAAATTACCCCTTTTTGTTGGAGGCCCTGGGAGAAAAGCTGTGGCATATATACAGTAAGAATTCAAAGCAGTTAACATATGAAAAATAAGTGCAAGTAAACCAGAAAGCAATTTTTCAGGAAAAATGCATAGTACGAAAAATGAAAATATGTTATTTAAAAATCAGTTTCAACATTCTTAGAAGTATAAGTCCACATAACTCAGACATTATGGCATGAAAATAAATCTAGAGGGTAGACAGTGATGTGCAATGAATTAACTATAGGTACGGTAAGAGACAGAGCTTAGAGAAATGTGATCTGTTAAGCATGAATTAAACTTAGTGGATGGTAGATCTGTGGGGTAGATACTAAGGAAAGGGGGAGTGATAGCTTAAGTGAGGGTTGGGAGAAGAGCAAGTGAATAAGATAATAGGAACAGTAGGGTAAAAGGCATGACAGAAGATAGGAAGATTATAAATGTACTAATGCTTAAAGATAATAGTGTAAAGACAGAAGTTATTAAGGGGAACTGAACCAACCGTGGTGGTGCAGCGGTAGCGTTGTTGCCTCACAGCAAGAGGTTCTCCCGTTTGATTCTCGGCTTGGGTTGGGAGTGCCTTCTGTGTGGAGTCTGCATGTCCTCCCCGTGGTCAAGTGGGCATTTGAAAGACATGCGTTGAATGGGCGTGCCTTTGTTGAAGGTTGGGTGTCGGGCTGGCAACTTGATACCATAAAAACCAACTGCCAATCATTAGTGAACCGGAGTTCCGCTGTGACGACCCCTAACCGGGAAAAGCCGAAAGACCAACAACAACAACATTGGCTAAGAAGTGTTCCTGTGATGTCATGTAAGCAATGAAGCTGAAGGAGGATGAGGAAGGGTATAAGACAATGAGATGAGAAGAGTTAGAGTGGTGGAAAGAGGAGAAGAAAAAACTTTAGCTAATGGTAAATACAAATATTATATGTTTAGAGTGATAATATGAAGGCTCTCATATATAGATGATGTCAGATTAGCCTGGAGTTCAGTGAGAACAAGAGGAGGAGTCTGATAGATGCAGCTTTAGCTTGTTTTTAAAAGTCTCTGGATTCAGGATTTGTCTCAGAGCTGTAGGAATGGAATGCCAAAGCTTAGCAACACAGGAAGACTCTGCTGAAGGGTTGTTTGATTTGGTTATGTTGAGTGGGAGCTTATCACCTGAGCATAGGGAACGTATGGGTGTCTAAAGGTTGATGAAGTTAGCTTTTTTTAAATTGGACAGTTGTCTGCTTTGTAACTAAGATTGTGTGCAGTAGCTAGATGGAAAAGTTGTGGTGATGAAAGAGTTCAGACCAGATGAGTTATTTTAGGGACAGACAGCAATGGGTTTTATAAGTGTAGCTTGCTGTAAATTTAGCTACCTTGTTATGACACTGTTCTAATTTGTTCTGTTGGGTGCCTTGTAAGTTAATTGTTATTGGAGGGGCATAGAGGAGAGATGGGAGAAGACAGATATTGACAACATTTTTTCTGTTGACTCAAGGAAGAAATACTGCCTAGTTATTTTTTAACTGTTTCTTGTAAGTGAGGTCAAAGTGTTTCAGCTACACAACTTCTGAATAACATTGACTTTTTAAGTCTTGTGGACAAATTCAGGCCAATAAAGCCAATCCAACTAGCTGTGAACATGCATGTTTCAGCCTGTTTATTGACCTTATCAGCATAGCATAAGTGAATTGTTTGACTATACTCTAGAAAAATAGACCCCCGGATTTACTAATCTTCCGTGTAAGACTAGATTAGTCTTACACAGAAGCACCAGTCTAAGAGTATGATGGCAGTGCGCCATGCATATTAATGAGGGTGCACTACCTCAACTCTAAAGCTTACACAGAGCATGAACGAGTGTAGGGGATGTGTCGGGCTGCCAAGCAGTCCAAAAATTCACACCCCTGCAATGAAGAAACGCCGCAATTTCGTTACATGAGTAAGTCAGCTCACATGTGCACAATATGTAACACTACACTCCCCCATATGTTAAACAACTGACAAAATTAAAAATAAAAAGAGTTTTTTTTTTTTTCATCGGATATAGCTGCCCGTGTTTGCGCGGATTTGCCCATTGCTTAGCTACAGTTAGCAGCTTAGACACCAGAAGAGGATAATAAGAAAAATATATGCAAATTAAGCAAAATAGCGATAGCATAGTGGTTAGAGCCCTCACACAAAGAGGAGGCATTCCTGGTTCGCATCCCACTACTGCACGTTCCATTTGGAAATCTGTATACAAAAATATTTCCTGACATTTTTTATGTATAAGTTTTGTAAAAAGCATTGAAATGTTAAATGTAGTAGTGAACAAATTATATATATATATATATATATATATATATATATATATATATATATATATGAAGGTGAAATGGTTATGCATTCTGAGGCATGAGTACCCTATTTTAAGCAATATAAAGCACTGCTAAGCACATTTTACCAGTATTGAGCATATTTAAACCCAATTGTGCGTAGCTGCGCACTGCGTTAACCAGCGCAATGTCTTTGCATGTAGCTGCGCACCACGCTAACCAGCGCAATCACAACGTATTTGCATGTAGCTGTGCACCGCGCTAACCATCGCAACATCGGGCAACGTCGGGCAACGTCGAGCAACGTTGAGCAACATCGAGCAACGTCGAGCATCGTCGAGCAAAGTCAGGCAAAGTTGAGCAAAGTCGGTTAAACATGGCCACACGTCCTTTACTGTACCTTAACCAGTCAGGTCTGTCCAGTAGGAAAATAAAAAGCACAGACAGTGCTCGAACTCAGGATACTGTGCACTATAGTCACAGTACTTAACCACTGCGCCATGACAGCATTTCACAAACATACACTTTCAACAGATACATATCTATCAAAGGAATTTTAAACATTGCCAACATCAGCTAAGCAGGCGTGCCTACAGCTGAGTGTTTTCAAAACTGGCCAATCACAAGTAAGTATGGGAAATATGGCATATTTAAGCTCCACAGGCAGGAATACTTGCTATAACTGGTTGTAGCTTCCTTCTGCAGTCAGCATGGCTGGTGTTGAAGAAGGCACTCGATTTAGAGCGCAACGCTGGAGCATCGAGGAGTCCAAAGTAATGGTTTGGCTCCTTGTCCACAATCATGAGGAAAGACTCCTGCAGGGCCAGTACCAGGGTACCCATTATAAAACGGAGGCCTGGAACAGTCTTGCCCGTGATCTCACCAGTGCCACTGGTGTTCCCTGGACTGGTGAGCAGGTCAGGCACCATTATTCTGACCTGAAGTGACATAGGGAGGATCAACTGGACCAATGGATTCAGGAATCCTGTACAATGCCTAATGCCCCAGTACTGACTAAGTAGCCATTGTATTAAGTAGTTAAGAATTGCTATGCTTGTCTATACTATAGATAGGTATGTCTCAATATCACTGCATTTACTTCACAGCTGTAGGTGTCCGGGCTATGAACCAGCAAGCCCATGAAGATAGGCTGCAAAGGTTGCGTCATCAGGCAGGTTAGTAATTATTCCGCATATACTGTTATATAAAATAAATGAGAGAGCCTTCAAAAGGTCTTTTAATCCAATAAATAAAGGTGTAACAATCCTTTAATAAATGTATGATTCATGGAGTGCGTCTATGTCATTTTTTTTATATGTTGTTGTACTGTTGCATTCTACAAATAGTATTGTTGCATTAAGCAGTGTCAACCCACACTTGGGTAGGCACATATAACGTGGATGAAGAGAGTGCCAGTAATTTGTATGCATATGTACAGCCCTCAACTGTTGGTTCATAGCCAGCATGTACAGGTTAATCTGGCACATGAGTAGCTTGGTATCGTGTTCCCCAGAAATGTCAGTGTGCTGCCAGAAATGTAGGGAGCTGTTAACATATAAGTGATACTTTCACCTGAACATATCTAGATAATTATATGAAAGTAGAGCTGTCAGTGTACCATCATAGCAGTAGTGTGTATGAGCAACTTTCAAAATATTTTGCAGTAACATCTGCATCTTGGACAGTTTGTATGTAAGATACAGCTCATGTATATAATGATCTAGCAAAATCCAATTGCACAATATAAGGACATTGGGTAGTGTAATAATACATGTAAGTGTCATATAGCTGCAGTTAATAGGAATGTAGTGAAAACTAGAAGGATATATAAGTTGTTAATTGAGCTATCTTTTCCCACCCTGCTGTATGTGCATAAAAAATGCAATTCCACACCTCAATCGGTATGTCTAATCTCAAAACATTTGTTGGAACATATGTTCTATTGGTTTATAAATATTTGCATTAATTTCTATGCATGTGCCCTATTAAAATACTACAATATTGGTGGCCTGTTGCCATCAATTCAACCTGCATGCTGTTGTAATGTCCACTATTGTTCTATATATGCATGTGTAATGCTTGCTTTTCAACTGTTGAAAATCTGGTGTATTGGGTTAATGGGAATGCTTCTGCATGCTGTTATAACTAATTGGGAATGCTGTTGACTGTTACTAACCCATATCTTTTTTAAACTCTCCAAAACATAGTTTGTATGGGAAGGCTGGTCCCAGCGGACCCACCTGTCCCACCTCAGCTGGCCATGGCACCTGGCACCAGCAGATCTGGTGCCCAGCCTGGGACCTCCTCCTCCGTTGGCTCTGTGCTACCTTTGGGTGGAAGCGCTGCAGGGGATGGGGCTCGGCCCCCTCCATGCAAGTGTGGGCAGAGGAGGGCCACCTATCACCCTTCGAATAGCCCAGGCTGTGGTGCGTAGAGAGACTGAACGTTCTGTTGCAGAACCTCTATGCCAGCTTGAGGCCCGAGTGGTGCAACTCCTGGGTCAGCCTGCCCCTCCTACACAGCCCCCAGTGCAGCCACCCTCTGGGCCGTGAAGGTGCAGTGGTGACTTCCCATGGGTGGAGACCTCAGTCCCACTGTTTCCATCTGGGGTATCATGGGCTTGCGATTTCCAAACATTCCTCCCCGTCAAAGGTGTTCACCCACCACATGAGTCATATACAGTCCCTGTATGCATCTTGTTTAGCTTGTCTGTTTGCCTCCCCAATCTACCTCCCCAAATATACCTACTTCCCCTACTCCACATTCACTCTCACCTGAAAAAAAATAAAAAAGGGCAATCTGCTCCCAAAAAATAATTACGCCCCATACATAGCTGCCCATTTTGCACACATGTCCACTGGACACATAAAATGTTATTTAATTGGCATTACAACATACTTTGTTATCCTCACCCCTCTCTCAGGGGTTGAAGGTTTCATATCTACCTCCAAATTTATTGCATATGCACAGCTGTTGCTGTTGAAGAAATGGGCAGCTATGGACTTTCTCTACACCCATCCTGCACATCCCGAGCTATTTTCCATATTGTCTTTCCCTCTTTCTGCCCCTTTTTCACCACTTTCCTATATCCCCATTTTTCTTTTCTTTCAAAGAAATGAGTGTGGGGGTGAGTGGGAGTAAGCACTATTAAGCAGTAGTTAGCAGGTTTGCACGGGTTTGCGCTTGTTTGCGCTTGGCTAAGCAATGCGCAGCAATTCATAGACCTGTGCAAACCCACTTACAACTGCTTAAAAGTGCCTTAGTCACTCTGTATGTGAGGGCCCTTGTTCTGCTCAGGAGCAAAATAAAACACCTCTGTCAGTCTCGAACCCCGGACCTTGTACACACTACACAAGATGAAGTACCACTAAGCCACGACAGACATACATCAAGTTGGTGCTTAAATAATTATATCATGCATCAGAATGAGTGAATGTAAAGAAAAAATAGGACCAACAGTTGTTGTGGGATTACATTACATGACTGTGATAAGAGAAGCAGCCATTCTAGCAGGAAATAATGTTACACCATCACTTTACAACCCCACAGTATCACAGCAGGACAAACACTGTCATATCTGTGTAGGGCAGAGGCCATATCTCCCAAATGTCCCTAATTTTCAGAGATGTCCCTGATTTTGACACAAATTTAGCTCTGTCCCTCTGAATCCCTCCAAAAACTACTCATTTGGGCCAGAAAGGTGGTGAATTACACTTAATAAATAATGACAATAATTAAGAGTTAGACACTTCTTTGACTTCAGAAAATGTGTATTAATTCATACGCTCTGATTCTCTCAATGTCTCAACTTAATGGCACTAATATTTTAAAGGTGTCCCTGATTGTCCCTGACATTTCCCTGAGTCTGTTCAAATATGTACCTGATTGGTTGAGAGGTCTGGCAGAGGCAGAAACACAGAGGCATATCAGCCTTTCTGCTGTTACACACTGTGCAAATAGCTTTGGAAGGAGTTTTGGAAGCATACCCTTATGTAGGAATACAACACTGAAATACAAAAGGATGTAGCCATGTACTGGTAGCAACCAACTGTAAGAATGCCATTGCACTATTGATGAAAAGATCTGTGTGGTGCACAGACAAAAAATAACAGGCTATTCTCTGGCTATCATGTGGATAGGTCCACAGTTGGGAGTTACACAGACAGACTACTTGCCTTGATAAACTAACATGTACACAGCAAGCCTGTAGGTCCAGTAAAATAAAATCCACACATTGATACTTGCGCTCTCTGTACTTCTGCACCCCTACCCAAATGTAGAATATACCTGTGTGTGCAGGGTCTGCCAAGGATGTAGGTAAGCATACTCACAGTACTGACATGTGTCCAGTTTTTCTGAGCAGCTTGTGCTAATGTCAACACTAAAAAAGCACAAACTGTTTAGAACTGAGTAAATGAATATTCACAGTATAGCAGTTCACAAACAATTAGTGTGCCAAAGGAATACATCTCAATAACTAGCTTTGTATGGCAGTTAATTGTAACAGTTGAAAAGAAAGTACATCTTTCCATGTATCTTGGGGTAGCATTTTGAGGGGTGAGTACATTTCTACACTGACAAGTAGGTACTGGAAGCAGCAACATTAGGTCTGAGTACAAAATGTAAATCTCTGGCTACACCCCTGGCTTCTGATATAAGAACTATACCAACCTTCTGTCTTAAACAATGATGTCCACAGCAAACAAGGATGATCTCCATCTTGGAAAGCTGAAAGGGCGACGCCTACATGAGTCAGCAATTTATAGTACTGGGTTTCTATGATAGTGATTACTGCAATTACTACACAGCAGGCTGCATGCAATTAGCAAATGGTGGCCACTAATTGGTGCAGAGGCCATCACATGCTCATGTGCAAATTCCTACAAAAGCAGGCTGCAATCTCTACTAATAAACTCAATCACTCTATTGCAGAAACTGACAGAGAGAGACAGAGAGAGAGAGAGAGAGAGAGAGAGAGAGAGACAAAGAAAAGGAAAAATAAATATTACCAAATCATACAAAGGAAAGGTATGTGACACATATGTATTTACTGGCATGTAGTAGATGTTATTGAAGAATAGTCTACATAATGTGAACCATTCATATGTGGCAGCAGTACTTGCTTATGCACAGATGTTCTGCTTAACTACTGCTATGGTCAATACTGTGTGTACCTGTGGGCAGTGGGACATACCTGTGAAATGTGCAGCTCAGCTTTAAATGTCAAAGATCTGATCCATGTTATCTGTGTTCTGTACAGTAGTGTGGTCAATGGCTGTTGGGGGGATTAGCGCTAACATTATATAAACATTCGTGTGACAGAACAACACATGCATGATAGTCATATTAAAGCGTAGCTTAGCACTGACAACTGCTGTAGCAGTCTAGTATGCTTATCTAGCATCTGTTGCCATATATACCCCCCCTAATGTTAGTGTGTGTTCATATGTGACACCTGTTTGTGTTGCAGCAAGGCCCAACAGTTCAGCTGTGAGGTCCAGGGACTTACAACAGTGTGTACCTCGTGTGTGTATGCCACACACATACGGAGAAATATATATGTGTCATATATATTCACATCTGTATATGTGCATAGAGCAGGGGCCATATTGCAACTGTTTGTGAAGGGGGGATATATATGTTGCTGAAGGTTAGTATGCACATACTTGTATGTAGGTTTTAGTGTGTGACAAACAAGACAGCATACAGTGCTGGTATATGACATGTGGTGGTTAAACGCTGTGGGTGGTTTGTTCAGTTTACAATGTTGAAGTCAGTAAGGCCTGCTAAAGCTACCTGGGCTGTGAACACCTTCAATGCATTTATCCCAAGACTGTGCGATTTTATTACATTACTGTACACCTTACATCCTTTGTATAATTGATATTCCCACTATGAAAGGTGAAATGTATATGTGCCTACACATATATGTATATGTAGACAAATGGATGTGTAGATATATATATATATATATATATATATATATATATATACTCATACACACCTACATCTACTTGTTGTAATAGATTCTCTGTACTGTTGACTGACTGTGATGGTCAATCTGTCTGTGACTACATCAAAGATCTGTATCTGTGGGATAGCTTAGTGGGAAACTATTTATGTTATGGTGTTATGGGTCCTTGCTTTGATTCTAGCAAAAGCTGTATATTCTGTTGCTAGGCAGAATAAGTGCTATTGCATACAGTGTGATTTAGTCCCTTGGTTTTAACTAGGGTGTGTCATTGGAGGCTAAAGCACTACATCTATGATTATTGATTGGTACCAATGTTGAATGCAAATTCTGTGTGTATTGTAGTACTACTTGAAGCTCTGGGCCTGTACAGCAAAGTATGGTGTATGTCCACATTGCTTGCATCCACTGTTTTGTGTGGTCCCTGTGTTCATCACAGATTGCATTTCTCAAGATTAAGGTTGTGTAAGTACTGACACACAGTACTGTATAGTACACACTGAAAGCTTATCTGGGTTGTCATACCTTTGTGTCCTGTAATTACGTCTGATGTGTGTGTGGGTATGTCTATAACATGTCCTTTGACATATGTGTGGTAAAACATATAACTGCATATCTAGCAACATTCATAGTGTACTACAGCAGTATGTGACCTATATTCCCAATTGTGCACATATTTTGGCCACGGGTTTGGCATTAACAAGTTGTGTGGTATAATAGTAATACATTTACTGGACCTTACACTGATTGTGATGGATGATATATTTCTTTACACATCAGCTTGATGTATATCTGCTGTGGTTAGGTGGTGCATTGTGCTGCATACAGTGTGCCAGGTACTCTTGTATAGTCTTATATAGTGATTTTATTTTGTTGCTGTGCAGAACATGGTTCATTAGATAGAGAGTGAGCAAGGCACTTTCAAGCAGTTGTGGGGTGAGCAGTGATAAGTGGCAGTTACAGTGTTTCACTCTTGGTTAGCTTATAAGTTGCTATATATGGCAGTTCAGTGATATCTGTACTGTATAATGTTAAATGTGCCATATGACTTGCTCAGACATATTTTTGTATTTATGTCTTCCAGGGATCATGGCCCATCGCAGGAACCCCAGTTACAGTAGTGCCGAAGATGATATCATTACTAGCAGTATGATTCAGCACTACCATCTCATGTTCTCATAAACCAGCCAGGACCAGCAGGAGCGTACTGCAATGTGGCAAGATGTTGTCCACAGGGTCAATGAGGTAGGCCTGCATAACCAGACATATGAGCAGGTACGCCACCACTGCAGTGATCTTCTCAGACATGTCTGTCAGCGTGCCGCTGATGTGCGTAGACAACAGCTTACAACAGGAGGTGGTGTTATTATCAACCCCCCCCTCACCAGAGTGGAGGAGCTGCTCCTGAGCCTGGTGGCACCTGCCCAACAACAACAGCAGCAGACATACACCATGATGGAGGTTGGAGCCACACAGCAAGCACACATGGAGCATGCAGGTAACATGGCATATCTGTAGACTACTGTTATCTGTATTGGTAGATCATGCATATGTGAGATGTGGAGTGTGTCGTTCAAAGATGTGGAGCCTGTTGTTGTGCAATACTGATCATTTGAAACATAATCTGTAGCCCTGTGAATGTAAACTGTTGTTGAACTGTAAGATTGCAAACACACAGTAGCAATGACACAGTTGTGGCCACTGACAAACTGTCTCATCTCTATGTAGGTCCCTCTGGGGTGACATCAAGGCAGCGGACAGATGCTGGTGAGTGTGTTCTACATTTATTATTGTAAATAAAATGTGCATGTCATAGTTAAGGTGTAGGCCATGTACACAAGTAACACACCTACCCATAATGCATGCGTGCATGTTTGGTGTAAGAGCACGCACATCTCACTAATGTGATTAGCTGCCTCAAACACATGCAATACCCAGCCCATCTCAAGCAAATGTGGCTAGACTGTAGTGACCATTGGATAGGCACAGTTGATACTCAACATGCACATAACATACACATCTATATCATACACAGAGCATTTTAATATGCTACACATAAAGGATTCCCAAACCCTCTGTAAAGACACACTCCAGTATCCCAAATTTTCATCCACACATTACACATAATATACCTGAGGGGTAGAGGCCTATCCTGGGGCATTTAAACACTCTGCAACACACTACACATTCATGTCAGGGAATGCTCCTTATTGGCCTCCTTACAAACTCATGTAACAACTGGTTGTGAAATGGTGAATTTAGCCAAGGTAGTACAGTTCCTGCACAACGTGATTCGTGCTGGTTTGTGAAACATTTGTAGCCTTGACTGACCACCTGATGCTTCATGATGATGATGGCCTATGGTACTATACCCCATCCAGTTATTGTAACCGCAGTACTACACATAGCTGTCATTGCTTTGCACCATAATGATGCATGCGTGCACACATATGCACCTCTAAACAGTATGCATACCAATCACCATTTGCACAACTGACACATATATGTCTTGTGATGCTATTGAGTGGCTAGGTCATATGACACATATTGGGTATGTATAGTGTTTAAATATGCAGTTGTGTTTTAGCATGCCATGTCATGGATGAGACTGGCATGTCCACAATATGATCTACACTCACCATAAGTACCATACATTGGGTATGTGGCCGAATGGTATTCCATCAATTATCCATGCACCACATGTGCGCATGTGCATGTGCGCATGTGCGCATGTGTGCATGTGTGCATGTGTGCATGTGTGGAAGTGCACACGTGTGCATGTGTGCATGTGGTCTGAAGTCATGTTCAAGTCTTAAAGTGTGTTTCCTGTTTTCCTCTCACAGGTGCTGAGGTGGGGCTGGTTCAGTACAGCAGGGAACCTGATGTCACTCAGACAGACAGTGATGATGAGGATAGGTGTGTTGAGGCACAGGCAGGTTTGTCAGGGTCTGTTGTTGGGCCACCAATTGACAGTACACAAGTCTCCACCCCCATCCATGCACACAGTCATACTGCCTGTACATCCATCATCACCATTGCCCTTAGCTGAGGGACAGTGTACAGTTGGCACTGGCCAGGACAGTGTGGTATCTATGGCATGTATCAGGACGCAGCAGCCATAGCCAGATGTCTGGAACTGTACCACATAGGCAAATGCTCAGGGGTTCTTATCAGAGCACTGCTGGTCATCATGCCCCTGGCAGACGTGCCACACCTTGTTCTACCACATGCATGTTCCAGGCTGTCATGGAGGCACAGACATGAATGGAGCGGTACACCAGACAGGGACTAAGGGCACAGAGGGCTCATAACACCTCTGTAAATGACAGTATCCGTGACCTAGCAGGTGCCATACATAACTACACTGAGGTCATTGATAGACATTGAGGTGAGACATTGAATGTCCTTCACAATGTCATGTCCATGTGTCAGGACAGTGCGGGACGGTTGAGATGTCAATGTGGATGTATGCCAGCAACATCAGCAGCTGGAGATCGCCGTGGGTGTCCATCAGGTCACAGCCGCTCCAGTAATGCCAGTACCAGCCCCAGCAATGTTGGGAGGGCTGTCCATAGACCGTCCTAGCAGACCACGTGCACGTGGCTCTGGCCAGTCCCAGCAGGGACCTGGATCCAGTGGACATATGGCAACCTCTTCAGATAGTACCCAATCTTGATTAGTACCTGATACTGTCTGTAGCACCCCTGCCAGGCACAGGTTTGGTATCCGTGGCCAGAGACGGTGATCTGTAAAGCCTGCCAGGTACAGTCTATAGCTGTCTCACAAATCCCCTTATATGGCAGCCACATGGTGGAACTGTGTGCATGTAGACACACACACATAAACCAGAAACCTAGGGCAAACACATACCCGCACACATTATGTCAACATTGGCCCATAACAGTACTCATGGCCCTCACACACACACACACTCACACACACATGTCGATTGTATGGCTCAGTGTAGGCCTCTGGCAAACCAACAACACACCATGTGCATATGATGAAACCTGTGCCACCTCCTGTCATCTGTAACATTGATGCAGGAACAGGCTAACATGGTGCTGATGCACAGGGTGACTTTAATAAAGTATAGCAATGGTTTGATGTTTAACATGTTGTCAGCAGTAAAGTGTAATGATATCCTTGAAGGTGTAGCTGAGCAGGCATGATGCATTAAATCTGTAATTAGCAATGTTGTATTGTTTTCACCTGTGTTTATTTCAATTGTGTTTTTTTTGCCCATGTGCCACTTGGCTGATGTGTGTAGTTGTGTCAGCATGCGTTACACAGTGGACAGTAAGTGTGGGGTGTGTGCAACACAGGTTTGTAGGTGTCCATTCATGAACATGGTGGAGATGCACTGTCTGCATGTACATGCATATTGAACACATGGGCAGGGTGACATGCCCTGTATTGGCCAGTGTTAACACTCCATAGTTTCTATTGGTGGCCAGTATACATTGTACTGCACACATTGTGGAACTTGAGTATGCATGTGTGTGTGTATGACACGGGTTGACACTGTGCTGTGGGTGATGCTGTTGTTGCTATCTGTCATTGGTTTGCATTACTACAGTTAACACTGTCCCAGCTGCATAATCTTTTAGTAATGCACACTGTTCACCTACAGGGTTGCATGGACCGTGCTATCACAAACACAAAAAATTCTCACTTATGCAGTAAAAGTGCATTAGTCTCATGGACCCCTGCCATAAACTAAATATATAATAGAAGGTGTGAAGTTGTACCAAAAAAGAGTTACATACCAAGAAGGGATAACCTCTCTGGTCAGTATCATTGGGAAAATACAATCCCTCAATAAACATACAAGGCAAGCTTCAAAATACAAAATGTCAAGGATTCCAAAGACAACACTAAAGCTTTCTTTAGTGTTGTGTATAATCTACAGGGGAAATCTCATATCGGGTCCCCGTTAATGTAAATGGTCACAAAGTACACTTATCTGACTGACATTACCAATTTCTTGTCAGACAGTTTGAATGCGGATTTCACCACCCTGTCGTTACACAAGGGCCACATTTCCAGACATGAAGAATGAAAAACCTGATGATTCACAGATACTCTAGTTAAAACATCTCTTTACTAAAGTCCAAACCACAGTGGCAATGGTACTGGACAGTGTCCCTGGCTGTGTCATACACAAGCTGATATATGAAGTCACCACTCACCTAAACACTCTGTTCAGATGCAGCCTCTATACAGGTTACATACTTGTGAAATGACACACGGTAATGGTGTTCACAGTCCACAAGGGTTGAACTGCAACATCTTCTTCTTCTCCTTTCAGATGCTCCCATTAGGGGTCGCCACAGTAGATCATCTGTTTCCATTTCTTCCTGCCCTCTGCATCTTGCGCTGTCACACCATCCACCTGCATGTCCTCTCTCACCACAGCCATAAACCTCATCTTAGGCATTCCTCTTTTCCTGTTACCTGGTGGCTTCATCCTTAGCATCTATTTCACAATATACTCTGCACCTCTCCTCAGCACATGTACAAACCAGCTTAATCCTGCCTATCTGGCTTGGTCTACTAACCTTCAAACCTGGGCTGACCCTCTAATATACTTATTCCTAAACCTGTCCACCCTCGTCACACCCAGTGCAAATGTTAACATAAATTGAACTACAACAGATCCTGGAAACTCTCACCCTATAAGCCAGACAAATGTTATCAGGAAGGCTATGGAGCACAGCATTATGGAGCTCATTAACAGTTCAGTTCATTAACAGAGACATTATGAACCTGCAAATACTGCACCATACCCACTTAGGTTCTCTAAAGGCCAGATCATGGCTCCTACACCTAGTAGACTTCAAGCCAGTTAACAAGGCTATAGGTGAGGGAGGGGAGGTCTACACAGCCAAGCTATAGCTCACCAGCAATTCATACCCATCCCACATTCTGGTATTATACATATCCTCAACAGACTGACCATAAACGATTGTTAGATGATGGATTGACAACTGACGGAACTGTGGAACAGGTACTAATGTATACATAGAGCCATGTGTTTAGTCATCTCTCCTTTGATAATCACATTACCAAAGGGTTTTGGAAATCCCTCTGTGGAGCACATAAGCAATAAAGGGTTTGCATACAGATCCACAGAGGTTGTTGCACACTTATAATGATTAGTCATCTTTGCTAGACTTTGCTTGCTTTGGAACAGGATTCAAATATACCTCAAGCATAAACCCTCACTCACACTCTTCAATAGAAACCATGATGAGTGGATGTGAAACAGAAGATGTAGCCCAGGGATCACTGCAGGGGCTAAGCTTGTCACTAACATACAAAAGTGACCTAAGGTCTGGAAAGTGCCTGCACGCTCTGGCAAAGATAACAGATGCGTTCATGGAGAAAGCAGAGTACCCACCTATGAAATAACTGAGGTCACATGTATGTATATGGCTTTGCCCCACAGCTACCTTACATGTGTAATGCACAGTTGTCATTGTGATATGTCATACACTAGAAAAATCAAAACCCACTCCACATTGACAAATGATGTCACACACTTAGAGCGCACACACACAGTCAGCAAGTGCGAGATTCAAACTCCTTCTTAAGTACATTATGATACTACAGCAGTATGCATTTACACAATGCACTATACACATTACTGGGATTTCACCTTTCCACAGGTATATTTGTAGGATGGTGACATCATTAGACTTGTCAAAGATGAATATACCACTTTTAAGGGGTGTGAGTATTCTCCAAAAAGGTTGCTCCTCCCCAGGGAGACACACACACACACACACACACACACACACACACACACACCACACACACACCACACACACCACACACACCACACACACCACACACACCACACACACCACACACACCACACACACACACACACACACACAGTTGGCAAATGCAGGATTGAAACCACTACCTAACTACATTATGATACTACAGCAGTATGCATTTACACAACACGCTGTACACATTACTGGGATTTCTCCTTTCCACAGGTATATTTGTAGGATGGTGACATCATCAGACTTGACAAAGATGAGTATACCACTTTTAAGGGGTGTGAGTACTCTCCAAAAAGGTTGTGCCTCCCCAGGGAGACACACACGCACACAGTTGGCAAGTGCAGAATTGAAACCCCTATCTAACTACATTATGATACTACAGCAGTACGCATTTACATGACACACTATACACATTACTTGGATTTCACCTTTCAACAGGTATACTTATAGGATGGTGACATCATCAGACTTGACAAAGATGAGTATACCACTTTTAAGAGGTGTGAGCCTCCTCAGGGAGACACACACACTTGGCAAGTGCAGGATTCGAACCCCTACCTAACTACATTATGATGCTACACCAGTATGCATTTACATGACGCGCCATACACATTACTGGGATTTTACCTTTCCACAGATATATTTGTAGGATGGTGACATCATCAGACTTGACAAAGATGTGTATACCACTTTTAAAGGGTGTGAGTAGTCTCCAAAAAGGTTGCTCTCTCCCCAGGGAGGGACAAACACACACACACACATTTGGAAAGTGCGGGGTTCTTAATCCAAACTAAGTACGTCTTTACACTTCAGCAAGCAATATGGAGTTACAGGGTGCAATACAGACATTGCTTGCTGACAGCGTGCCCAAAGGTTTTTTTCACATTTGCTAACTTCAGCAGGCTTATCATACTAGATGTATTGTGAGTGTATTGTATGCATAGGCCATGACCATATCATATATGGGTTGATGCACCACATGCTGGCACACACAGGGTCAAACCGGTGGCTAAGCTCTGTCAACCCAATACTGGACAATACAGTCAGGAGGAGTAGGGTCATACAACCACAGCACCAACTGTCTCACATAGACCTACAATATAAGCACCAGCAAAACACACACATAAATACACATTACCATACTCGGAGAATACAAATATTAATCTGAAAAAGAGAGACTGTCCTCCTAAGCAGACAAGCAAGCAACATGCACCTCCAAGCACACACCAGAAAACACATAATACACCAAAGGAGTGTGCCTCACAACAGGCCCTTAGGCAAAACAACATACCCAACACACTAGTAATAGGTGACTTCATAGTCAGGCACACAGATGTTCCACTCACTCGGCTGGAAAACGGGAAGGTTACTGTCAGTTGTCTGTCAGGTGCTATGATCCGCCACATAACACAAGCACTTACATCACTCCAGAACAGGTACATATATGACGTGTTCTTTGTACATGTCAGTGTGAATGATCTGAGACATACCTCCCAGGACAACATGACAAGAGATATATAGTAGCTCTATGATCATGTAGCCCAGGCTGGTATGACCCTGACCTTGAGTAGCATCTTACCTTCACCTACATGATACTGCAATATAGCAGAAAGATGATAAACTTCAACAATTGGCTGAGCTTCTGATGTCATTCAAAGGGGATCCAGTCTCTGTCTGCCTGTGATGACATGATAGACAAGCCTCGTTGCTTCACTAGAGATGGTTTGCACCTGTTGCCTATATGCTTCTGAATACTGGCCAAGGCTCTTGCTGTCCCCATATTACCTTTTTTAGGCAAGGCTCAAAGGTTCATAGGTTCATAGGTAGGTACTAGGCTATCAGCCCTGGGGCCTATACAAGCCCAGCCAAAAAGGTACCCTGGCTTTTGCCACCCAAGAAATTTATTTTCCTGTGCCACTGTCGAGCAGAGACACAGAAGTGATCCCCGGGGTGAATTTCCTATTTCCCATCCAATCATCAAGATTTTTCTTGAAGAGTGCTAATGAGGAGCTTTGTTTGATATAGATAGGTAGTTTATTCCGGAGTATGGGAAGTCTCAGGGACAGGAATCTATCCCTCTGGCATGTTCTGTTTATTGTGGTGACAAGGTTTAGGTCCCTAGAGCATGTAGCTCGGAGGGATTGGGATTTCTTTAAGTGGAGCATGTCCAACAGCTCTGTGTTTGACATAGCTTTGTATGTTAGACAGAGATCACCTCTGAGTAGGCGATATGCGACAGAGTAAAGATGGGGTGTTTTGAGACGGTCTGTGTAGGGCATGTGTTTGAGGCCAGTAATCCTCTTTGTGAGGTATTTCTGTGGCCTTTCTAGTTGTTGTAGATGTCTTGTGAGGTACATACCAAAAGGGGCGTTGTACTCTATAATGGATCTAATGAGTGATGAGTAGAAGGGAACAATTACCTCTTTTTTTCTGCATGAGAAACTTTTTGTGATGAGGTGTGCCACATAGAAGGATTTCCTGACTACTGTGGCGATGTGATTATCAAAGGAGCGACTACTGTTCACCTGTGTCCCAAGGTCTCTTATCACACTTTCGGTGTTAAGTATACTACTGCCTATGTTGTAGTTCATGGATACAGAGTTTTACCAAAGGGGATGACAATGCGCTTTTTGGCATTGAGCTTGAGGCCATGGCTTTGACACTAGGCATCTGTCTCAGTGAGGCCCTTTTGTAGGATATCTACATCGTTAGTAGTTTCAATTATGGCTCCTAGTTTGCAGTCATCTGTGAACTTCATTACCCAAAGACCTTCTGTGTTAGCCTGTACTTCAGGGACGTAGATACCAAACAGGACAGGACACAGGACTGAACCCTGTGGTACTCCACTTGCCACTGGTCTGAAGTCAGATTTGGAGTCTGCTACTTTCACAGTGTGGGTTCTGTCAGTGAGTCAGTTGGCAACCCATCTTGTGACATAGGGATTTATACCTAGTTTAGTGAGATTATCTATAATTCCAGAGTGGTGTGAACCACCTTACCCTTGTCTATGGCTTTGGTGACTGCTTCAAAGAAGTCTATCAGGTATAGGAGACATGATCTGCCTTTTACAAACCCAAACTGGTTGTGGTCCAGAGTTTGGAGATTACCAATGTTTTTGTTTATAAGTTCCATGATGATACGTTCCATGGCCTTGCAGACCAGGCTCATCAGGCTAATGGGGCGCTAGTTCCCGGGGTCTGTGGTGGCTCTCCCCTTGTGTAGTGGGATAACCGTCGCTGTGCACCATTCAGCAGGCACGAAGCCTGAGGTGAGGCTATGATTGAATATGGTACTTAGGTGTGGTGCCAGTTCGTTCTGTAGTTTGTGTAGAACGCAGCCTGGGATGTTGTCTGGTCCCATGGATGCTGTGTTCCTGGCTTTGGAGAGTGTGGTTTTTACCTGTGCAGCTGTGATGACAGCAACTTTGCATTCTTCCAGTATAGAGATGGGCTCTTTCATGGGTGAGAGGGGGGTAAAGTTAGCACTGAACCTATCTGCCAGGATGTTGGCAATACCAGTTGTGTCTGTATATTTAGTGCCATTGTGCTGTAACTCAGAGCAGATCTGAGTGTTGCCATTGAGATTCTTGACATAGCTATAGAATGCTTTGTGGTTGTCTTTAGAATCAGTGGCAATTTTGTTTTCATAACTAGCTTTGGAGGATTTTATCAGGGATCGCAGCTTCTTACTGAGGCTGACCAGGGAGCTCCTCCACTCATGGGATTTTACCCTCTTTTGCAATAGTTTCTTCCTTCTGTTGTACAGTTTGTTTATGGCAGGGGACCACCAGATTGGCTTCCTTTTCTCGGAGGATAGCATCTTGGTTCTGTTTGGGATAGCATGATCAATGCACTCATGTAACTGCTTATAAAGTGCAATTGTGTAGGATTCAGTAGTCGTAACTGTATTGTCCATCTGCATGGGTGTCATGAAGTTACCACTTTAGTCTTAAGAAGCATGAAGTTGGCTTTGGAGATATTTTTTAACATGGTTTCCTTAATGGGGGATGGGGGCAGAATGTGGATATGTAGGGTAATTAACTTATGGTCAGATCGGACCAATGAGGCGTTGACTTCAGGTGTGGAGCACCAGTCACTCAGGACAAACCAAACCCCGTAACCAAAACAAATAACCACAAAGTGAGCTAAATGCTACTCATTGTCAGAAGTCTCAGCCTTCAAATGCACACACTCGAGGCACTTCTCAGTATGGAGAATATTGATATCTGTGCAGTAACAGAAACCAAGTTTAAGCCTCCAGAGAGCACACCAGCAATACCAGGATACTACTCATTCCATACCTTCCAGCATCAGAACCTGGATCATAGCACATAGGGTGGGGATGTATCCATATTCATCAAGGATACCTACACCTCTCCCTACACCCCCTCTACAGGATATGTACCCATAGAATGTTGCACAGCAATGTTCTTCCCACTCCACAGGGGTGGGGCCACAAAAGACCCTTGGCATTCATGCTCTATCAGCCTGATGAGTCTGATTTGCAAGGCAATGGAGCCAATCATAATGGAAGTCAACAATAAAGACATTGGGAACCTTCACACAGTTGAGCACACTCAGTTTGGCTTCATCAAATGCAGATCACGCCTCCTGAACTGGGTGGGTTTCTTTGAGACAGTTACCCAGGCTACAGATGATTGAAAGGAGCTCCACACAGCCTACCTATACCTCGCTAAGGCCTTTGACACCATTCCCCTGTCAGGTATCATAGATGAACTCACCAACCTGGTCATGAATCCATACATCACAAGATGGATTGCAAACTGGCTCACAGATATATTCCACAAATTAAGAGTTGCTGGCTGCATGTCAGACTCTACACCGATAACAACTGGTGTCCCCCAGGGTTCAGTCCCGGGGGCCCTCCTGTTTGGTATAGACTTCTCAAAAGTACATGCCAACACAGGAGGGTTGTGGTTGACAAATTTTGCTTGGAACTGTAAAGTATTTGCCATAACAGATTCCCCAGATGACACAAATATTCTACAGAAGGGACTCTATGAGACAGATGTGTGGTGTCAGAATCATGGCCTCAAGCTCAATGTGAAAGAATGCATAGTAATCCCCTTTGGGGAAAACAAAGTACCCACAAACTACCACATAGGTGTTACCCCCTAAAAACTGACAAGGTAATAAGGGATCTGGGGACACAAGTAGATAGTCATCTTTCCTTTGACAACCATGTTGCCAAAGTGATTAGGAGATCCTATGTGGCCCACCTAATCAACAAAGGGTTTGCATCAGGATCAAAAGAGGTAGTGGTGGCCTTCTACTCTTAAGTCATCAGACCCATCATTGAGTACAATGCACCATTTTGGATGTACTCGACTAAGCATATCCAGCAGCTGGAGACACCACAGAGGTACCTCACTAAGAGGATTACTGTCCTCAAACAATTGTGTTATGCAACACAACTGGTAAAACTAAATCTGTTCTCCGTTGCGTACCGCCTACTCAGATGCACACTTTGACTAACATGCAGAGCCATGTCCAACACATAACTGTTAAACATGCTCCAGCTACAGATAACAAAATTGAGTCACACTACACACTCCAGGGATATGAACCTCACCACAACAATGAATACAACATGCTGGTGGGATAGAGTACCATCCCAGACACTTGCCTTACTGTGGAACAGAGTCCCAATGTACATCAGACAGAGCCCCTCGCTGACACTCTTCAATGGGAACTTTGATGAGTGGATGGAAACAGACAATTCACGCCAGGCATCACATCAGCAGTCCCACTAGAAAGGGGATTAGGGTACTGACTATAAGAACTAGGGCTTAGGAGACTACCCAATGGGGTGGTGAAAGCTGCACAACTTGCCTAGGCTAATATATGCCTTCATGAAGATAGTCTACTACATACCTATGAACCTATGTGACAGGTACATGTCTACAGATAGTAGATGAGTACTTCATTGTACAGTCAGGTTGTACAGCAGGCACATGCACCACATACACTGTAATGCTTACAGATACTGGTGGCTATTATGTACAGTGGGTGAAATGTGCACCTCATGCCTTTTGTGCCATTGGGATGTGTGCTGGGTGGGAGAGTCCTGGATGGCTCCCTGTCATGGCCACCCTCTTACACACATCTCTGCCCATCCATCTTTGGCTTATTATACTGTGTTCCCCCTACATATGTATAGGTACATAAGTAGGTAATAGGCTATCTGCCTGAAGGCATATATTAGTATGGCCAGAGTGTGCAGCTATCACCACACATGGGGTTAGTTCCCTAGGCCTCTGTGTACTAGAGCTGATGAAGTGATCCATGGTGTGACAGTTCAGTTTCACATACACTCATCAAGGCTCCTCTGGAAGAGTGTCAGTGAGGGACTCAGCTTAATGTAGGTTGGGAGCCTGTTCCAAAGCAAGGGAAGTCTGTGAGTTAGTAATGTATACCTCCAACATGTTCTATTTATTGTTGTGATGATGATATCCCTAGAGCATGTGGCACAGTGAGCTTGGGTTTACTTCAGATAGAGCATGTACATCAGTTCTGCATTGGACATGGACCTGTCTGTTGGGCAGAGATCGCATGAGTACACTGTATGCAACAGAGTACAGATTGAGTTAACTTCAGTCTTGTTGCATGGGGCAACTGTTTGAGGCCAGTAATCCTCTTGTTGAGGTACTTCAGTGGTCTTTCCAGCTGCTGAAGGTGCCTAGACAGATTCATCGCAAGTGTGCCGTGATACTCTCTGATGGGTCTGATGACTGATGAATAGAGGGAACCTCCTTTGACCTACATGCAAAGACCTTGGCAATTTGTGGGAACACATAGCATGATTTTCTAATCACTTTCTGAATGTGTTTCTAGAATTAGAGATGACTATCCACATGTGTCCATAGATCCCTTATTATTACCTCCATATTTAGGGTGTTGGCACCTATGTGGTATTTGTATGACTGTAGCTCGAGGCCATAATTTTGACACCACATCTGTCTGACTGAGACCCTTTTTAAGGATGTCTCTGTTGCCCCAAACATCGATTATGATAACCTTTTTGCAGTCATCCACAAACTTTGCTAAGCATAGCCCTCATGTGTTTGACTGTATTTCTGAAAAGTATACACCAGACAGGAGGGGTCCCAGGACTGAGTCATGGGGGACAGCAGTTGTTACCAGCTTACAGTCCAACAGGGAGACCACAATTCTTACCTTGTGGGATCTATCTGTGCCCCAGTTGATAATCCATCAGATGACAAAGGTGTTTATGGACAGGTTGTTGATTTTGTGGATATGACATGTGTGTGGGATGTTGGAAAAGGGCTTTTCAAGGTCTATGTAGGCCGTGTGGAGCTCATTTCATTGATGTATGTCCTGGGTAACTGCCTTGAAAACTGTCTAGCAGGTTTAGGGACCATGATCTGCCCCTGACCAAACTAAAATGGGTAGGGTTGGGTGTTTGTAGGCTCCCAATAGCTCTGTTTATGAGTTCCATAATGATGGACTCCATGGCCTTGCAGATCAGGCTTATTAGGCTTATAAGACAATAGTTCCCATGGTCTGTTGTGCACCAACACTTGTGGAGTGTGCCAAACATTGCTGTACCCCATTCAACAGTTTCATATCCAGTACAGAGTGAGTCTCAACAGACTTTTCAGGTGCAGGGTCTGTTTGTTTTGGAGTTCACATATGACACAGCCAGGGACACCATGTCATCCCATAGACACAGTGTTTTTAGGTTTGGATAGAGCTGTTTAACCATTGTATATGTGATTTCTGGCCTTTCACAATCTCCAGGTATGGTAATGGGCCCTTTTGTCAGTGAGAGGGGGGTAAATATGTATGAACCTGTCTGACAAGATGTTGGCAACGTCAGTCATGTACATGTATTCATTTACACTGTGCACTGACTCATAACATATATGAGTTTACATTGATATTTATGACATAGCGAAATAAAGCTTCATGGTTCTCTATGGACTCTTTGGCAATATTTTGCCAGAACATGGCTTGGATAATGTTAGGAGTGCTCATTGTTTCCTGATGATACTGATTGGAGATTTATTGATCTTCTTTGGCTTTTCACTTTCTTTGAACAACTTAAGTACTTGTAGTACATAGTTCGATTATGACAGGGATCCAATATATTATATGGGTCTGTTTTCATATCACTGTGTGCACAAGGCAGGACTGGTGAATAGTGACAAGTGTCTGCAGTAAGAACTGCAACTGCCAGATATGTGTGGCCCACTGCTGTACTCAGACATGGCCTAAATGTGTGAGCATGCTCAGTATGACCTTTCAGTATGTTATTGACTGAAATCTGCTTCATTTGTTTGTGTGTGAGCATGCCCAGTATGACCTTTCAGTATGTCGTTGACTGACATTTGCTTCATTTGTTTGTGTGTGAGCATGCCCAGTATGACCTTCTGTTTTTTACTTCGGGACTCACCTTTGTGTTGTACATCGACAGGAAGCACGCCATGCCTGCAGGGCTTCCATGAGTCAGTTTGCATAGACTTATCAACATTTCTACATACAGGGAGGACAGCTATTATTTGTACATTTCTACCCGGGGGGCACACCTGATTGTTACTGTGGGTGTACATAGGATGAGGGGTACACCTGACACTTATACACATTTGCTAGGCCTGCACTGCTATGTCAGGTACTCCATTTCAGTCTGTACTGTTGCCTATCATACTGGTTTGAGGCATACCACTGTACTACAGACCTTAGCTTCCAATTACATGCATATTAGTTTGTGACTTCATAGCCTACCCAACCCACATCACACTGCCTGGCCTGCTATCTCTCTGCATAGGCCTGGGGGGAGGTTACTCATATGCCTCTTCAGAGGGCATGATACAGCATTTGTTTGTGCTTGCGTTTGACCACAGTTGTCCTGCTGGCTGTGACTGTTGGGTATGTGACCCCCCAACTGGTATGTGTGAGTGACTTAAGTTGTGTCTGTGCCAGTGAAATGCTGTCATGGCTTAGTGGTTCAGTACGGTGACTATAGTGCACAGTATCATGAGTTCGAGCCCTGTAACTGCTTTTTATTTTCCTGCTGGGCAGACTTGACTGGTTAAGGAACAGTAAAGCAGGTGTGAGCGTGTTTACCTGACTTTGCTCGACTTTGCCTGACTTTGCCCAACATTGCCCAGCATTGCCCAACGTTGCCTGCCATTGCCCGACGTTGCGCTGGCTAGTGCGGTGCGCAGCTATGTGCAATTGGATTTAAATATGCTCAGTACTGGTAAAATGTGCTTAGCAGTGCTTTATATTGCTTAAAATAGGGCACTCATGCCTCAAGTTGTGCTGCAGGGCTGCCTATGTCGGATGCACACAGTACACTGCCTATACATGTTTGAAAACAGGTAGTGTCAAGTTAGGCATCCCTTTTACTGTATGTGTGAGTCAGAGAGAGGTGTCATTTCCAGGGTTCCTACTGAGTCAGTGTATGTGCTATGTGTTGCCTCTTTGCCAAGGCCAGGGCATACTGGGCACGCCTCCTTCTGCCTACTGGGGCAGGCTCAGGTTGTTCCTCCTCCAGGTCACGCTGTGCCTGTGCAGGCCTTGGCAATGGTGGGGGGCTGTTTGGCCCTGCCCCATGTTGTTCCTGCTGCAGCTGTTTCCACAGAATCATATTGTGTAGCATGGCAGATACCATAACAATGTGGGTACATGTAGTTGGTGAGTACTGCAAGGCTCCACCAGATGTGTCCAGGCACTAGAACCATGACTTGAGCATCCCAAACACATGCTCAATTATGTTTCTTGTTTGTGCGTGTGCCTCATTATGGAGTTCTTGTTCAGGTGTGTGTGCATTTCTGATAGATGTCATCAGCCACGGCTCCAGTGCGTATCCAGCATCCTCCACTAGGTGACCATCAGGGATGTCCCCATTGGCAAATCTCTGGTACAGTTGTGTCAGATGCCAGATGTTGGAATCGTGATAGCTTCCAGGGCAGCCAGCACACACATTCATTATTATACCCTGGGCATCGCACACGACCTGGCAGCTGATGGAGGGGAAGCCCTTGCGGTTGATGTAGACCCTACCCCGCTCACCAGGTGGTGCTTTGATGTGTATGTGTGTGCAGTCTATTGCACCCACTAACTCAGGGTATTTTGCTATTTGGTGGAAAAGATGCATATTGCTGGCCAATGCCTCACGGGAACTGGGGAAATATACGTGCTCACTGGCATGTGCTGACATGGCATCCAGGAACTGGTGGAGTACCCCGGATACTGATGCCTGTGAAATCCCCATCATATTACCTGTTGGTCTTTGGAAGGTACATGTAGCTTGTATTCTTATGCCAATACTTACCTTGGTATCCACTGGAATGGGTTCCCCTCCGTTGGTTCTGTGTGTGAGGCGTGGCCAGCACAGCTCAACAATTTGCTGTAGGAGGTCTCTGTCCACCCTATAGCACTCCACTATCTCCAGCTCATGTAGCCCCTGGTAGGTTACCCTGGGTCTGTACACTCTTCTTCATCTCCTCACTGTGGGTTGCTCAGCAGCATTCACAACATTACCACCCTCAGCACCTTGCACATGTTGGTTTATGATAGCAAGAGCATCCCCTAACATTTTGTCTGACTTAAGCTTTTTAAGCTTTCCCTGTTTGTATACTGCAGTGTTGCAGATTTCTTGGGAAAAAACAGGGGGGAATACTGTTTGCAGAGTTTAAAGTGCTGGGCTGGGCTGGGCTAGTCTGCTGCCTGTGTAATTGGCTGATTCTGATATATTTCACCTGGAAGCTCTGCTAGTTCTCCTTGGTTAACTTCCTACTACTTCTTTTCCTTCATTTTGCCTTTCTGTTTCCGCCCGGGGGGAAGCGGCGCACAAACAAGCGCAAACGCGCGCACACGTTGTGTGCATGTTTGCAAGGAGTTTCCTATCTTTTAATATTGTGCATCTTTGGTTTGAGGTTTTCAAATAGGACAACTGTAGGCATGCCTCTTGCAATCCTGAGCAACTCAAAGCAAACATAAGCCACTGTGCTCCAATTAGCTTACAGCCTGTCTGACACACCCCCTCATGATGTCACCTATATTCTACTCTACTACTCACCTACTCCTACTCTTACACTCTTGGGACATGGCTCACATGCTGGGAAAAATTGGGATTCACTATCCTTATCTTCATTTGCATAGGATTGCCTACTAATGCATGGTTACATCTCTGATACTGAGCTTCCCCCCTTAGCAACCACTACTCAATGGCCATGTTGTCTTCAGCCTGCCATTCACCTGCATGGCAGAATAAGCTTTTTAGTGAAAATGCCTATTTTTGGCTTTTTTTAAATTATTTTCTTGTTTTTATAAGAGCCACACATTTGCGCTGTGCTGCATTATGCTTAAACATCGGAGATTGTGGAAAAAAAAAGTTAGATTTTTATATTTTTAAACATTTATAAATGCCAATGGCCTTATATTTAGCCATTGGCATGCTTCCCCAACTGTATGCATCCTTTATTTGGAGCTGTCATAGCTCCGTTTAGCTATTTGCAGAACGGTACTCCATGGCTTTCACCAGCAAATGAGGTAATTTGCATACCATGACAATGTCCGTGCAAGAGTAGCTTTAGCAGCTCTTGTGCACGCCCCTGCCAGCTGTTCCTGGATCGCACGGCAGATATATTGCCTGTTTGACATCTTACACTACTCTACAACTCTGTGCAAGCTTTCGTAAATCCGGCCCAGAGTCTTTAAACCCAGCTAATGCCTATAACATAAAGGTGCATGCAAAATATCCCAACTAACATTAAAACCAAAGTGTAAAAATGACACAGACAAACCATTCAGTAAAAACTGCAAGAAAATCCCAGTCGAACTAGAGTTTTCACTGTGTGATACCTTAAAAGTACAGCCAAACAATCCACTTATGCTGTGCTGATGAGGTCAATAAAAAGGATGAAATTTGTATGCCCATAGCTAGTGGGTTTAGCTTTATTCACCTGAGTGCATCCATAAAGACTTTATAAGTAAAATATATAGTCATGGACATTCATACATGGCCATGTCGCTGAAATGCTTGTAAATGAAGCTACTGCTTACTGCTTTGAATTTTACCCTCTTGGATAGATACAATAAGGTGTCCTTACCAGTCCAGAGTAAGGTTTAGAAGAAATCCCATATGGTGGAACCACCTCATCAACAAACTCTAAACTAGAAAGAAAAACCTCTTGGCTGGCATTGAAAGATGCCCACTTCATTGTTATAAATAGGACAAGAAAAGGAATTAAGGCCCTCAGAATTACCAGTGGGAAATGAAAGGCCAGCTGTAAACTGTGGATTGCAGCTAATTCAAAAGATAATAAAAAGGCCTTCATCATCTATATTAAGAAGATCAGAAGAACCTGCAATTCTGTATTGAATTTATCTCAAATTATACCTCCTTTTTTGACCTGAAGGATATTGCTAATATTCTTGAAGACAAATTCTCTTCCCACCCATCTTCCCCTCTTTCTCCTCCATTCATTCTCATGCTGCCTTGCCTGATATCGATGAGGACCAGCTCGGCACTATCCAAAATTAAAAGCACTTCTTCAGTGAGTCCTGACATTATCCCTGGATGCCTTTTTAGAATGGTAAAGTCCCACTTAGCAAAACTCCTCCATCTACTCTGAGTCTGTCTACTGGTTATGGCACAGTGGACAATGGCAGTTGTGGTGCCCTTACATTAAGGTGTTCCCATTAGTGATGCTGGAAATAACAGGTCTATTCGTGTCACTAGTATTATTTGCAAGTTAGTGGAATGCAGTATAAATGAACAAATAAACAATGAAATAATTAAACTTACACCCCTTGATACGCGGTACTTTGGCTTTGTAAAAGGCAGATCCTGCCTGCTTAACCTGGTTGATTTTTTTTAAAGAATTACTGAGTCCACCATGGATAAGGGCATACAGTCCACCATATTTATCTAGACCTAGACAGGGCCTTTGACACTATCCCCCATGTTGGGATATTGAAAAAGTCTCCCAACTCAACATTAACCCTCACAAAGTTCACTATATTGGTAATTGGCTGCCCAACAGAACCCATGCTGTAGACAGAAAAATGTCACCAGTGGTGTCCCACTGGGCTCTACCCTGGGTCCCCACCTCTTTGGGATATATTTCTGTAACATAAAAACCTTTATCAAAAGACTATGGCTAACCATGTTTGCTGAGCTGCAAACTGGGGGGCAGTTATCAAATCCCATTCTGACACTCAAATTCTCCACAAGGACTGGAGCAAACAAATGCATAATGTATTAATCATGGGCTTAGTCTTATTGCCATGAAATGCAACTTAGTTTCCTTTAGTAAAACTAGAACCACTACTCCTTACCCTATAGATAACATTCCGCTTTAATTTGATACAGTCATCAGGAACTTATGTACATATTTTGATAACAGACTCGGCTTTGACTACCATGTCCCTGTGGCAGTTAGAAAAGCCTTCGAATTCACAGAGCTTATCTTTTACAGAATCTCCTCAAGGTCCAAAGAAATTATAGTCCTATTTTATTCATCCTGTATTAGGGCCATCATTGAAATAACACACTCTTGGACATGTACCTCTCTAATCACTTAAACCAGCTTGACTGACCTCACTGTTTCCTCACCAAAAAGATCTTCAGGTCTCAGTACCCATAGTTACTCTGACAGAACAGACTAAAACCCTCTTGCTCTACTCAGTGTCACACAGACCCCTAAGGGGTGATCTCTGCTTAGCTTTATATGCTGTGAATGACCCAACACTCTTTGAACTCCTTCACCTAAATACAAATGAGAAAGCAAACACCTATTCTACAGACCTAAACCTACACTGTCACATCAACAAGACAAGATGGTGTGATGGATAGCTAACCCAATGTATTCCCATTTATTTATTTTTATTTACTAATTTGTTCACTGGGTAACTGGATGGTCTATTGATCCTTTTCAGCCACGACCCAAGCTCAGGGATGTAGAAAATGCATTATGGTCTTTCTAATTAAAAAAAAGATAATATACAGAATGAGTACATACCAAATTCAGAGCACAATGGTAAGATTCAATTTAGATAGGGTAAGATTAAAAAGTCCATCCAGAGTGGATTGAGGCAAGAGGCAAATATCTCTTGCTCTCTCATATCCATATCTATATCTATATCTCTCTCTATATATATATATATATATATATATATATATATATATATATATAAATATATATATATACACATATATATATATATATATATATATATCTCTATATATATATATATATATATATATGGGTCTACCTGAGATGGTCGACAGGCCATATGATCGACACTCATTTGGTCGACAGTTCATTTGGTCGACAAGCAGATATGCCCCCTCCCCAATGTTGTGCGACTCTGGAGTTGATATATATAGTTAGGGGGGTGTGGGGGGCACAGCCCCCACATTGGGAGGTGTGGGGGGCAAAGCCCCCCACTTAACATGCTTGTCGACCAAATGAACTGTCGACCAAATGGATGTCGATCATATGGCCTGTCGACCATGTGAAATAGACCCATAATATATATATATATATATATATATATATATATATATATATATATATATATATATATATATATATAGTAGAGAGTCGATTATTCGAGCGTTGGAAAAATTGTAAAGTCTGAATATGTAAACGTAATATGTATTTGCTTGAGCATGCTTTCTGAGCTTGTAGCCAGCTTGCGTGTGAAAAATATTCTTTATTGTCCATTGGAATCACTGAATTGTTGAAAAGTGTATTCTTGCATGCAGAAAAAAAAACAAGATTTTAGAAGTTTTTTATCTGGTTCAATTATATGTTTGATTATCCAAACAATTTGCTTATCCGAACTACTCAAGGTCCCAATTACTTTGGATAATCGACTCTCTACTGAGTGTGTGTGTATATATATATATATATATATATATATATATATATATATATATATATATATATATATATATATAGATATATATGGGTTCACTACACATTACCGAAAACCAGCAATACTGACGCCCATAAACCCGAGACCAAATACCCGAAAGACTACAAGACCGATGGACCACAAGAGCGAAATTCAAAATCACGAATGTTTGAAACATATACAGTACACACATACACAAACACACAGCTTCCACCCAAAATCAAATGAGTAAACTTACACTATATTTAAGTAGGGGGCAAGCCCCCCTGCACCCCCTCCATGTGGAGGCTTTGCCCCCCACACCCCTCTACTTTAATATTCTATCTCCGAGATCGCACAAACACACACACAAGACAAACTCACACCCACACATTACAGTTCCTCACACACACACCACAGTCACAACACACACTAAATCCCCTCACAAACACACTTACAAACACATGAAATCAAACAAATTCAGGTCATTGACCCCAAAGAAACAAAACTTGAAAAACACGGATACCGAAACTGCAACCAGTCACAATAAGTTTACAGCTCAGACAAGAACAACTAAGCGCTTTCGCCAAGGTAAAAAACCATAGGCTTCCTCAGAGTTGTTCCTACAATTAATCTCTCCACTTTAAATACCGTTACAAAAATCCATCAACCAATGACAAGTTAATATCTATCACCAACATTTAAAAATACACTAACATATTTTTCTAAAAATTTTAAAAAAGGCAATTAATGTACATAATAGTTAAAAACAACATATCAAGTTAATCTTTCAAAAAGTACATTCACATATCCATTGTTTAACCCACATTAAAAATTAGAAATTGGTTACTACCTTTTAAGACACATTGTTATGTTTGATTTTCAGGAATGGCTTTATTGAAATAAAATCATTTAGACCTGCAGGGATTGTAGCATTAATCTGTAATTGCCACACGGACTCGGGATTCCAATACTGATTCCCAGTCACCCCCCACGTGAATTTTCCACAACTCTATCGATGATGAAAAATATAAATTTGTTGAAATGTACACACCTGCCAGAATGGATGTAAAGTGCATTGTGAGGGTCTTTGTTCTTGATTGCCCTCACATGTTCATTAATCCTGTCCCTTAATTGCCGGGAAGTCTTCCCTATGTAAAAACCCGGACAAGAAAGACAAGTTGCCACGTACACCACCCTCTTGGTATTGCAATTACACCTCCCTGGACATTTCACAGAATCACCATAACCACTAATGATAACATATGCCCCATTATTGATGTATTTGCAATTTTTGCAACTTCCACATTTATTCATGTTGGAATTGTATCTATCATAATCAATTTGTCTCTCCAAGATTTTTTTTATGTTTTTAACCCTACTATGAGCTATTTGGGGTTTTGCACCTACTAAAGAAATAGTATCAGCTTTCAAAAATAAGCTCCAACTTCTGTTCAAAATACTGGTTATTTCCGACGTCCTTTCCCCAAACTCCAAAACCATAACATTTATTTAACACTTTCCCTTTTTCTAACCTGAAAATCATCCCCTAATAATAACATTGGTACAAAACTTGTTTTGCTTTTGTTTACCACTTCTTTTTTATATTAGTCAATAATTTAAGGGTTAACCCCTATCCAAAAACATCCCTATCAAGCTGTACATTTCATTCCTGAAAACCTCATCTTCACTCATCAACCTCGATACTTTGATCATCTGACCTTTTACCACGCTACGTTTCTGAAATGTTGGGTGATTACTAGTAAAGTGCAATAAAGTATTAGAATAGGATTCTTTCCTATAAATTGCACTTTCCAAAATTCCATCTTCCAAAAATAATTTGATGTCCAAATAGTTAATACTTTTGTTATCCCATTTAAAGGTGAACTTCAGGAAGTCTGTTGTACCATTAAGGTATTCAACAAAATCATACGTTTCCTTCTTGCCCCCTTCCACAAAATAAGTATATCGTCCAGAAACCTATTGTAGGATAGAATTTGGTCATTATACTGTGAACCAAATATAAATTCTTTTTCCCAATCATGTAAAACAAGGTTGGCAAAGATGGGGGCACATTTAGCTCTCATCGCCACTCCTGCAACCTGATGAAACAATTCTCTCTCAAGCATGAGAAAATTGTTCTTTAATACAAAATCCATAAATTCTGCCACAACCTCAATTGCTCCTTCAGCCATATCAGAAAGATCTGAAATTCTGTTTCTGAACATTTCCATACCAATACTATGTGGGATAACTGAAAACAAATTGATTACATCAATTGACAAAAAACTAAATGGACACGAATCAATATTCCGAAACTTGGACAATCGTTGTAGGCAATGCCAAGAGTCCCTCATGATATACTGCACCCTCTCAGTTAACTTACCAACCTTGTTATCTATTCAGGTGGCTAATGGTACAGTTTTGGACCCCCTAGCCACCACTATAAGTCTAAAAGGGGGGTTGACAACAGATTTGTTTGTCTTTGCTATCCCAAAAATGTTCAGGATAACCGGTTGTGGGATTGTTAAAAATTTGTATCTTTTACCCTATTCTTCCTTCAAGTGCTTCCTGCTCCAAAACAATGTCAATCCAAACATAGGCCCTGTTCACTTCGTTTCTAGATACCCTTTGATATGTGGATTCATCATTTAATTTTTTTTTTCCAATTTGGGTGCTGTAATCTATATATCTCATAATTATAGCCCCTCCCCCCATGTAAGGGGTCATAATTCTCAAATTCCTGCCCCCCGCAAGTGCTTGTAATATTTGATTCTCTTCTTTGGACAAATTGTGACAAAATGCATTTTTTTGTTTAGCTAAATGTCTAATTTCCTTTTCACAATATTTCTCAAATAGATATATTTCAGAATTACCCGGGGGAATAAACATACTCTTACGAGTAAGTGTTTGTCCTACCTGACCCCCACACCCATCTTGAAAATATGCTTTGAGGTTCACCTGTCTCATAAATAACCTCAGATTTAAGAGGGTCCTTGCCCCATCAAACTTGGTACTTGGAACAAAAGACATGCCTTTCTTTAAAAGGCTAAAATATTCATTAGATATACTTAACTCAGTGTAGTTATAAATAGTAAATCCGTCTTTTTCAATTACTTCACATACCAAATCTTGTTTGATATCCAAGTCATCATTGAAACCTAAATTAACCTCAAACAGTTCACCCAACTCAGCATTACCTACTATTAATTCCACTTCCTCATTTGTTTGTTCTTCCAAGTCCTCGATTGCTGCTGTTGTCTCCCCCCTTGGTTCCAAACCCCTGAACGATTCTGCTGTTTGGGACCCGCCTGATTCCTCAGGCATTCCGATTATCTGAGCATTTTTTCTAAAAAAAACTCAGTCCTTTGCTGTTCATTCCCATCATTTAATTCATCAGGCAGCGTTTCTTCCCTTGAATTCCCTCCTATAACTTCACCTCCTGTTCTATTACCCCTACTTGCCATGGGCTGACCAGTAGGGTAGGCCAAGTTGTTTAAATAATCATGAGTATCATGAGACAGTTTATGTTGTTTGGTCTGTATATTCTTTTTAACAAATTTCTCAACATCAGACAATGCTTTATTATAATTAACTTTATATGGTTCAAACAAAGCATCCTCAACAATAGTTTTATTCAGTTCATCAATTTTTTGCTGCAGTTCTTTAATTTTAATATCATTATTTCTAATGATAATGTCGAACATCTCTACCCCAGTTCGATCACAAAGAGATGTTAACTCACAAACACATACTTACCTGAACTGCAACACCAGAAGAGCTAACTCAAAATCTCCGAACATCGGGATTATGAAATTTGCGCTTCTGGTCTTGCGATCATCTGGTCTTTCGGAGTTCTGGTCTAGGGATTCCGAGCGTTGGTAATATGGGTGTTCGGTCTTCCATAGTGGACGTATATATAGATATATATATATATATATATATATATATATATATATACAAAATCCAAGCTAAGAAATGCATAAAATACAGTGAATCATACATATAATACATAAACTCCAATATACTTGTGCAATATTTGCATGTAAGATGCCACACGTATTCTAGTATTCATGATATGGGATGTTATGTTACCCAACCTTTGTCATGGTAGTAGTTGCAGGTAGATTCAGTAAAGCGATGGCCTTTAAGTGCATCTTTGAAGCTTTTAATGGTTTCTAGAGTTTTGATGTCTGTAGGCAGATAGCAGGTCCCAGTCTAGAGAAGGCTTTCTTATCTATAACAATTTTAAATGGAGGGTGTACTGGACTGAAACTTCTGAATGCCTAAGGGTCACCTTGTAAAGGTATTTTCACTTTTAAAGGCGGGCAGGGATCATTGTTACAGAACCTTGTAAATGTGATTACTTAGAAAAAAGAGTGTTCCTAAGAGGCACTAAAAGCCAACTGGAATTTTTAAGCAAATTGCAATGGTGCATCTAATAGAATGAACCTGCAGATTTTGTTCCCATAAGTTTGTATTCTGTGAGTATTGTGGGCTGAATGAATAATGACAAAAGGAAGGCTATATTCCAGTTTTGGTGTTAAAATAGTTTAGTAATGGCCCTTAGAGCAGCAGGTAAAAGCAGGTGACTGATCTTGTAACATAACTTTAATTGAGTAAGGTCTTTATCAGTTACAAAATCTGTGTGTGTGGTAAAGGCCAAGTTTTAAGACTAGGTACCTCTGTTCAGTAACATTAAGTATTGTGTTCCCATTTTAAGATCTGTTAAGAGAATAGGAGGGATGGAGGGTAACTTCTTGGCTAAGGCAAAGACCATGACAAGGTTTTCTTAGGGTTAATTAGTAGTTTGTTAGATACGGACCAGGTGCGTAACTGAATGAAAGTGTCCTGTAACTTGGTTTGCAGGACAGAGTGACTAGTACTGGACAGCAGAAGTAGCATATCGTCTGCATTTATTATTCATTTAAGATTTAGTAATTCTAGGGGGAAATCATTAAGAAAGATAGAGAATAGAAGAGGAGAGTAGAGAAGAGAAGGGGACCCCTGCACTACCAGGCTATAACTCATTCCACACCTTTCGGCCCCAGAACTTAGACCAAAGCTCCAAAGGAGGTGGTGTTTCCATATTCATAAAGGATGTGAACACCTCCAGACTGGTAACCCAACATAATGCATCAGAGATACTTCAGGTGCAGCTAACATTGGGTAAGACAGAGATTCAGGTTGTCGCCTGCTATAGGTCCCCAACCATGTCCCAGGGCTCACACTCCACGTTCCTAAGCACCCTGGAGAATATTAAGGTCCAACCTAACATACTGGGTGACTTCAACTACCTGTCCATTAACTGGGAAAACTACTCATGTGCCAGTACAATTGCCCAACATTTCCTGGAATTCATTAATTCCAATGCCCTCGATCAGCTCATTCTTACCCCCACTAGAGGTCGAAACATCCTTGACCTGGTCATTACTAACATGGGGAATCATTGCTCTACACCAATAGTCAACTCCTCCCTGGTTAGATCCGACCACAAACTAATCACCTTGGAAATCCACCTCCCCCCCAAAGGTAACCACCATGAAAACCTTCTCCAAAGCTAACTTTGGGCTCCTAAAACCAGACGTGGCTAACTTCACGGCACCCATACAAATGGAGAATAGTTGCATGACTGCCAAATCATACACGAATGCACTGTACGAACCTGTATGCAAATGCATGGATCTTGCCATACCTAATAGAAACAAGACACTCTCCTCCAAAAAAGGAAGCCAATCTGGTGGTACCCTGCCATAAACAGACTCTACAACAGAAGCAGGAAACTGATGCAGAATAAGGTGAAATCCCAAGACTAGAAAAACTCCTTTATCAGCCTCAACAAAAAGTTGAGATCCCCCATCAAATCCTCTAAAGCTAGCTATGAAAACAGAATTGCAGCAGATAGAAAAGACACCCACAAGGCCTTCTATAGTTATGTAAAGAATCTACATGGCAATACCCAGATTTGCTCTGAGCTACTGCACAATGGTACCTCCTATACCGAGCCAACAGATATTGCCAATATACTGGCCGACAGATTCAGTGCCAACTTTACCCATTTCTCCCCCACCAAAGGACCAATCACAATACCAGTAGATTGCCAGGCACCCAGTATTACTGCTGCACAGGTTAAAAAAGCAATGTCCAAGACTAACAATACAGCTTCTATGGGACCTGACAATATCCCTGGCTGTGTTCCACATGAATTACAGAGTAAACTGGCACCTCATCTCTGTGCTCTATTCAATCACAGCCTCACCTCAGGCTTTGTCCCTGCTGAATGGTGCACTGCTATAGTCATCCTTCTCCACAAATGAGGAGCGACTACAGACCCTAGGAACTATTGCCCCATTAGCCTGATGAGTCTGATATGCAAAGCTATGGAACGCATCATCATGGATCTAATAAACAAGGATAAAGGGAATCTCCAAACTCTGGACCCCATACAGTTTGGTTTTGCCTGCTCAACCTGGTCGACTTCTTTGAATCAGTCACCAGAGCTATGGATGAAGGCAAGGGGGTTCATACAGCTTACCTTGATCTGGCCAAGGCCTTCGATACCATTCCCCACTCAGGAATCATAGAAAAATTCACTAAGCTAGGCATCAACCCCTATATCACTAGGTGGGTTGCAAACTGGCTCACAGATAGAACCCATGGTATGAAAGTAGCTGACTCCAATTCAGACTGATGACCTGTCACGAGTGGAATCCCACAGGGTTCAATCCTGGGTCTTCTCCTGTTTGGTATCTACTTCTCTCAAGTCCAAGCCAACACAAAGGGATTCTGGCTGACAAAGTTCGCAGATGATTGCAAGTTGTGAGCTATTATTAATTCCCCAAGTGATGCTGACATCCTACAGAAAGGCCTTACTGAAACCAATGACTGATGTCAGAACCATGGCCTTAAGCGTAATGCCAAAAAATGTGTCATAATCCCCTATGGGGAAAAACCTGGTTCCCATGAATTACCACATCGATGGTGGTCCACTGAACACAGAAGGAGTTATAAGACATCTGGGAACACAGATTGACAGAAACCTTTCTTTTGACCACCACATTGCCACTGTGGCCAGAAAGTCCTTCTATGTGGCACATCTCATTACTAAGGGTTTTGCATCCAGGAAGAAAGAGGTCATTGTCTCCCTGTACTCTTCCCTCATTAGGCCAATTATTGAGTACAATGCCCCATTTGGCATGTACCTCACTAGACACCTGCAACAACTGGAGAGGCCGCAAAAGTACCTCACAAAGAGGATCCTAGGCCTTAAACACTTGTCCTATATGGACAGACTCAAAAAACTCCAACTATTCTCTTTCTCATATTGCCTACTTAGAGGCGATCCCTGCTTGACTTACAAATCCATGTCTGATCCAGCTCTGTTAGAAAGGCTACATCTAAAGAAATCCCAATCCCTCCACACCACATGCTCCAGAGACCTCAACCTCATTACCACAATCAACAGAACAAGCTGGAGGGTCAGGTTCATAACCCAGAGACTGCCCTTGCTATGGAATAGATTTCCCTTACATGTCAAACAGAGCACCTCACTGGCCCTCTTCAAGAGAAATCTTGATGAGTGGATAAGAAATAGAAAATTCATCCCGGGAATCACTCCAGTGGCTCTACTCGACAGAGGTACTGGGAACTAAGGTCGGGTGGCATGATGCCAGGGTAATCCTATGGGCTAGGCTTGTAAAGGCTCCAGGGCCATTAGCCTAGTACACACCTATGAACCATTGAAGAGAAGAGAAGAGAAGAGGAGAGGACCTAGCACAGACCCTTGTGATACAACTGTATTATGTTTACCAGCAGTACAGAAAGAGACATTTCTGGAATAGGCTGCCCTTACCTATTAAGCAGAGTATTTCCCTAGCAACCTTTAAAACCATTCTGGATTACTAGATGGATGATCATAAATTTTTACCAGAAATATATGGAGAATGTTGGCTTATTGTGGGGTGGGGTGCACTGCTAGGTTCCCATCAGTACTAGCTGATGTGTCTGAGCTCCTTGATGGTCTGTTTCAGCTGAAGCTTAGTAAAAAATTGTTATCCTATGAAATAAATGAATTAAAAAAGCAATATCAGTCTAATACATATGTTACTTGTAGTATGTTGGTCCTTAAAGTCCTGACAATTAAAGCCTCATTGACTCTGTTCCCACCAGCCTTATTGACTCTGTTCCCACCTATAGTTAGCACACTATATCCCATGCTGGGGTCTTTCCTTTCCAGGGGAAGATATCCTTTTGGTAATCTCAACTTAGGTGCAGGCAGGGGTGGGTGGGTGCTGAGTGCTGTCTGGCTTAGATTTTCTCTGGATGCCCTAACATTCAACATACAATATATACAATATGGCATGGTATTGGGGCATATTTATGCCAGTAATATTTGATGAATTTGATACCGTGTGGAGCCAAACTGTAACTTTTTTCTTTTTCTCTGGATTTAACTGTTCTCTCTACACACCTCTTGTATTGTGATTTATTTTCTTATTATGTGTCAGAGTGGTCTCTGCAGCTGTTATCATCTGTGAAAAATGAACCTGACAATAATGTAACACAAACACACACACACACACACACACACACACACACACACACACACACACACACACACACACACACACACACACACACGCACACACACACACACACACACACACACACACACACACACACACACACACACACACACACACACACAGAAACACAAACACACGTATGCAAAATGCGAAAATCATGCACACATGCACAAACACACGTACACACATGCGCGGGCGCACACACACACACACACACACACACACACACACACACACACACACACACACACACACACACACACACACACACAGTGTCTATCTCTGAGTTGTAGTTGTCATACTAAGCATTTGAGGTGCACGCTGGCATTTTTCAAATGTTTTTCTAAGCCAGTAAGAAAAAAATGATGTACTTCTTTCTAGACGCAAGTGGATATTTATGCACTGCATCTAAACCAATATCTTAATAACTCCTGGTGAAGGGCTAATGCCAGCTTGAAAGCTCTAACAATTGCAAAACTTATGTTTGGTCAAATAAAAGGTATTAACATCATGTGTCTGTCTTGTGTTTTCTTTCTTGCATTCAAGGATAAATACTTGCACAAGTCAACGTATAACGTAGTAACTCAAGTTCAGAAATGCTGAGTAAAGCACAGTCATGAAATGCACACTAATTCAGAAAATATACAGACTTTGCTTGATTTCTCTCACATTAATAACATGCATAATTATTTAGCTCCTTGATGTTATTAGCATAATATTAACATTTCCTCACTCATCCACAAGATTCTTTCTAGAATATTTTAAGCTTAATTATCTAAATTTTCCACACAAGAAGATCTAAATAGAATGCTTTGCTTATTCTAAAGAAAGTTCAGACACTTTTTGTAAGGGGTGGAGATACCACTGCAGCATAAAGGAAAAATTTAAAGAGCGCTAACGCTGTCTGTGAAAAAGGGCACATAAACCAGGTTTTAATATGCCTAAAATCTCAGAAGGCCACCGCCCTCCTCTTCATTAAAAGGGATGACATCTTTGATTTATTCACATAAAAGCAATTTTCTGGCAATGTAATCAAGTATACTGAACCTGATTAAAGCTTTAATTCCAATTTAGAGCTTTTAGCACCACCAGAGTAGCACAAAGGCATTAATTGACATTACCTAAACGCAGTTTAATCTGCTAGCGTTCAGTGCTAATGAAGCACGATTTCAAGGAACCAGCCATTATGTGCAGTCTGCTGTGAGCGTCAGTAGCCTTATTTATAAGCAAAAGGATGGCAACTACTTATGATGCAAAAAGTTTTATTGAGAAAAAGTATATGGTCCACTCTGCAAATCTTACATTGCACTAACACACTTGCAATGATTGTCTGGTACTGAGCTTGCCAAGCCTAATTTAGTACTACACAAAATCCCAGATGCAAATCTTTATGACTTGTGGTAACTCTGGAGTTATTGCAGAAAAATGCAGTCCAACATAGTTATATAGTAAAAATTTGCTTTTACTTTCAAAATGCTGATGATGTGTCACATGGACAGTCGTGACGCCTATAACAAGGTAACAGTACGGTAATAATTACAAAGCAAATAGCCATTTCTCCTCTTCACTCCTGTAGCTCTTACCCTAGAAATACCATAGACCATATAAAGCATGTGGCCAGCTTCATGTCATTGAAAGCTCAGAGCATGTAAGCCACAGATTTCTAGGAGCTAGACCTGTTTCATGACCATGACACTGCCCAGGGAGTAGGGTGAAGAAGCCAGGAGGCCGTCCACGAACAAAATTAACTTTTCAACCTAAATAAAGTGGGGAGCTTCACCCCACCATACCCCAAGACGTGGGGGCTTTGCCCCCATATGCTCCCTAACTAAATATACCAACTCTGAGATCGCTCCACATTGCCAAAAGGGCAAATCCCCAATAATGGCCAAGCAAATTCTTTCCTGAGGAAAGAATTTGCTTAAATGACCAGTCGAGATGTTGCAAGTACATATTGGACAACCTAAGCTGTCGATAAACTAATGTAGACCCGGGTGAAGCAGCCAGTTAGGTAGGTAAGGAAGGAGCTACACCTGCTACATGACACTGCCCAGGGTGTAGGGTGAAGCAGCCAGTTAGGTAGGTAAGGAAGGAGCTACACCTGCTACATGACACTGCCCAGGATGTAGGGTGAAACAGCCAGTTAGGTAGGTAAGGAAGGAGCTACACCTGCTACATGACACTGCCCAGCGTGTAGGGAAAAGCAGCCAGTAAGATAAGTAAGGAAGGAGCTACACCTGCTACATGACACTGTCAAGGGTGTAGGGTGAAGCAGACAGTTAGGTAGGTAAGAAAGGAGCTACACCTGCTACATGACACTGTCCAGGGTGTAGGGTGAAGCAGCCAGTTAGGTAGGTAAGGAAGGGGCTACACCTGCTACATGACACTGCTCAGGCTATAGGGTGAAGCAGCCAGTTAGGTAGGTTAGGAAGGAGCTACACCTTATACGTGGTACTGCCCAGAGTGTAGGGTGAAGCAGCCAGTTAGGCAGGTAAGGAAGGAGCTGCACCTGCTACATGACCATGACACTGCTCATGGTGCAGGGTGAAGCATCCAGTTAGGTAGGTAAGGAAGGAGCTGCACCTGCTATGTGGCACTGCTCAGTGTGTAGGGTGAAGCAGCCAGTTAGGTAGGTAAGGAAGGAGCTACACCTGCTACGTGACACTACCCAGGGTGTAGGCTGAAGCATTGAAAAAACTAAGCAATAACAAATAAAAAACCACCAAAAGCAGGAGCTGGGATGCTAGCAAGTTTATTCTTCTGGTACCTCGGCTAAAAAAAGCCTTCAAAGGAATAGCCACTAACATTTTGCTGCATCTTTTATACTTGATTCATAAGTAACAATCAATCAATTAAATGCTTAAATACATCAGAGAGTTTAAAGAGACCATACACTAATAAAACACTTGTGAAACATACTGACAATAAGATTCAAACATCGATGTAATACATATTAAATATAATTTAAATATATATTTTTTCTCAAATACACTTTTAAATGCATTTTAACGCCTTCAAATAGTGAGATTCATTTCCATATTTAAGCCCCTAGGTTTCAGAGTGCCAAAACTTAATATGAACCTACTTTCCAAATTAAGCCGAGGTACCAGAAGAATAAACTTGCTAGCATCCCAGCTCCTGCTTTTGGTGTTTTTTTTATTTGTAGGGTGAAGCAGCCAGTTAGGTAGGCAAGGAAGGAACTACACCTGCTACTTGACACTACCCAGGGTGTAGGGTGAAGCAGCCAGTTAGGTTGGTAAGGAAATAGCTACACCTGCTATCTGAAACTGCCCAGGGTGTAGAGTGAAGCAGCCAGTTAGGTAGGTAAGGAAGGAGCTGCACCTGCTACATAACACTTCCCAGGGTCTAGGGTGAAGCAGCTACTTAGGTAGGTAAGGAAGGAGCTACATCTGCTTCATGACACTGCCCATGATGGAGGGTGAAACAGCCAGTTAGGTAGGTAAGGAAGAAGCTGCACCTGCAACATGATATTGTCCTGAGTGTAGGGAGAGGTAGCCAGTTAGGTAGGTAAGGAAGGAGGTACACCTGCTACATGACACTGCCCAGCGTGTAGGATAAAGCAGCCAGTTAGATAGGTAAGGAGGGAGCTACACCTGTTAAGTGTCACTGCCCAGGTTATAGGATGAAGCAGCCAGTTAGTTAGGTAAGAAAGGAGCTACTTCTGCTACATGACACTGCCCAGGGTGTAGGGTGAAGCAGCCAGTTAGGCAGGTAAGGGAGGAGCTACACCTGCTACATGACCATGACACTGCCCATGGTGTAGGGTGAAGCAGCCAGTTAGGTAGGTAAGGAAGGAGCTGCACCTGCTACGTGACACTGCCCAGGGTGTAGGGTGAAGTAGCCAGTTAAGTAGTTAAGGAAGTAGCTAAACCTGTTTCATGACACTTTCCAGGGTATAGTGAGAAACAGCCAGCTAGGTAGGTGAGGAAGGAGCTACACCTGCTACATGACACTGCCCAGGGTGTAGGGTGAGGCAGCCAGATAGGTGTGTAAGGAAGGAGCTACACCTGCTACAACACACTGCCCAGGGTGTAGGGTGAAGCAGCCAGATAAATAGGTAAGGAAGGAGCTACACCTGCAACATGACACTGCGCAGGGTGTAGGGTGAAGCAGCCAGTTAGGTAGGTAAGGAAGGAGCTACTCCTGCTACATGACACCGCCTAGGGTGTAGGGTGTAGCAGCCAGTTAGGTAGGTAAGGAAGGAGCTACACCTGCAACATGACACTGCCCAGGGTGTAGGGTGAAGCAGCCACTAAGGTAGGTATGGAAGGAGCTACACCTGCTACATGACACTGCCCAGGGTGTAGGGTGAGGCAGCCAGATAGGTAGGTAAGGAAGGAGCTACACCTGCTACAAGACACCGCCTAGGGTGTAGGGTGTAGCAGCCAGTTAGGTAGGTAAGGAAGGAGCTACACCTGCTACATGACACTGCCCATGGTGTAGGGTGAAGCAGCCAGTTAGGTAGGTAAGGAAGGAGGTACTCCTGCTACATGACACTGCCCAGCGTGTAGGGTAAAGCAGCCAGTTAGATAGGTAAGGAAGGAGCTACACCTGTTAAGTGTCACTGCCCAGGTTATAGGGTGAAGCAGCCAGTTAGTTAGGTAAGAAATGAGCTACTTCTGCTACATGACACTGCCCAGGGTGTAGGGTGAAGTAGCCAGTTAAGTAGTTAAGGAAGTAGCTAAACCTGTCTCATGACACTTTCCAGGGTATAATGAGAAACAGCCAGTTAGGTAGGTGAGGAAGGAGCTACACCAGTTACATGACACTGCCCAGGGAGTAGGGTGAATCAGCCAGTTAGGTAGGTAAGGAGGGAGCTGCACCTGCTACATGACACTGCCCAGGGTGTAGGGTGAGGCAGCCAGATAGGTGTGTAAGGAAGGAGCTACACCTGCTACAAGACACTGCCCAGGGTGTAGGGTGAAGCAGCCAGATAAATAGGTAAGGAAGGAGCTACACCTGCAACATGACACTGCGCAGGGTGTAGGGTGAAACAGCCAGTTAGGTAGGTAAGGAAGGAGCTACTCCTGCTACATGACTGCCCAGGGTGTAGGGTGAATCAGCCAGTTAGGTAGGTAAGGAAGGAGCTGCACCTGCTACATAACACTGTGCAGGGAGTAGGGTGAAGCAGCCACTAAGGTAGGTATGGAAGGAGCTACACCTGCTACATGACACTGCCCATGGTGTAGGGTGAGGCAGCCAGATAGGTAGGTAAGGAAGGAGCTACACCTGCTACAAGACACCGCCTAGGGTGTAGGGTGAGGCAGCCAGATAGGTAGGTAAGGAAGGAGCTACACCTGCTACAAGACACCGCCTAGGGTGTAGGGTGTAGCAGCTAGTTAGGTAGGTAAGGAAGGAGCTACACCTGCAACATGGCACTGCCCAGGGTGTAAGGTGAAGCAGCCAGTTAGGTAGGTAAGGAAGGAGGTACACCTGCTACATGACACTGCCCATCGTGTAGGGTAAAGCAGCCAGTTAGATAGGTAAGGAAGGAGCTACGCATTTTAAGTGTCACTGCCCAGGTTATAGGGTGAAGCAGCCAGTTAGTTAGGTAAGAAAGGAGCTACATCTGCTACATGACACTGCCCAGGGTGTAGGGTGAAGTAGCCAGTTAAGTAGTTAAGGAAGTAGCTAAACCTGTTTCATGACACTTCCCAGGGTGTAGGGTGAAGCAGCTAGTTAGGTAGGTAAGGAAGGAGCTACATCTGCTACATGACACTGCCCATAGTGTAGGGAGAAACAGCCAATTAGGTAGGTGAGGAAGGAGCTAAACCTGCTAAATGACACTGCCCAGGGTGTAGGGTGAGGCAGTCAGATAGGTATGTAAGGATGAGCTACACCTGCTACAAGACACTGCCCAGGGTGTAGGGTGAAGCAGCCAGATAAATAGGTAAGGAAGGAGCTACACCTGCAACATGACACTGCGCAGGGTGTAGGGTGAAGCAGCCAGTTAGGTAGGTAAGGAAGGAGCTACTCCTGCTACATGACACTGCCAAGGGTGTAGGGTGAAACAGCCAGTTACGTAGGTGAGGATGGAGCTACACCTGCTGCATAACACTGTGCAGGGAGTAGGGTGAATCAGCCAGTAAGGTAGGTATGGAAGGAGCTACACCTGCTACATGACACTGCCCAGGATGTAGGATGAGGCAGCCAGATAGGTAGGTAAGGAAGGAGCTACAACTGCCACATGACGCTGCCCATGGTGTAAGCTGAAGCAGCCAGATAGGTAGGAAAGGAAGGAGCTACACCTGCTACAAGATACTGCCCAGGGTGTAAGGTGAAGCAGCCAGTTAGGTAGGTAAGGAGGGAACTACCCCTATCATGTGACACTGCCCATGGTGTAGGGTGAAGTAGCCAGTTAGGTAGGTAAAGAAGGGGCTACATCTGCTACATGACCATGACACTGCCTAGGGTGTAGGGTGAAGCAGCCAGTTAGGTACGTAAGGAATGAGCTACACCTGCTACATAACATTGCCCAGGATTAAGGGTGAAGTAGCCAGTAAGGTAGGTAAGGAAGGAGCTACACCTGCTACACGACACTACTTATGGTGTAGGGTGAAGCAGCCAGTTAGGTAGGTAAGGAAGGAGCTACACCTGCTACATGACACTGCTCAGGGTGTAGGGTGAAGCAGCCAGTTAGGTAGGTAAGGAAGGAGCTACACCTGCTACATGACCATGACACTGCCCAGGGTGTAGGGTGAAGCAGCCAGTTAGGTAGGTAAGGAAGGAGCTACACCTGCTTCATGAAAGTGCCCAGGGTGTAGGGTGAAGCAGCCAGATAGGTAGGTAAGGAATGAGCTAAACCTGCTACACGACCCTGCCCAGGGTGTAGTTTGAAACAGCAAGTTAGGTAGGTAAGGAAGGAGTTACACCTGCTACATGATATTGCCCAGGGTGTAGTTTGAAACAACCAGTTAGGTAGGTAAGGAAGGAGCTACACCTGCTTCATGACAATGCCCACGGTGTAGGAAGAAACAGTCAGTTAGGTAGGTAAGGAAGGCACTGCAGTTGCTACATTACACTGCCCAGGGTGTAGGGTGATGCAGCCAGTTAGGTAGGTAAGGAAGTACCTGCACCTGCTACATGACACTGCCCAGAGTGTAGGGGGAAGCAAGCAGTTAGGTAGGTAAGGAAGGAGCTAAACCTGTTACATGACCCTGTCCAGGGTGTAGGGTAAAGCAGCCAGTTAGGCAGGTACGGAATGAGCTACATCTGCTACATGACACTGCCCAGGGTGTAGGGTGAAGCAGCCAGTTAGGTAGGTAAGGAAGGAGCTACACCTGCTACATGACACTGCCCAGGGTGTAGGGTGAAGCAGCCAGTTAGGTAGGTAAGGAAGGAGCTACACCTGCTACATGACACTGCCCAGGGTGTAGGGTGAAGCAGCCAGTTAGGTAGGTAAGGAAGGAGCTACACCTGCTACATGACACTGCCCAGGGTGTAGGGTGAAGCAGCCAGTTAGGTAGGTAAGGAAGGAGCTACACCTGCTACATGACACTGCCCAGGGTGTAGGGTGAAGCAGCCAGTTAGGTAGGTAAGGAAGGAGCTACACCTGCTACATGACACTGCCCAGGGTGTAGGGTGAAGCAGCCAGTTAGGTAGGTAAGGAAGGAGCTACACCTGCTATAAGACACTACCCGGGGTGTAAGGTGAAGCAGCCAGTTATGTACGTAAGGAAGAAACTACACCTTCTACAAGACACTGCCAATGGTGTAGGGTGAAGCAACCAGTTAGGTAGGTAAGGAAGGAGCTATACCTGCTACACAACACTGCCCTGGGTGTAGGGTGAAGCAGTCAGTTAGGCAGGTAAGGAGGAAACTACACCTGCTATGTGACACTGCCCATGGTGTAGGGTGAAGTAGCCAGTTAGGTAGGTAAGGAAGGAGCTACATCTGCAACATCAACATGACACAGCCCAGGATGTAGGGTGAAGCAGCCAGTTAGGTATATAAGGAAGGAGCTACACCTGCTTCATGACACTGCCAATTGTATAGGGTGAAGAATACAGTTAGTTAGATAAGAAAAGAGCTACACCTGCTTCATGACACTGCCCAGGGTGTAGGGTGAAGAAGCCAGATAGTTAGGTAACAAAGGAGCTACACCTGCTACATGACACTGCCCAGGGTAAAGGGTGAAGTACCCAGTTAGGTAGGTAAGGAAGGAGCTACTCCTGCTACATGACACTGCCAAGGGTGTAGGGTGAAGCAGCCAGTTAGGTAGGTAAGGAAGGGGCTACATCTGCTACATGACCATGACACTGCCCAGGGTGTAGGGTGAAGCAGCCAGTTAGGTAGGTAAGGAATGAGCTACACCTGCTACATAACATTGCCCAGGGTTAAGGGTGAAGTAGCCAGTAAGGTATATAAGGAAGGAGCTACACCTGCTACATGACACTGCCCAGGGTGTAGGGTGAAGCAGCCAGTTAGGTAGGTAAGGAAGGAGCTACACCTGCTACATGACACTGCTCAGGGTGTAGGGTGAAGCAGCCAGTTAGGTAGGTAAGGAATGAGCTACACCTGCTACATGACACTGCCCAGGGTGTAAAGTGAAGCAGCCAGTTAGGTAGGTAAGGAAGGAGCTAAATCTGCTACATGACCATGACACTGCTCAGGGTGTATAGTAAAGCAGCCAGTTAGGTAGGCAAGAAAGGAGTTACACCTGCTACGTGACACTGCCCATGTTGTTGGGTGAAGCAGCCAGTTAGGTAGGTAAGCATGGAGCTACACCTGCTACATGACACTGCCCAGGTTGTAGGATGAAGCAGCCAGTTATGTAAGTAAGCAAGGAGCTACACCTGCTACATGACACTGCCAATGGTGTAGGGTGAAGCAGCCTGTTAGGTAGGTAAGGAAGGAGCTACACCTGCTACATTACACTGCCCAGGGTGTAGGGTGAAACAGCCAGTTAGGTAGGTAAGGAAGGAGCTACACCTGCTACATGACAATGCCCAGCGTGTAGGGAAAAGCAGCCAGTAAGATAAGTAAGGAAGGAGCTACACCTGCTACATGACACTGTCAAGGGTGTAGGGTGAAGCAGACAGTTAGGTAGGTAAGAAAGGAGCTACACCTGCTACATGACACTGTCCAGGGTGTAGGGTGAAGCAGCCAGTTAGGTAGGTAAGGAAGGAGCTACACCTGCTACATGACACTGCTCAGGGTGTAGGGTGAAGCAGCCAGTTAGGTAGGTTAGGAAGGAGCTACACCTTTTATGTGGTACTGCCCAGGGTGTAGGGTGAAGCAGCCAGTTAGGTAGGTAAGGAAGGAGCTACACCTGCTACATGACCATGACACTGCCCATGGTGTAGGGTGAAGCAATCAGTTAGGTAGGTAAGGAAGGAGCTACACCTGCTATGTGGCACTGCCCAGTGTGTAGGGTGAAGCAGCCAGTTAGGTAGGTAAGGAAGGAGCTGCACCTGCTACGTGACACTACCCAGGGTGTAGGCTGAAGCATTGAAAAAACTAAGCAATAACAAATAAAAAACCACCAAAAGCAGGAGCTGGGATGCTAGCAAGTTTATTCTTCTGGTACCTCGGCTAAAAAAAGCCTTCAAAGGAATAGCCACTAACATTTTGCTGCATCTTTTATACTTGATTCATAAGTAACAATCAATCAATTAAATGCTTAAATACATCAGAGAGTTTAAAGAGACCATACACTAATAAAACACTTGTGAAACATACTGACAATAAGATTCAAACATCGATGTAATACATATTAAATATAATTTAAATATATATTTTTTCTCAAATACACTTTTAAATGCAGTTTAACGCCTTCAAATAGTAAGATTCATTTCCATATTTAAGCCCCTAGGTTTCAGAGTGCCAAAACTTAATATGAACCTACTTTCCAAATTAAGCCGAGGTACCAGAAGAATAAACTTGCTAGCATCCCAGCTCCTGCTTTTGGTGTTTTTTTTATTTGTAGGGTGAAGCAGCCAGTTAGGTAGGCAAGGAAGGAACTACACCTGCTACTTGACACTACCCAGGGTGTAGGGTGAAGCAGCCAGTTAGGTTGGTAAGGAAATAGCCATACTGCACCATGAGGTGAAGGGAGCAGCCAGTTAGGT
>NC_056747.1:1171797331-1171817771 GCF_019279795.1 Protopterus annectens | reverse complement strand
AATTTACCGTAAAGAAACACCAGTACACAACATTTCATGTTTGTTCAAACCAGAGTATTTGTACCGTAAAATTCGAAGGAATCAACAATATAACAATCAGTGTTATTTCCAGGCGAGTCCCACATCACTGTTTCTTAACATATTGATAAGCAGACTACCATAAATACTACATCATTTCATAATATTACTATTACTGAATCCATGTAATATATTCATTTATCCAGTAAAAGAGAGTAGGAGAAAAGAAAGAAAGAAAAAAAAAAGACAACCAGAAAAGAAGAGAAGATTGCAGTCCTATATTCAATATTTATAGTCAAACTAATTATTGAATCCAAACACATAGCATATCTAACAAATCATATAAATAACTATATGAATAACTAAACAAAATTATATTAAATATAATAAAGTAAGCTTACCTGGAAGTCCTGTTTCATTTCCCCAACTAAATGAGTCTTGTATAACTATGTTACTTATTAAACTTCATCTTTTAATTTTCTTCTTGGGGTCAAAGGTTTTTCAGGCATTGTTATCAGCATTTCCTTTAAGACTAGAGCTGGCCCATTCCATTTCATCAATTTTGTCTAAGATTTTATTGTTTTTATAAATGTAATTGCAGTGTCCAGGTCTTCAAAAGTTTTTGAACCATTTTGTTAGAAGATTCTCAGTCTTGCAGGAAAATGTAAATGGGTTTTTATTTGTTTTTTTTTTTTAGTTCTCGGACTAATGGTAAGAAAATCTTCCTTTTTCGATATTACTGATGGAGCATAGTCATTACCAAAACGAATTACGTTGTCCTTTAGTTTAATTGGAGATTTTGCCCACGCAGTCTTTGAAACTATTTCTTTATCATGGGATGACAGGAACTTTACAATAACAGATTTTGTTGAGTTACTCTTGGTATTTTTAGATATTACCAAAGATCTGTGGGCTCTTTCAATACCATATGAAAGTGTCTCCGCGAGTTCCAGGATTTCAGGTAACCAAGATGATAGGATTTTCTCCATGTTATTTCCCTCTGTATTATCCGGTAAGCCAAAGATTCTCACATTATTCCTACAAGACCTATTTTCTTTTTTTTTTTAAATATTTTTATTCATTTCCAAAAACAAGAAAACATGAATGCAGGTTATTTATGACAATGAATTATTTACAAATTATTTAAAAAGGTAGGCTAAAACCTCTAAACAGATATCAAACATTAAAACCAAAATAAAGTATTTACAAGGGTGTCTATTGTTGACATATAATTGACTTTCTATACAATTGTTTCCTGATTATAATCTGCTGCAGTCATTATTCTCAAGTATTTCAGTTACTTTTTGCCATGCTACATATAATGATGTAGTTCTTTCAGTTCTTCCTTTAATAGTGTTCATTTCCAATTGCGATACTGCTGACACCATATTCATGAATTGCTTAAAAGTTGGAGAAGCTTTGGATTTCCAGTTTGATGTAATGTTCTTCCTTGCAATAGCTAGGAGAGTCAATAAGATTACATATTTTGTTCTTGGCACAGGTGCATTAAACAAAATAATAGATTTGGAAATCTGGAATTTATCATTGAATACCATTTGCAGAAAATAATTTATTTTATCCCAATATGGTTTAATCAAATGGCATTCGTAGAACATATGTTGCCAGTCTGCTTTTATTGATAAATCACATCTCCAGCAGCCAATATTTTTCTTAAACATAAGTTCCATTTTATGAGGGGTTACATAAGATCTATGTATGAATTGCCATGTAAAAAGTCTCCAATGTAATGAAAGTGATGTCTGCTTTGGAGAGAGAAGAATTAGCTTTTTTATCTCTGTCATTTGGCACATGTCCATTAACTGATCTATAATAATTCCATATTTTGTCATTATTATGCATTTTTATTTTTGTTTGTTTTATAAATAGATGATAAGTATCCCTTTCTAGTAATGGGTTGATTCATTAGTAATATTATATGTTCTATAAGGTTAGGAACATTTTGTCTTATTGATGGTTGCATTGTTTCTTGTTTGCTTAATATATACTGTCTTAATTCTTGTACATGTAACCATGAACTATCTTCCATATTTAATTTCTATTTAATCTGGTCTATTGTCAGAGGTTTTCCAGAGTTTAGCAATTGATGCCAATATATTAATCCCTTTTCTTTAAGCATGTTGACTACTTCCATATTAAATGTTATTATATTACCTTGTGTGTATGCTACTGGATATAAAAGAAATGACCATGCTTTAATATCAGGATTGCTATTAATAAGATTTTGGAAAAATTTTAATGTATAAGTAATGTATTTGGAACTTATATTTTTATTCTTATGTATCATCATATATTCCTTCATCAGCCATAGAAAATTGTTTGGTATGAAATCTGTATACTTATTTGCTACTACAAATCCTAATTTTAACCAGATTCTCTCATGAACTAGCTTCCATTTTGATGTATATTTTGTATTTAGCCATAATGATATTGTTTTAATAATGGATGAATGCAAATATATTTCTATGTCTGGTAAACCTATGCCACCTATATCCCAATCATTTAGATGATACTTCATAGCTATCCTTGGTTTTTGGATACCATAGGAATCTTACCATTAAATCATTTAATTGTTTTAGGTGCGATTTAGCTGGTGGCAAAGAACAAGCTTGTATGACATAAAGAATTTTTGGAAATATGATCATTTTAATTATATAAAGCCTTTCTTCCATTGAAAAGAAGAATTTATTCCATCTTTGTATTAGATTTTTAATATTATTTAAGGTCTCTTTATAATTTGTTTCAATTGTAGTATCTAGGTTGTTAGTTATTATAATTCCCAAGTATTTAATTATATTATCGGTAGAGATATATTTATGGTATTTTTTATTTAGATCTTTTTATTAGTATTTATAAGCAATACATTTGTTTTGTTCTCATTAAATTTAAGACTTGAAAAGTTTTGAAAGTTTTGAATTGAGTCCCATAATGCTTTTAAACTGCTATTATTATTTTTAAGGTAATTAAAATATCATCAGCAAAAAGTTGAATTTTAAGCTCTAGGCTGTTGTCTAGTTGTATTCCTTCAATATTTTTATCCATACGTATATTATTTGCTAAGGGTTCAATGACTAGTGCAAACAATAATGGAGAAAGAGGGCAGCCTTGTTTTGTGCCCTTAGTTATTTTAATAGATTTAGACAGACAAGATCCCAGTTATATATAAGCCAATGATTTTTCATACAATGATTTTATTAACAAAGTGAAGTTGTTTGAGAAGCCATTCTTCTAAAACTAACCACAGATAATCCCAGTTCACTGAATCAAATGCGCTATTTATGTCTAAGCTAATAACATTCATTTTGTTTTTTGTGACATTTATATAATCAATTAAGGAAAGAATTCTTTTAATGTTGTCATAATTGTTCCTATATTTTATAAAACCTGTTTGATCCTCCTCTATCAAAAGTGGTAGTAATTGTTTTATTCGAGCAGCATGTATTGCCATAAAAATTTTATAATCTATATTAAGAAGTGAAATGGGTCTGTATGATGAACATTCACTGGGATCTTTATTTTGTTTCAGAATTGGTGATATTAATGTGTACTTCCAAGAAGGAGGAATGTCTTTACCATTTTAACTGATGTAAAGACATTCAATAACAACAGCAAAGCCTCATTTGATAGTAATTTAAACATTTCTGGGATGATATTATCTATACCTGGAGCTTTGTTTAATTTTAGCTTATTTACTTCAGCTTTAAGTTCTGTCATTGTTATTTGTTTATCTATTAGTTGTACCTGCTCCTCTAATAACCTAACTTTAACATTGTTTTTGAGAAAAGTTTTCAATGCTGAATGTGTTTCTGTTTTCTCATTTTGATTATTAAGTTTATGAAAAAATAGCCTAAAAGCGTCTAGTATTCCTTCTAAATCAGATACTTTATTTTTGGTTTCTATATTATGTATTTCCTTGATTTGATTTGTTTTAATAATCTTTTTAGTCCTATTTGCAATTCTTCATTGTTTTTTAGGGTTCATTGAATAGTAACATAGTTTAATTTTTTCTAAGATGATCATTGTTTTGTGGTGTAGCGTCTCTGAGTATTTTTTATTAGTATCTTCTGGTTATTTTATTAAGTTTGTGTTTCCATTTTGAATATCAAGCTTTAAATTATCTACTTTTGACTGTAATTCCATGAATTCCTTATTCCACTGTTTTTGTTTATTTTTATACCATCCCACCGCTCTTCCATATAGGTATGCTTTCAATGCATCCCATATATATATTTCAGATACATCTTTTGTAAGATTGATATCTAGGAATGTTTGTGTCTCTTTAATATAAAATTCCTTAAAATCTTTGAGATTTGTTATGTAAGATGGTATTCTTGTTACTGATATCCTTCTCTTGAAACATAAGTCTATCTCAAACATTACGGTGTTATGGTCCGAAAATGGACATGAAATTGTCTTGACTTTATTTAATTTAGAGGTTAAATCCTTTGTTATGTACACTCTATCTATTCTAGAGTATGTATTATGTCTATGGGAAAAATGTGTAAAGAATAGTGAATCTGGGATAGCATACTCATTTATGTCAACTATATTAAAAGTTTCAACAAACTCAGATAACAACTTTGTTAAAGGTGATCTCTTACATGTAGTTTTAGTATTTGTGTCAGTTTCTTTTATAATGCAATTGAAATCTCCAGCTATGATTAAATTGCCTTTGGTATATTGTACAATGTCTTCTAAGTGTTGTTTGGCCACTCTAACACCTAGTCCTGGTATCCAATAAGTATTCACTAATGTATATATCATTTCATTGATAGATATTGTCACTAGACAAAACATTCCTGAGTTGTCATGGAACGTGTTTATGATTTTAGGCATTAAAGTAGTGTTTTTCCACAAAATTGCTACCTCCCTTCGCTTCTGATTATAGGTGGAACTTACTAGTGTTGTATAATTTTTATTGTTTATTTTATTTATGTCTTCCTGTGTAAGGTGTGTTTCCTGTAAAATACTAGTTAAGCTTCACATAGCTTTAAATATCTATAAAGACTTCCCCTTTTGCAGCTATTATTTAAACCATTTACATTAAGAGATATACATTTTGCAATTGGATTTATATTAGCTTTGCTTTTATCCATATTCATATACTCGTAACAATGTGCAGATGTGTGCACATGAAGAGAATGACTTGTTCTTTCTTCTTCCAACAGTATTACAATAGATTATAGACACCCAATAAAAGTAAATTACAAGATCATAACTGAGAACGATATAAGATAAACAACCACCAAACCCCTCCATGAGAAAAAACATCTCATCCTTGAATGACCTAATCATTCAAGTGATCTCTCTAAGTCTGTATTTCAGCATCCTCCCCTGGCCCCGCCATATGGTAGTCTTATAATGAAAAGTATCATATATCTTTTAAGTATACATGTATCTGTCTTTACAGATTACTTAAATACAGTCTTTATCTATTTTTAATATTTTATAAAACACTAAGGCAACACAACTATACATAGATTTAATACTTAACTATTTGGTTTTGTTTAAATTGTAAAGGAAAATATTTTATTTTAATATATCTTTTGTGTAGCAATAACGGTTATGCATCTTAAAAATAATATGCTTGCTGTCTATCTCCCTTATAGTGTGAGTGGCATTTATAGGTATCAAATTTATTGTAATGGTCTACCTATACATATATATATATATATATATATATATATATATATATATATATATATATATATATATATATATATATATATATATATATATATATATATACATATACATACATACACATACACACACACACACACACACACATATATATATATATATATATATATATATACACATACATACATACACACATATATGCATACATACATAAAAAAAAATGTTAAGCATTATATGCATCAGTTAACCATGCCACAAGTTGATTAAATCAGAAAGTATCCATAACAATGAATATAACATTACATTTGTATTGTTATTTATCAGTAATCTTATAGTTTTCTTTTAATTCAAAAAGTCATATTTTAGAGGTATGAATGCTACTAATTTGTTTTTGGCATTGGTATTATATAGTTTAAGACTATATTTCCTAGCAATTCCTATATATTTATTAGTGTCACTGGCATATTTCATCGCTAGTGTACCACATATGTTGTATGTTAAATAGCAACTCATACTCCTTATGATATTACAGGATTTATCTGCAGCGTTATAACTGTAAGGTTGGAAAATATGAGAAGCAAAGTAGGCTTTAAATATGCTATAACACAATTGTTTGGTACTTATTACTGTCAGCTCTTCTACATACACAGGAAAAGATAACCTTATATGACCATCAACCATTTTCCTTCATTTTTCTCTTCATCCTTCTATTCTCCATTTTTAATAAATATTTGTTTCTATTGTGGCTTCTTTGAATTTAGTGAGGGTACTCCATATCATATTTTAGATAATATACAACGTTCAAACAGAGAACATGCCCAATATAGAGACATATTCTCAACTCAAGTGGTCCACACCATATATTTATAACACTGCAGTCAGAAATATACTAATGAATATGCAATAACTAGCAGCTTTGCAGCATGTGTGTGTCTCTAACAAGTACATACCTATAGGATATTAAAAGAATAGATAGCACGCTCTTGTTTCATAATTAACAAATGCACACAGCCTGGTATTTACTTTCATAGACAGAAATTAGACCTGTTACTTATATGCATATCAGGTACCAACAGCAATATGTTAATAAATGCCTATGCTATTCAAATCATATTTTAATGCTGATTGATATGAGATGTAGCTGACAATGGCTTTAGCGTTTGTGATGTTATATAATATATATTCAGTATTATAAGTAAAAGTATGTTGCATGTCTATTTGCAATCTAAGGTTCAAGGCTGATCAATTTAGACATATAAGACAATCTCTTTAGCCTTGGTTATATAATGGGAGTTACTGTGTCTCTACACAACCATTCATTTTCAGTGAGGATGTTCAATATTAATATAACTTGCCTTTAATAAGCACATACTTATAATTCAGCAGTTCTTTCCTACACATATATATATATATATATATATATATATATATATATATATATATAACAATATCATAAGCAAGACTGAGATTTTTTCTTGCTCATTACTGCTTAATGATTGTGCTACTTGAACACTTGAACAATTTAATATTTACAGAGTATCTTGAAAATTAAACAGCAACTCCTTTTTACCCTTAAAATGCCTAATAACACATAGCTACATTCATGAACCTTAATTGACTTACTATCCTTAAGGTTGTGTACACTAGCTGCAGTGTGTTTACAAATATGTTATATAGTTCCAGTCAAGGACTTAAATATATAATTTTTTTAAAATTAAGTTAAATTATAGTAATTTACGTGGGTGATCTTATCAGAAAAGATTATAGTAAAGTCTGTATGTGTTAACTATTCATACAGTTTCTTCCAAGTGATATACTTCTTTTTAAGCTTTGTGTGCTGTTTATGTGTACAATTCAAAATGAATAACAAATATTACAATATAATAAAACGTCATGTATGTGTTGATACCTTCTAAATTCATTAGGTACTTCAGTGTACTTTTAATATTTGTTAAAACTGTAAAAGCACTTTGCCATCTCATAAATAGTGTGCAGGTTACTTTAAGTAGCTTAGGAGCTGACACCACACCCATGCTGTCTTGTTTTAGTGCTGACATCACTCATGACTGTTTACTTTCATTTTGTGCTGTTATAAGGTTTAACACACTGTAATGGATTCTAACTGAAGAACCTTCATTCAGGGGTGGTAAAATAAGAGTTCCCAGCTCGTGACCATGGCGGGAAGACAAAAACAAAGTAAGTGAAAGTTTTAGGGCTTTTTAAACTGAACACCAGCTCATTAAACTTCTATTAGTTTTCTTAACATTAAGGGCAGATATACAAGCCAAACAGTTGTTTGTTAGTCAAAAAGGCACTTTTAGTATCAAAGAATAGATAATTACTTTTCAAGGCACTTTCTGACAGTTATTACTATCAGTTTTTATATATTATTATGTGTATTAAATACATCAGTTTAGATATTTCATGCAGCTTAGTGTAAATAATATAAAAAGGAATCATGCTCATTTAAACACACCACATTAATATGTCAGTGTAAATGCATCATATTCTATACTAGCAGTAAAAGGCAGGTAATTTATAAATTAACTATCTAAACATCATTTAGAGTTAGAAAAATCATGACTGTAAGTATTTACACTGTAATAGAGAAAGATATGTTACCTTGCTTTCTTCAGGGTTATTTCCTTTAGTTATAAAATGTCCTGCTTATCTTGTATTTATATTGTTTCAAAGACTGACACATGTATAAAGCATGAATGCTTTCAAAGAACTTTTTTGCCTTACAGAGCAAATAGAAGACAATAATGTTTGTGTTTTTCATATGTCTTTTATAGTTTCTTCTTCTTCTTGTCAGCAGTGCTCCATTCATTTTTTTCTAAGTGACGCTTAACCCCAAATTGGGAGAAATCCATTTCTTCCACACTATCCAAGGTTTTATTAGCTGAAAGATAAGAAACTGTTGCTTGCAGAGTGTCAAAAGTTTTAGGACCTTCAGTAAAAAATATTTTTATTCTTGCAGGGAACAGCAAGTGGACTTTAAGTTGCCTTTTTTCAATTCCTTTATCAGAGGGAGACATTCTTTTCTTGCAGTTATAACTCCAGCAGAATAATCATTATCAAATCTGATTATGTTGTCTTTGTATTTAACTGGAGAAGTTGACCATGCTGTTTTTAAAATAAGTTCCTTGTCCTGTGATGAAAAAACTTTACTATTATTGATCTCGGTGATTTTTTGATTTGATGGTTGATGAAGCAGCTCTTAAGGATCTGTGGGCTCTTTCAATTCCATAAGAAAGGGCTTCAGGCAATTTTAAAACTTCTGGTAACCAGGTAGTAAGGAAAGTCACCATGTTATCTCCCTCTGTTTTCTCTGGTAGCCCATAGATGCGAAGGTTATTTCATCTGGACCTGTTCTCTAGATCCTCTATTTTATTTTGTAATGAAGCATTTTGTTGTGATAAAAAATGTAGCTGAAGATCTTGTTCTGAGAGTCTGCCCTCAGTATCATTTAAGGATCTCTCTATGTCAGCTATTTGAGACTTCTGTTGCGTCATTATTTCTTGTAGTTGCTGTATTTGTTTTTTAGATCTCTCCTCAAAAGTGTCCAGTTTGGTATTCATTTTGTCAAATTTCACTGACAAGTCCTGTATAGCATTTAATAAAGACTATATCTCCTTTTTCATTGTCTGGTCCTGTGTGGTATGCTTAGAAAAGCTCATTTTCAGTAGATTCAGATACCTTCCTTTTTGTTTTTGACAGGAAAAATAATGTTTAAAGCCACATTTTTTGCACTGTAGACTTCTAGTAATATTAGTAGAAGTAATTCAACAAAATAGGTTTGTCTACAATATCTAGTTTTTAAAAATTCCTGTCAGAAATATCTTTTGAGTGCAGAGCTGAGAAAAGATGCTGCCAACCAGTCTACATCCTAGCCACGCCCCCAAAGACCTATTTTCAAGGTCATCAATCTTTGTCTGAAGGTAGTATTTTGTTTTAATAGGAATTCAACATTATGTTCACTCTACTGAATTCTGCTGTCCATATCATTTAGAGCAGATTCTATTCCAGTAATCTGTTTTCTTGATGTAATGTCTTCATGTAGAATGTCCATTTGATGAATACATTTTTCTTTAAAATTGTCCATTTTTAAGTCCATTTTGTCAATTTTTGCATTTAGTTCTTGAATAGTAGTTAGTAAGAATTGTAGTTCTCTTTTAACAGTTGTCTCTTGATGAGTAGATTTAGTAAAGCAAACCTTGTTCTTCTGTTGTAGAAGTTTTGTCAAGTACAATTTGACAGGAAAAATTAAAATTAACTTAATTTTTTTATACTACCCTAAGATATATTATAAAGAATTAGTCAGAGAAAATCTGTTATTAGGGAAGTTGTTGTCAAAATTTCCTGTCAATAAAGTTTTGAAGAGACAGAGCTGATAAGAAATGCTGCTACCTGTGCTTATCTTGGCCACACCCCCCTCTACCTGACTTATGACGGAATCGATTTTATTCCAATCAGCTCTTCTCTGTTCCTCTTATCTGTTTCCGCCCCTGTCATGTTGTTGTACTCGTCCTAATCTCTGTCTTTTTTTTCTAAATTCATATTAGTTTTTTATCCTAATCATTTTTTTTTAACTTGACCCTCAACTGCTATTATTCCTCATTAGGCTCAGTATACTACTTTCAATATCATGACCGCTGTTGTTATGAATAGGTACTTGGAGTATCACTTAGAGAAAAACTCCACCTTAAAACTAAAAAGAAAAACATGTTTTTTCATTGTATCTTTTTTTTCCTAAGCTATTTTAATGCATCATAATCACTCTAGTTGCTTCTTATAAAATTTTAATATGTTTTCCCATAAAATGCCAAACATGGGGTTTGCTATATTAACGTGATCTTATTTTAATGCTTTCTTGTCCATCTCCCAGAATACATTTCATGTCACCTTTATTTGCATCATGCTAGACATAAGGAAATAATGTTGTCTTCCTATCCCACTGAGATACGATGCTGCAGTCTGAGTCCCGGGCACTGTATATACATTCTGTAGTAGGAGTGCTTGAATTTATTTCCTGAATGACTATAATATATATTTATTTCAAGGCTTGTTTTAAGCTATTCCTTGCAGTTATACAACTCCAGTCAAAGTAGCTAAACTGCAGGCTTTTCCAAGGATTGCTATTTTGTAGTCCCTATGAACACTGACAGATCCCCCACACACACACACACACACATACACACTCTCTCTCTTTCTGATATATAAAAGCTACCACTGCAATCCAACAGTTGTTAATCAACATTTCAAAGAAAAGATTATGCCACTCACCAGTTTTTGCAGCAGTAGAAACACAAGTATTTTTTTTATCCTGAATATTGGAGGAATATTTTATGTGCTTTCTATTTTTGTGTAAAAGTATTTTTTAAGAACAGTGCACAAAAGGTACAACTATATTTTCTAGAATTTGCAGTCTGAGTCTTTTATGAGGTACACATGCCTTCATACATTACATTTCCCCAGTTCTGTTACACTGCTTCCCCATGATTTGTTATATTATGCAATACTAACACTTCATCAAGATTGTAATGCTTAAGTAAGACAAATTAGTATTTCTGTGTGTAAGACTAACACTACATTCTAGAAAATGGTTGTATTTACAGAAAATATATGTTATAATATCTTAGATCACTAAAAAAAATAAAAAAAGATGGTCAGCTATTAGGGTTGACATCTTTTTATGTGCTGAAAGTGGGGCATTCTTACTAAACTTGAGACTGTGTAGGATGAACCATCAAATGAAAAAAAATGTATTTTCATCTTATTACCAAAAAAAGCATTGTGATGTGCAAGGTTGGTTGCTTACACTACTTTATATGATATTAAGATTGTTTAGATTTAGTATCACATCTGTCTGTGACATTAACAGAAAAGTCGGAAAATATTTTTTCTTCTAAAATATCAAGACATTTGTCATTTTTCATGTCATCCTCTGCATAACAGTACCTCCAGATGGTATTTCTTTCAACTACGTGCATTGATACTGTTTGGATGGGATGGCTTCATACATCCTTCCACAGGAAAATGTGGCATAAAAGATGTTTGAGGGGAAATGTTGGTATTCTGATGAAGTCCCAAAAGTGGGATGAAAGCGCTTAATGTTTGTTCTGTGAAAATTATCTTTTTGATTAAAGACTCCCTTATTTGAACTGCCATTCACTCACTCTGTTTGTTTAGTGATTTTTTTTGTTGTTGTTGAGTGAATTGAACCTTTTGTGTACTATGTAATATTCAATATCTGTATGAACAGTAGTTCATTTTGCAGGGAATAGTAGGCAATGCATCTGCCTCAACAAGTGATTTGTCTACTGCATATTTTTCTGTTAGTTTAGTCATCATGAATCACACCAGAAGTCATTAACACCACTTTGGATTCTTAGGATTCATAACAGTTTCAAAGCAATTGAATCTTGTGACCATTTACACTTTGTACCAACCTTCAAGCTGTACATCTTATGTCTAGGAAGGCTAAGGTAGTCAAGGCTGGGATGAATTTGCAGGCACCCATCTAATTATCTAGGTACCATTTCAAGGATAATAGTGTCTTGCAGAGCTGGATACAGCACTAGGAACCTAGGCAGTCACCTAGGGCCCTACTGGCTGGGAGGAGCCTGCTGGTCGTGGGGGCTGCCACATCATTTAATCATTTAAAATAAAAAAAAACTTACAAGTCTTCTTTAAGGGCATTCATCTTTAAGAATGTCCTCTGCATTCACATTTACATCTCATTATGCATCCACACACACACACCTACTGTCACTTGCATCAGTGCACTCTTGCTTCATCTTCTATTCCACACATGGAATTTTAACACATGACCATTCTTGCTTCCTCCGCAGAATATTACTGGTAAAGTAAGTTGCTTTGCAAACAAGTATGTCTGTGTAAGTATAAGATGCCCAATTTAGAGCTGACAGGTTAGTTAAGTTAACCAGGCTCAAACCCTGTACCTAAGTTACAGGCGACAAGAGCTTGAATCCCCTGCACCAACTACCAGACTATGAATTTCAGCACATTTTCAAGGAATTGTGAGTTTCAGTGCATTTTCAGGAAACTGTGAGCTTCAAGGGAAGAGAAGTTTCCTGCTACTCATGCTAAATATGTTTTCAATGTGCAACTCTTTTGTTTAGCAAATGGTTATCACTGTTTGTGCTAGAAAATTTGAAATCAGTGTTAGTAGAACAACAGGTGGCATGCTTGCTTTAGATGCAGAAGGCTGTGGGTTCTATTCCCACACCATGTAGATGAATTGCTAATATTATGTTGTACTTTAAGTGGGAGTGGCATGGTGCAGTCCTGGGTGTGTCCTCCTTTGGATGAAATGCCTTGTAAGTATGAACCTGTTGTCAGTTTGCCACCAATTCCCTATTGCAATATTACCAGTTTACCAATTATTTTAATGTAACATAGGCAATGTATTCTTCAAGGGCAGCAGGCACTGAATTTGTAAATGAAACATGGAAATATGAAGTTGTTTGCTAGTAGCAACCTCAGATCTCTTTAATGTGGAATTATTCAGATGACTTTTACTTCTGCAGAGATTGTGCATATTGACTGACAGATAAGGCTTATCAGGCTGATGGATCTAAAGTTCCCAGACTCAGTGGTAGCGCTATCTTTATGGACATGCAAAACGAAAGCAGTGGTCTTGGCTTCAGTAGCAGAGTCTGTCAAATTCTGAAGCATTTATCTCAAGTGTGTAGAAACTCATAGTAAAGAGAGACTACTCACACTGGAACATTCGCCACCTCTTTGTTATTAATTAAAGGAATTAGTGACGTGAAGTATGTCACCTACTTAACAGCCTTTAGGGATGTATAATGAGATTTTCATTGGCCTATACTCATGACAGACACTTCTTTTGGATCTGCGACAATTTAGTTTCTGCCTTTACATGTCTTCTGCTTTCCCATGGAGCTCTAAAAAAGATACCTCCAATCCTTCAATTCTTTGCATTTGCTGAAATAGTTGTGGTTTTGGCAAAGGCATAAAGTAAGAACATGTGCTGTTATCAACACTTATTTTAATATTTCAGTGCAGCTTGCTAAATACATTGTATGAGCTGCTAAAGTCCATACAATGGCTGCCTCACTGATTAAAATGTAGGGATGTGTTTACCTACGTAATTTTCCATGCCCAAAACTATCTATAGCTCTTGAAAGTTCTGTCTTCTGCCTGACAGCTTCCTCTTTATGTGGATATGATCTTTCCCCAAACTTAGCAACTAAATATCCCAGAAAGTCAAGGTGATTCTGTGTAGGAATACCTTTTCTTACATTAGCATTAATCTTGCAGATTCTGCCCATTATAGAAGACTTCTTAAGATTACATATTGCCCCTTCATAGTGATTCTACAACAATATTCTCATCTTTGTATATTGCTTCAACCTCTAAATCGTACACTAGCTCAACCACTTTCTACTAATACCAAATGGCAGTGATAACTGGCAAGTAACCTAATGATACAACTACCTTACTGTTTTAGAATGAATAAGTACATGTGAAAACTCAACTACATGATCCAGTAAGGAAAATACAGCAACTCCGATCAACTTTGCCATTATTTCTACTGATATGGGCAGTATGAATCTTTCCTGTTTATTGCTTTGTTCAGTAATCTTAAATCAACACAAATTCATTTCCATCCATTTTTTTTTCATTATGGCAGGCTCCATAAACATAGACCAGTTTATAGGCTATGTGACACATTCTATAATGCCACACAGTTTTTAACTTTCTGCATGCAGGATAGTCTTACTTTACAAAGTCAAAGAAACCATGTATTATTATATTGGTACTTTATGTATTACAATTGTATTTATATTTATTTTTGCATTTGTATTTATGTATTTGTATTGCACTGATGCATGTTACATTAATCACTGCTCTACTCACCATTGTAATTACACCTGGTAACTAATATTTGTATATTACCTTTAGTATGTATTTTGTGGAATTATTTATTAAGTGTAACAACAAATGTGAGTCAAACAGTATAGTACACCTGTGTATGATGTCTGCTTTGTACTGCCTCTAATCTGGGCTGTGTCTGAAACGGGTCCACAGTACTAACCCACTTATCTGGAAAAAAATGAATGTGAAATGAAATAAATAAAATGTTGTTTATATCTAAACAGATTGTATGTTCCTTGTAGATCATTGTCTTGTTTTTTTGTTTATTTTTTTTCACTTTCATTGTCTTCTTGGACCTTTCAGATTTGAGATGTTCTTCGTTTCATTTCCTAATGAAATCTTCACCTTGGTTGATGGTCATGTCCTTTCAGACATAGTACTGACAATAACAACCCCAGCAGTGCTTGGTTTATTTTGCAGAAGGAAAGAGAGTTTGGCATACCAAGCACAAAATCATAGCACCTCAGGTTAATTTGTAGCCTTAGGGGCAAATGAACAAACAATGCATTTGCTCTGAGAAGAGGGCGGAAGTTTGACATGACTGGACATAACTCACTCACCATTCAGTTCAAGAAAAGATGTCTGTCTCTCTTTACATAGATACACACAGCAGACTTGATAAATATCTAGTAATACAACTGTCACACAGTTCCATCTCATAAGTAAAACTACCCCTCCTGAAATCACTCTGAGCTCCGTGCGAATGCAGATTCATCTTCCAGGAGAATAACTGTCAAACAAGAGCCATTCCTTTCAGCTTCAGATACTAGCATCTGCATCTGCATCACAAACCTAGGTTCCCGTTGTGCCAAACAGGTAGACAAATGCACAATGATGCATGCATATAGTCGTGGCTAAATAAACTCACCACGTAACAGAACATAATAGATAGATCAACTTATCGGAATATGTTGACACAGTTGCACGCACATACCTTGTATTGCAAACTTTTACCATACTTTTTAGTTCTTAAAATTAGCACACTGTGTGTCATCATTATAAAGTGAATCCAATATCCTGCTTGCTTTCTTGGTAAAATATCATGAGGAAATATGAGAAACAGTTTCAGGTGAGAAGTAGATTATATTAACTTGGAAAACAGCTTCTATACTCTATGAAACATAGTATCGTTGGATAAGATTTCAGTATCTGACTTAATTCTACGAAAGTGTGACTTGTTTTCCTCAGAGTACACTAGGAAGAAATGTATACTGACTGGTTACTGGTTATATTTCATAATGGATGCTGTTCTGTGTTTGACACCATAACTTATTATTAAGAAAGAATTGTAGGATCACAAACAACTTCATCAGAAAGAGGAAGGAGTTCAGCAAGAGTGCTGTTAGCTAGAAGCACAGATGTAGCCAGGGCATAGACAGTATACATCACAGCACTCACTTTGTGAAATTATTTACTTATTCTGTGCGTTGAGATGGTCTAGAATTTACTTTTTTATTGCTGTATTTGTCATACTGTATGGTTACGTGTTTGGTTAAATGGCATTTTTCTTTCTAGAAAGACTAATTTGTTAAATGATTCCAAAATCCTGCCAAAGGCCCAGCTACAGATAGATACAGTCCTGTGTTTAAAGTCTAGTGCCACGAAGTTTCAGTAATGATCTATGCGGCACTATATCTAAGTGTCTTCCATTACAGCAATAGCTTATACCTTTTCAGGATTTGGCTTTTCTATATTTTGGATACCTATTCCAATTTCATTCTCAGTGCTCTGGCTCTTGATTGCAGTTGATTATCAGAAGTGCACAACTAGTGATTATTTTGAGGGTGCGTTTATGTCAGCCTAAATTACAAAATAAGAGCATTATTCCCAGTTATATTCAGTTTCATGACTTCCAACTGTACGGATTTTCACAGACTGTCCAGATTTTTCACCTGTTCCTCATAAAATTTGTGGTTTTCCGGCAAATCACTGAGGAAGGACTGACATTACTTAATAATGATATGCATTTGAGTTTCAGACTTCACATCCTTCAGAAAATGCATGCTAATGAAAACCCTCTTATTCTATCAACATTCTCAGTTTATTAGAGCGATATTTAAAATCTATCCCTATTTTTGGGCTTTTGTCCCCCCATTATTTTCCTACAGATTTATTGCGTTAAGAGGTTTGAGGGGTATGTTCAGTTTTGTTTAGCAAGCATTTCATGCCAAATATCCAGTTCAGATAGCACCGACTCTTTTAAATAGGCCTTTCTCCATTATTCTTTTAAAGTGCCAGATTCAGATTTCATAATCAAGTTTCACATTTTGCACTAAAATACTTATTATGAGCTGTAATCAGTTCATATGTGCACCGCTGTTGTTCTCAGGTACAGAGAGGAATTTGCTATTTGCTAAGTACGTTGACAAACATAATATTCAGATTTCCAGAGCAGTCTGGTCTCCCGAAAATCTAAAAATGCACACTTACAACCATAACAGATTTATAAAAATGTAAAGTAGAATGCAATATCTCAGTGCAGGTGTTTGAGAGTTCCATGTTTACTCAACTGCATGCATTGTAAAGTCTACCCTGAGATAATTTTTCTGAGATTTAACAGGAGAGGCAGTAGCAAAAGATTCAAGGCATGTATATACAACATCACTAATATCCTTACCACAGGCTGAAAGGGTGAGTAAGCCTGCTAGCAAATACAAATTATGACCTTGACATCACACTATGAATTTAACATATCTCATCTTGCAAGAGGTCTATAATTTTCTTTCACAACCCCTGTCTCCAAGGCAAATGATTAAATGTGGAAAATGTACAGTCCTGTTTTGACAGTCTTCCCTTAGGCAATGAGTGTCCATCTTTGAGAAAAGGTCAGAGTAACAAGAATAACAATGATGGATTCATTGGACAGCTTTTGTGACCTCATTCTAAAAGTAAGTTAGCTTCAGCAGTTTACTTTTCCACTTTTTTATAACTATACAAAGTCGCTGTTAGTGTGTATTATAGTGCAACAAAATATTTCTTTGTATAGAGTTAGTGCATATGAAATATTTACTGTAGGAACAATCCCACTAGGGTGGGAGGTTGGCATAAAGGCTGGGAGGTTGGCATAATGGTTAAGGTGCTTACCTTACAGACGCAAGGTGCACCATTTGATTCTCACATGGGGTAATTAGCCAGGCTTAAAATGGCTGATATGGGTAGCTAACCTAGTGCTAATCTATAAACCTATGACTTTGTATAATTATAGAAAGTGGAAAACAACATATTTATTTATTTTTATCCAAGGTAGACTGACCTGCATACCTTTAACTTATTCATTTTTAACTGTGGCCATTAATATTTTAAACTGTAATTTTTGCTGTTATATGTAATTTCTGACACATCAAGGTAAAACGTTCGACCTTACACATTTTGAATGCTGAAATGTTCTTGTTTCCTGCTTATCCTCTGTTTGCCGAGTGCTAATAATTTCTGTGTATGCTTTATTCGTATTACTTATTTTGCATGTATCATTTTCATATTTTGTAAATGCATTGGTTCAGTTGTCACACTTACAGCCTACTGAATTTCAAGAAACTTGATTCCCATAATCTTACATTGATATTTTTTATTTCCTATATGTTGTTGTTGTTGTGTCTTTCAGCTTATCCCGGTTAGGAGTCGCCACAGCGGAACTCCGGTCCGCTAATGTTTGGTAGTGGATTTTTACATGCCGAGTTACCAGCCCTGACGCACAACCTTCAATGAAGGTATGCCCATTCATGTATGCCTCCACACAGAAGATGCTCTAGCTGAGAATCGAATGGGACAACGTCTTGCTGTGAGGCGACAGCGCTACCGCAGCACCACTACTGCGTACACATCAAAATTATTTTTGAAAGATCTTAATGACTACTTCTCCTGATAACAAGTGGAAGCTTACTTCATAATCTCAGAATGCATTGTATAACATATTTGTGACTTTTTAGTATCAATGACATTTCATTTTAAATATTAAGTTCAACAATCCAGTGCTAACTCCCACAGCAGTATGTTTCAGATTTTCCCCTGCATTTATTAAAGGTCCTAGTGTCAACCATACAGCTTGCGCTAAAAAGGTCCTGTTCCCATGAGGTAGTATTTTGAGATTCAGACACATATTAGAAGTAGGGCCTCTTTATTGACTAATTTGCATGTCTGTGAATCATAGTTAATACTGATCCGCACTTTGCGGTAGTGAAGTACAGCAGCCACATTGCGTAGAGATAGGAATCCACCCCATCACTCTTCCACAAATACAAATACATACATAAACAAACACACATAGACACAAACACCACAGTCCCAGTACATGGCTGCCCTCCACTATCTACTATTTTCATACCACCCATGATCCCCAAACTAGTTGAAGTACAATTAATCCACAGGGGTGCAGATTGTTCCCTGGTGGCTAGTGCTTGTCCCCAGCCCAAATCCCCATACTGCTAGAAGTGCTTCTTTGGCACCACTGTAACTTCCCTGGTGTCTTGTTGTCCCCCCACTCTTGATCCCCTTCCTGCTATAACTGCCTGTTTGGCACGACTGTAATTTATCTGGTGTCTAGTTGCCCCCCCCAGCCCCGATCTCCATACTGTTATAAGTGCCTGTTTAGCACCACTGTAGTTTCCCTAGTGGCTAGTGTTTCCCTCAGTCCCAATCTCCTTCTTGCTATATGTGCCTATTTGGCACCATTGTAATTTTCCTGGTGTCTAGTTGCCCCCAGCCCCGATCCCCATACTGTTTCAATGTTTGGTAGACAAACATGGCCAAAAGGCCATGTTCACTACCACAACATGGTGGGGCCATTGATGCTGATGCCTTCCTGGAAGTAGGTCTGGGTGAGACTGGACATGGCTAATTAGCATATGCCCCTCCCAGGCTGCTTCATTAGCATTCAACATGGCTATGGAACCGGCCCTGTGCAGTGCTACACATCTTCCTGCTAGAACACCATGCAGCACTATGTTAGGACTATTCCTGAATCCCAAAAGGTGACCATTTCATTTACACAAAGATGCATAGGTTGTGGTAGAGTTTCAGTCAGAACTGGATCAGACCTACTTTATAGAGTAAGCAAAGTTCACTTCTAAATAACTTGTAAGAAACAGAATATGGTGATAGCTATTGAAGCTTTTATGAATAAATTAAGTTTTCCAAACACATACTTTTCTAGTAAGGAATCATTGTGCCTTTTCAGGTTCTTTTAGATAGCTAGTTCAACAACTATGAAATGCAATTTTATATTCAATAATAGGTCAGATCTGTGCGGTACATAATTACAAAGATAAAACTGAATAAAACATTGAGAATGGCACCTGCAAGATAGCAACTGATTTCTTACACATATTACAATAAATATATGGTTCTAGCACACAAAAATACACCAAGTAGTTAGTTTATACTAGGTATGCACTGTAGGATTAGCATGTAATGAATGTAGCAACAAACATGGCAGAAGAGGAAAAAAAGGGTCTACCTACCATGAGGGACTGTGACAAATTTCAACTTGGTATTCACAAATGGTTATGCAAAATTATCTATGGTACTGTACACAGTACAGTAAGAAGTTGAAAAGCTGAAATCATCACATTATAGCTTAAATTATGATATGGAATATTCTCTGGGTCAGATACAGTTAGACAAGTCATGTACTGATAACTGACTTAGGTAAGCACAAAGTTACACTTCTAATGTGACTGAAATGAGATTCTTGCCTTCCTGCGCTATACATCAATTTTTAGGTAACTCTATTCCGGGTTTTTCCAATGTATGCAGTATACTGACAATCACAAAATGTATTCTTGATTTGTGAATATTATCTAGTCTGCCAAAATAGAATGTACAAATACATTTAGTT
>NC_056747.1:1171779812-1171796831 GCF_019279795.1 Protopterus annectens | reverse complement strand
TAAACCCTTCACAAGCCACAACTTCACATAACGCATAGAAACGACGACCACCACCCAAACAGCTACTGACCAATAACGTTTACGGTTCACAAAATAAATAAACAATCGAATAAACCAACGCAACTAAAAACAATTTCCGAAAACACACCTTCCTTCTTAGCCTTCGGACCCATATTGAAAAAGGAAAAAGTACAGGTTACACCAGTCTATATTACAAGGAGTTGAAACGGATGATATCGCGTGTACAACGTCCACGATAAAAACGGCAGAACGTTTCTATATGACGCATTTTATGGGCGTAGTGCAAACTTCAAAATGTGATGTGGGAAGGAGCTGGATGGAGATTATTTATTTGGCTATGTTACTGAACTTCGTTATCAGACAGTACCAGGAAGAGCTGGGTTTTCGTATGTATGCTCAGTAGACGTTAGACATTGTGTGCACTTGAACAGTTAATGATTGTGTGCTTGTTAGTTTGTTAATTTTTATAGATGTAATGAAGGCCAGATGCAATGTCTTTTTGTTAACGTGCAACACAAAGATCTTTTTTTAAAACGTCTATACTGTAATGTTACAAACTCCGAAATATAAAGCGGCAACGCAACGTTTTAAACATGTAATATTGTACTTAAAGCGGTAACGCAAAGAGCGTTTTAAAAAGTTCATAGTGTAATGTTATAGCCCACAAAAAGTCATAATGTCCCCCTTTGCATAACACAAAATGGTCATCTTACAGATTAGTACCTCGTGGGCGGTACTGCGCAGCTTTGGGCGTGTCCTGCTGTGATTGGCAGGCTTGATTGACATGCAGCAAGTTTTAAAGTAAAGTAGCAGACCTTATTGTATGTAGATAAACCAACTTAAAACACGCTACGGAAGAACGTTTTACAGTACAGTAACAGCGCGACCTTGTTCTTTATCAAACAGATTGTACAGAAACAGTATTTAAGAAATAGTTCGCGAGAGCGTTTTAAAGGAAAGTAACATGCCATCCTATGAAACGCCACTCATTTTAGCCTCTGTGACAAGCAATATGTTATATAGATAAAGCAATGTAAAACATTCTACGGAAGAACGTCACACCATAGTATCAAATGCAACCCATTTTATTGACAGAAATCACATGTGACAAGCATATGACAACCAATATATGTGCAGTGTCTATTGACATGCCGCAACTTTTACAGTAAAGTAACAGACCTTGTTGCACACTATCTAGATAAACCAAGTTGAAACACGCTACCGAAGAACGTTTTAAAGTACAGTAACAGCGCGACACATGCTTGTTCTTTATCTTACACATTATACAGATAAAGTATTTAAATAATTGTTCGACAGAACGTTTTAAAGTAAAGTAACATACCACATTATTAAATGCCACCCTATGACAAGCAATATATTTTATATAGATAAAGCAATTTAAAACATTGGACGGAAGAACGTTTTAAAACATTGGATGGAACAACGTTAACAGGTGCTGGGTTTGGATGTCAGGTGTTAGTCAGTGAATTTACAGCTACTGCATGATATGAATTACGATGTTGCTTTGCCCATTCAGGGGGCGTGTCTGGGTGGGCTAGTGCATGATTATTGCCATTATTTTTATTGCCGGTATATTTAGTTACTGTAGAACCGTACAATCATTCACTTGTAAAACACGATGAATAAATGAAATTATTGACAGAATTTGACTTTAATAGCAGTACCGGTGCTTGTGCACACACTTCTTTACCCAACAGAATGACTTGCGTAGTAAACATTCCAAGTTGGGAGTATTTATTATATATCACACTAGTTGTTTATGTTTCTGGCATGATTTGTGTCGCGATAGACAGTTTTTGAGTTGTATGGCACACCACTACCGAGGCGCATGTATTACTTACGAACACCATTAGAGGATTTCTGTTTTTACAGTTACTGCTACAGTGGATTGTAACTTAGACGTTCAAATGCAATGTGTGCCTCTGTTGATGTATAGTATACATAGTAGTCGCGTAATGAGGATGATACCTGTTAATATGGCGTAGCCCGGCCCGGGGGCGTGATTTGCTACTGCGCATCCTGCGAGGTACTAATCTGTAAGATAACCCACAAAATAAAGGCGAGTACTTGATGCAACTACAATTTTTGAGTGTCTTTATGATGCAATGCCATTTAATTAAAGCAGAGTCTTTCATGCAATGTCTGCTTATTCTGAAATGAAATTAAGTTACCTTATTCTTATGATCTTTTAAAAGATAACCTTTTAGCAACATGTGCAAGAGTAGAATTTAGACTTCATATCTTTCAGAATTTCATGCAATGTGTTGTTGTTCTGAAATTAAATTGATGACTTCAGGAAGTCACGCAATCATCTTGTAAAAGATAACCTTTGAGCAACATGTGCAAGACTAGAAAGCAGTAGCGGCAGCGCGAGTATTTCATGCAATGTCTTCTTCAGAAATTAAATTGATGACATCAAGAGTTCAGGCAATAATCTTTTAAAAGTTACCTTATTGTTATGATCTTTTAAAAGATAACCTGCAGTAAATAAAACAGTAGCGGCATAAGTAGTAGCAGCGGTTACCTTATTCTTATTATCTTTCAAAAGATAACGTGCAGTAAATAGCGGCAGCAATGTAAGCAAGAGGCACATGTCAAGATGCAATGTCTTCTTATTCTGAAATTAGACATCAAGATAACCTTTCAGCATAAAAGTTACATTATTCTTATCTTTCAAAAGATAACGTGCAGTAAATAAAGCAATAGCGGCAGCATTGTAAGCAATGTGTCAATCACGTATGCCACGCCCCAAGCTGTGTCAATCAAGTATGCCACGCCCCAAGCTGCGCAGTACCGCCCGCGAGGCAGTACACTGTAATATAACCGGCAAAACACAATGGGAATGGGAATTAAGCAAACAAATTACCAAAGTACATGCACGTTACTCAGCTTCTGTTCTTAAACGTAGTTACTACCTGTGAAAACTACTTTTTCTGTGGTGATGGCCTACTACTTTACCCATAACTAATGCACAACTGCATATTGTTACAGTACGTAAAGTGTACCTAAAATCAGGTACTCCAAGAAGCAACACCTATTCCTTAACCTCAGTAAGCAACACATATGAGTATTGGAAATTATGCTGGCAAAAGTGTTATTACACAGAACAAGCGTGTAAATGTGCTTTACATTAACAGAATGAGTTTGTCGACGTCTAAATCAGTAATGTATGTCCATTTATGGAACCGGCAAGGTTTTTGCATCCCGGCACTTTTTTAGGAATGCGTGTTTTACATACCTGAAGCGTCTAGTTCTTTAACATCCTCTTCTAGGTGACAAAAGCCCAAACCTACTGTATGAATGTGTGAGGTCTGCAAGGAGTTTCGAAAAGACAATCTTAATCCAAAAAGAGAATGCAAAAGAAGAGACGTGGGGAAACCCTACGTAAATGGGAATCGATGATTAAAAAAAAAAAAAACATAAAGTGTGTGAAAAAGCAGGGCTAATGTATAGAACAATAAATAACACCCGACTACATGGATTCATGAATCTCATTTCCTTAAACGTCAGTCTTCTTTTTTTTTTTTCCAGAACCGTTACCAAAAGTTAAACAATATGATGTGCAGAAACATTTATTCAGATGCTTCCTTACTTGCGTCTAATTCTAGACAGCTATTTCTACCTTACCTTGCAGGGACTTCTTGAAATTTACTCCAAGTGAAACTGTGAATATATTTTAAGTTCGTGGATGATAAGCCTCCGTTCTTTCTTAAAATCAGATCATTTGATGACCTAAGCGAAAAGATACTTTTCTTCACAACTTTGGCATCGTCTCGGGGAAAAAAGGGAGAGGGGGAAGGGGTATAGGAGGTGCCTGCAGCTGTTGGTTCCTATTACACAGCCAGACCAGACAGTACAGTGACTCACAGCTGCAGCAACGAGGTGGGATAGAGGGAGTGAAGTCCCATCTCTGGGGCGGCTCCTCCGCTAAGGATCCCTGTTTTTAAAATGGCACTGCGAGCAATAAAATAGGTATCGAGCGACAGATACCCTTTTCTGGCACGTCTAAGAGGAGGATCATCCTTTAGAAAGCGAAGTAAAACATGCTGCTTGAGTGCTCTGCGGGAGACAATCCATTGCCTCACACAGTTTGTACCTTTTGTTACTGAAATGTAGAAGTCTATACAGACAAATCTCTCAACTGCAATGATTTAGTCAATTGCATGGTGTTTAGCATTAGATGTAGCCTTACCCCTTCTAGATGTACCAATTTTCTTCATAACGTTATATATATTTAAGATCGCTTTTTTATTAACTGAATTATGCATACACAATGATGCTTTATCATTGATTTTTATGGGTTTTATAAAATAAGATGTTTTATTGCACAGCACAGAAGAGTGCTCCTTTTTCCTGATTTTTAAGGAGCAGTACTGTTAGTTTTAATGTTCAGGGACTGAAAGGTATGCAGACAAAGTGACCACAAAAGGTCACCTGCTCAAAGTGTTCACAATACTGAGGAAATCAGTCAGGATGCTTAATATAATGAACATCTTATGATATTGAATAATGTCTCTTTACATCAGGCAAAGTAACTTCCTTTGGGGTCTCTGAGTCTACAAAAATATCAAGCTTGTGACGTAGTTCTCATCCACTTACCTCCAGAATCAGGGAGAAATCCAGACTTAAAGAAGAGCACTTTTTAAAATATTAGTACTATTAAACTGTGAAGCAGACAGAATAACAGAATGCAAGTTAGCATGTATTTTCTGAATTATAAGTACTCTAACTCTAATTATTGTTAAGTTACAATCCACATTACCACCTTTGCTCCCAAAATCATCAGTTTTAGGAGGGATTAGGATGGATAAGCAAAGTTTTGGGTCATAATCAGTGACCTCTGTGACTGTTGGTGAGAGATGAGTGAAGGCTGCCAGCCTAGTCAAATAGAATTTGATACATAATTCTGTCAACTGTATAAATAAATGTAAAATACAGGCATGTTTTCTTGAGTGTAAAAAAAATGCTGTGAAATGTGGAACTGCAAAATGTGACATTGCACTCTACTGGCCCAGTAAAGCATGTGACCCTTTCATGTTTTACAAGTCTGCTCCAGTGAGTCTGGATAAAGGTTTCATGCCCATTGTTTTAAGGCTAAAGTTTATGACCAGAATTTACATGTGGAAGGTGCTTTATTGCTATGGTTTCTGCTAGAGTTGTGTCTTTCGGGTTTTCCCGGTTAGGGGTCGCCACAGCGGAACTCTGTTCCGCTAATGATTGGCAGTAGATTTTTACGTGCCGAGTTGCCAGCCCTGACGCACAACCTTCAACAAAGGTAGGCCCATTCATGCATGTCTCCACACAGAAGACGCTCTAGCTGTGAATCGAACAGGACAACATCTTAGTGTGAGGCGACAACGCTACCGCAACACCACCACTGCAGTGATCTTTTCTGCTAGAATGTATATGTGAAATGCCTTGTATTGTTGTAGTTTACTGAGCAGATGTTAGCTTGCTAAATAATGCAGTTTGTGGCCTGAGAAAACCCATGTATCAAAATTATGTAACTTGGGAGGGCCTCAGCAGAGCTGTTGATTAGTGTTTAAAAACTATTGTTCAGTGAGAGACTGGGAGCATTTTGAATTTGGACATCTAACTCGGCACTTTGCCTTATGCTCACATGTACGTTTTAGCACTGTGATTTCTCGTAGGAATAGTTAAAGCTAGTAAAGATTAATTAGGTATTTTTCTTTGAAATCAGACCTGTACTACTGTATTATTTAAGTTTCTGTGTGATCTCTGAACTCTTAGATATCTCTGTGGTGTAGTAGTTTTGTCTTGTGTTTTAATTATTTATTATTAAATATTTTTAAAACCTTCTACCCGTGGCTGGTATATGTAGAGATAAACTATGCTTTAGAGTACATTATGTATTTATAGAGTTTATTGTAATAAGCCCTTTTAATAAGCCTTGAGACTGATTAGTCATAATACTTTTGGATTACAATATTGCAGAGTAATAATTTGACACCCTTTTAAGGGCCTTTTAGTAGCAGATAATTAACTGGGTGGTGGCAGGAGTTACTACCGTATGGTCTGGGTAATAGGTGCACAGCTGGAGAACCTGTGCCAGCCTTTTCCCAGGAAAGTTTGTGTGGTTGTATAACCTCTTCTCAGTGTGTGTGTGTGTGTGTGTGTGTGTGTGTGTGTGTGTGTGTGTGTGTCAGCTACCTGGGCAGAGACACGAAGCAGTGGTTGGACAGAGAGGGTACTGGAGGTTTTAGTTTGCCCAGTTAGACTGAGACCTGGACCCTATAGCTGTGCCAGGGGGGAGTCTTACTGGGGACTTGGTGAGCAAAGGAGCAACCAGCCCCAGACTGACTGTGATCTCTATATGCTCTTAAGGGAAATTGTACTTTACTGTGTGTATTAGTTATCCTTTCCTTTTCTCGGAGACGACCTCCCTGGTGTTAGTGGTGAGGATTGAGGTTCCTTGGTTGCTGGGCCAGGGCACGGCTGTTGCATGTAATTAAAACAAAAGACAAACCTACTACACCACTGAGATATCTAAGAGTTCAGAGATCACACAAACTTAAAATAATACAGCAGTACATGTCTGATTTCAAAGAAATTCCTAATTAATCTTTACTAGCTTTAACTATTCCTACACGAAATCACAGTGCTAAAACTTACATGTGAGCATAAGGCAAAGTGCCGAGTTAGATGTTTAAAGTCAAAATGCTCCCAGTCTCTCACTGAACAATAGTTTTTAAACACTAACCAACAGCTCTGCTGAGGCCCTCCCAAATTACATAATTTTGACACTTAGGTTTTCTCAGGCCACAAACTGCATTATTTAGTAAGCTAACACCTGCTCAGTAAACTACAACAATACAAGGCATTTCACATATACACTCTAGCAGAAGCCAGAGCAATAAAGCACCTTCCACGTGTAAATTCTGGCCATAAACTTTAGCTTTAAAACAATGGGCATGAAACCTTTATCCAGACTCACTGGAGCCGACTTGTAAAACATGAAAGAGTGCAAACACAAAATGCTGTGGACTGCAAACATCACACACCCAAACGAGCAGTAGGTTTCTATAAAATAAAAATAAGAGTTGAGCGCTTTTTGTCCCACCAAGTTGTGGGACTTCTTCAGACTACCAGAACAAGACAACAACTACAGTTAAATCATCAATGCATTGGCGCCAAAATACAAGCACCGTGGCTAATTGATTTAATCATTGAACTTTAAAATAATTAAAAAAACATTTAAAGAACTTATGTTGATCCAGGTTCCTGGATCACATAGAAATATATTATTTATAACACCAATCAGTCTATTATACATGCTATACATAAACATAATCCAAATACATTTTATAAAATTTAAAACGCTGTGTATGACAACTCCTGTATAGTGCCTGTATAAAAAATGGACGTGAATCCTATAAGCACACAAAAGGTTGACACACAGTCGTATGTGATTAAAACAAGTAAATATATAAAAAATATATGTATATGAAGATCATGTATTGTGTACAGACAAATACCAAAAAGATGAGGTGAGAAGGAAAGGAATATATGCAGTATGTGTGTGAATGGAATGGGGGGGGGGAAGGGAGGGGGAGGAAATGGAAAGTGAGGGGAAATAAAAAAAGGGAACGAATAAAGCAAATGTAGGAAAGGAAGTGACATCCAATTATTTCAGTAAATAATCCTATAGTGCAGGATGTGATGAACATCACTACCCTACAATGAATAATACACAATATGTGAAACAAATATATTCTGTGCATGGAATATTGAAATTACTGTAGAACATGGATATATGAATCTATTACATACATATATCTGCATGAATAACTATAACATCTGAAATTATGAATTCATTTATGACATTAGGAAACATTCATATAAAAATTATAATCTAATAACACAAGCTTTTTAACTTCAATATTGGGTAAAGGGAACATATCTCATTTAATCCAGGCATAGCACTGGCGTTACAACAAATCTGCCAGTATAATTCCAAAACCTCTAGTTGTACTTGATGTGGTCCCACCCTACCATCTAGAAGAACAGTGTCTACTGCTCTGAACAAGAATGTGTGATTAGAAGTTTCTGCTATATGTTTTGCTAAAGCATTGTCTGGTCTATTTTTCTTGCTGGCATACAGATGTTCAGTCACGTTCACGTAGTTTTCTGTCAGTTTTCCCAAAATAAAATGCGGTGCATTGTTGACACTGAGCTAAATAAACTACACCTTTAGACTAACAATTAAATTTGTGTCTCACTTCATAGGTGACATTCCTAATGCAGAAAGTTTCACCCGTATTCATGTATGAACAATAATTACACATATTGCATTGGAACATACCCTTCCTCCATGGTAATCCCTTCATCTTACTTTGCATTATTTATTTAAGATTCTTTCCCCTTTTCCAAACAATTCTAGGTTTTTGAGGTAATTTATTCCCTACATCTTTATAACTGATTATAGACCAATTTTTATTTACAATTAAAGTGACTCATTCACTGAGTACTGAATGGAGTTAAGTGCCAATTTTATTGATGTAGTATCTACGTTTTGGACCTGTACTACTAGTTGGTTAGTACTACCAAGAATAGCTTGGTATGTACCTACTTCTCTTTTTTTTATTTTTACCTCATCAACCAAACTGAGTTGTTGTGGGTACCCTCATCTCAAGAACATTTCTTTGAGTAACTGGCATTCTTCAAAGAAATCCACGTCTCTGGAAACCATGCGGGCTGCTCGGACTAATTGACCTTTGACCACTGATTTCTTCTGATACATAGGATGATTACTGTTGTAGTGAAGGAAAGTGTTAGAATGTTTCTTTCCTATAGATTTTAGCACAAAATGATTTATTCTCATGATCGCTCCATAAATCCACATCCAAATATGCTATTCCCTGATTATTGTATGTATGGGTGAAAGATAGAAAGTCAGAGCTCGTATTGAAGAATGAAACCAATTCAATTGCTATTTTTTCGTCTCCTTCAATCAAGATGAAAATGTCAAGGAACCGTGTATAAAATTTAATTTTATTCATCGTTTTGACATTCCTTCCTAACACTTCCTGTTCCCAGTATGCCATGACTAAATTTGCAAAGCTCCCCCAACATGGAGAGCCAATGGCTACACCTATTTGCTGTAGATAAATTTTCTTGTCAAAAATCAAGAAATTGTATGATAGAAGAAATTTTGGATATAGTTTTATCAGGTTGACTTCTGCTTGTTCAGCTCCGCTTTTCCTTAACATGAAACTCACCCATTCTATGCCATCTTGGTGGGGTATACAGATCCTTCACATCGACAGTTAAAAAATTGAAACTGTCATTGAACTCAAAATGGTTTACTTTCTCTTGTTGTAGTATATTATCTACCATTTTTGCACAGGGGTAAGTGATACTATTTCTGGCATCAACTAATGGTCTCATGGGGGGGGGGGGTCAACTAATTTATGGATTTTAGGAATTCCAAAGAGATTAGGTATTCTAGGTGTTAACATAGTCAAGTAATTTAATGTTGACCGATCTAGCCTTCTTTCTATGAAAAAGTCATTAAATGACCTAATTCTAGTATATGCTTGTTGTAATTCATTTCTAGATGTTTCTTGACAAGCATCACTATTTAATATACCTGCCATCTTGTCGGTACATTGTTGCCGCGTCATAAGCACCAGTCCTCCTCCCTTATCTGGTTGCATAAATCTCATCCCTGTTTCTTTCAATGATTGCAAGGCTGTTTTTTCTTGAATAGTGGTATTAGAAAATTTTGTATTCCTGTTCATATTGGCATGCAACATATTTCTTAAATCATTTTCACATATTTTTTCAAATAAGTTCAAAACAGGGTGCATAGGTGGTACAAATGTACTAGCAATGTGAAGATTATTATTTTCTGTATGGTCACCACCAAAAAAACACTCTCAGATTCAATTTCCTAAGAAATAACTTTAAATCTACTATACTTTTGACAACATCAGCTGTACTACTGGGGACAAAAGTATTACCTCTAGCCAACAATTCAATGACAGCAGGTTCAATTGCAGCATTTGTATAATTAAAAAAAATAAAATCATTGTCTAAATTATACAAAATGACAGGTTTACTATTGGTATTAATATTTACCTCCCCCTCTTCCCTCGTAAATTGGTGGTGTTCCTGTTGGTGTAGTTGTTCCCGAAGTTCATGTTCTTCCTCAAATTGTAGTGTGAGGCTCCCATCCGAAAATTTGCTTGTTGGGGAGTGGATTCATCCTGGGGTGGGTAAACTACGGGCTCAGTGTTCCCATTGTTATATTGTTCAACAATGTTGTTATCATTAAATATAACATTATCTTGTGAATTTTGTACACTAGTGCCACCTTGAGTTGTATTATTCCTTTCATAAGGTTGTTTCGGGCCAGACCATGTTTTAACTTGGGACGGGGGAGGTTTTGGATAGGCTGTTCCACTACTGTATTCTTGTCTATCTCTAAGTTTTTTGAGTTTTCCTTTAATTTTACCCATATATTGATTGATGCTACCAAAAATTCTATCATAGTCATACTGGTATCGTGAAAAGTATAAATTCTATTGTATCATTCAGAATAGTTGCTTCTTCCATAAGTGAAACCGACAACAGTTGGTAATGTTTGCACATTCCCTCACTTAAACATTCACGAAAATAAGCTATTTCTAATTGTGTTTTTATTTTTACTTTATCAATTTCTGGTCAAGCTGTTTTAATAAAATTGAAATATCCATAGAATCCCTGGCCGGTTGCTCCCTTGTTTTGCACGCTTTTTCACTTGTAAAAGACTCAGCACAGCTCCTCGTGGTGTCCTGCAGAGTTCTACAAGCAGCAGAGAGTGAAAGAGTGACTTTCCTGGATTTATAAGTATTTTTTCTGGCTTTCGCTTAAATTACTGCATCTCGACTGTTTTTCGCTTAAAGAACAGCTCTGCATATTGTTTTTACTGTACTTGTGTTGAATTTATACTGTTAGCACTTTAAAAAGTTATTTTTTGTTTAATTGTTAGGCTAACACTCGTGCGCTAGCCATTTTATAGCATTTACTGTTTGTTACTGTATCTTTTTCTCCTTTCTCTGTAAAAAAAAAAAAAAAAAAAAAAAAAAAATATCCTTGTTTTCCCGCTTTTCTGAACTAGAATAGTCCAGTCTTCAGATTTTGCTGATCTCTGGGCTTTGTCTTAGTTCCTGTGCTATCCATATCCTTATTTGGATAAGAGGAAGCTTCTTTGTTCACCAGTGGGAGTGGGGAGCACTGAGCAACCTATTTGTCCCTAGAGGATTGGTTCCAGCCCAGCAACTTGTAGTTTATTGGCCATTTTGGGTCAATTCCTGGCTCTTTTCAACCCCCTGCTATAAAGCCCGTTTTAGCGCAAATTAGCGTGAAGTTGCTCATAGAGGAGTATAGGGCAGCGTCGGTTAATTAAGTTTAAACTATTTCTGGCTTCGTAAAGTCTGCTCTTCAATTTTTCCCTTGGAACTGTTCTACTTGCAATCTAAACAGCCTATACTCTATCTGAAAAGCTCAGCACTTGTTCCTAAAGCATTTTTTATACAGGTAAAGCACTCTTAAACAAAAGAAAGTACTTCATTCACCTAAATTCCCTTGAGTACCCATTTCCCTATAGGTCCTTTCTGACTCTATTACACAGCAATCTTTTTCACTATTTCTAGCATGTCGAAGGGTCAGTTGCTGGCGTCCTCTCCTGTTCAGCTGGTGAATCTGGGAATATTGAGGCAATGTTACAATTGCCTCATGTACTGGACAACCCTCTCCTCCTCCCAACAAATACAAATATATGCGAGAGATGCAACTATATAGCCAAACTGGAGGCTGAGCTCTCTCAATTCAGTACTGGCAAGACCAGTCAGGAGGAGAAGGTAACCACGCACACCACAAACCCAGTCTCACATAGAACTATCACAACTGCAAACCAAACACACAAAAACATACTCGGAGGCGCTGATTAAAAATCTACCAAAACAGAGGCCTCCAAAGCAGACACCCAAGCAATTGCCACCTCAAGACATAGCACATGCAACACACAGTTCACAAAGTCAGTGTGCTAAACAGTCACAGCCCTTAAGGCCAAACAACATGCCAGACACACTTGTAATAGGTGACTCCATAGTCAGACACACTGGCGTCCGCTCACCAGACTGAACAAGGAAAAGGTCACAGTAAGCTGCCTGTCGGGAGCTAGAATCCGCCACATAACACAAGCACTCAGGTCACTCCACAGCAAGTGCAAATATGACTCTGTCATTGTACATGCCGGTGTGAACGACCTGAGACGCACCTCCCTGGACTACATGAAAAGAGACATAGAGGAGCTCTCTGATTATGTAGCCCAGGCCAGTATGACCTGACCCTGAGCAGCATCTTACCCTCACCAGAATGATGCCACAGTACAAAGACAAAATGATCAGTTTTAACAATTGGCTTAATTACTGGTGTCATTCTGGGGATCCAATGTCTGTCTGCTTGGGATGACATGCTTGACAAGCCACGCTGCTTCTGAGGATGGCTTGCGCGGTCACCCTGGGCTTCTGGATATTGGCCAAGGCTCTTGCCACCCCATAGTGCCTTTTTAGGCAAGGCTCAAATGACAAACCTACCTCCTAGAAACACAAGTGGAAAATAACTAAGGGTAATGCTGCTCAATGCCAGAAGTCTAAACCTCAAGATGCACGCCCTCGAAGCCCTCCTCAGTATGGAGAACATCTATGTCTGTGCAGTGACTGAAACCTGGTTCAAGGCTCCTGAGAGCACCCCAGCACTATCAGGTTTTACCTCATATCATGCTTTCCGGCCCCAAAACTTGGACCGAACCACAAAAGGAGGGGGAGTATCCATATTCATCAAAGATACCCACACCTCCAGGTTAGTGGCAACGCACGAAGCATCAGAGACCATCCAGGTGCATCTAACCATAGGCAAAACTGCCTGACAGTTTGTAGCATGCTACAGACCACCCTCTCAAACTCAGGAACCCCACACAGCCTTCCTGAAGACACTGGAGAGTATGAATGTCTCTCCAAATACCATCATTTTGGGAGACTTCAACTACCCAAACAGACTGGGAACATTACTCAAGCCCCAACACCCTAGCCCAAAGGTTCCTGGAATTCATAAACTCAAATGCAATGGAACAACTAGTCACCATTCCCACAAGAGGAGACAATATACTAGACCTGATCATCACAAACATGGGGACAAAATGCTCCACACCGGAAGTATATCCCTCTTTGGTAAGATCAGACCATAAATTAATCTCACTGGAAATCCACATCCCGCCCCACCCCTGCACAAAAGACCACAGTGAAGAACTTCTCAAAAGCCAACTTCACACTTCTTAAGACTGAAGTGGTATCCTTCAAGGCCCCTGGGCCAGTGGAAACCACAACCCACACTGCTGAATCCTTTGCAAATGCCTTCTACGGGCACCTTCAAGAATGCATGGATCATGCAATCCCAAATAAAACCAAGACCCATTCCCCCAAAGGCAGGCGCCCAGTCTGGTGGACCCCAGCCATAAACAAACTTTACAACAGCAGGAGGAAGCTACTACATGACAGAGCAAAATCCCTAAAAGGGAAGGCATCTCTGATCAGTACTAGCAAAAAACTACGATCACTCATAAAAATCATCCAAGGCCAACTTTGAGAGAAAAATCGCAAAAGACACAAGACAATCACAAGGCCTTCTTTAGCTATGTTAGAAACCTGGGTGGAAACTCCCAGATATGCTCAGTTAGTCCAAAATGACACAATACACTGAACCCACTGACACTGCCAACATTCTGGCAGACAGGTTCAGTGCAAATTCCCCCCCCCCCCCCAAAAGGAGAAATAACTATCCCAGCAGAGTGTAGCTTCCCTAACGTCTCAGATGCCCAGGTGAGAGCCGCCCTCTCTAAAGCTAAAAACACAGCATCAATGGGACCGGACGGTGTCCCGGGCTGTGTGCTACATGAACTCCAAGAGGAACTAAACCCACACAAGGCTGCTGTTTAATCTTAGCCTTACTACAGGATACGTACCCAAAGAGTGGTGTATGGCAACAGTGGTCCCACTTCACAAAGGCGGTACTTCTACGGACCCTGGAAATTCAAGCCCCATAAGCTTGATGAGCCTGGTCTGCAAAGCTATGGAGAGGATCATTATGGAACTCATAAACAAAGACATTGGGGACCTACAGACATTGGATCCTGCAATTTGGTTTTGTCAAGGGCAGATCCTGCCTTTTGAACTTGGTCGACTTTTTTGAAACTGTCACTAAGGCCATTGATGAGGGTAAGGCAGTTCACACAGCCTACCTTGACCTTGCAAAAGCCTTTGACACAATACCCCACTCGGGCATCATAGACAAACTCACCAGCTTAAATTTAAACCCATATGTCACAAGATGGGTTGCAAACTGGCTCAAGGACAGAACCCACAGGGTCAGAGTTGCTGGAGCTATGTCAGACTAAGCCAGTCACAAGCGGTGTCCCACAGGGCTCAGTCCTGGGACCCCTCTTGTTCGGCATTTATTTTTCTGAGGTACAGGCAAACATAGGAGGATTGTGGCTGACAAAGTTCGCAGATGACTGCAAACTGGGTGCCATAATTGATACTCCAGCGGACACAAACATCCTTCAGAGAGGCCTCAGAAACGGATAATTGGTGCTAGAGCCATGGCCTTAAGCTGAACGCCAAAAAATGTATAGTCATACCCTTTGGGAAAAACAAGGTACCCACAAATTAACACATAGGTGGTAATCCACTAAGTAAGGAAGAGGTAATCAGGGACTCAGGTTGACAGTAACCTCTCATTTGACACTCACATTGCCAAAGTGGTTAGGAAGACCTATATTGCCCACCTTATGAAGGGTTTCACATCTAGATCGAGAGGTCATTGTGCCCCTGTACTCTTCTCTTATCAGGCCAATGATGGAGTACAATGCCCCATTTGGGATGTATCTCACCTGACACCTGCAGCAGTTGGAAAGACCCCAAAAGTTCCTCACCAAGAGGATAAAGGGTCTTAAACATATGTCATATGCTGCCCGACTGAAAAAACTCCAGCTCTATTCAGTCGCATACCGCCTACTCAGAGGTGATCTGTGCCTGACGTACAAGGCCATGTCCAATCTGGAATTAATGGGCATGCTCCACCTCAGAAAATCCAAATCCATCAGAGCCACGAGAGCAAGAGACTTAAACCTCAACACAGAAATAAATGGGACGTGCTGGCGGGACAGATTCATAACCCAGAGGCTCCCTAGACTCTGGAACAGAATCCCAGTCCATGTTAGGCAGAGCCCCTCACTGACTCTATTAAAGAGAAATATTGACGAGTGGATGGGAGATCGTAGGTTTACCCCGGGGGTCATCTCTGTCACTACTAGACAGAAGCACAGTAAACTAAACCCTAAAAGGGCGTAGTATTCTCATCCTAAGGGGTGGTGAAAGCCACACACACTCTGGCTAGGCTTATAAATGCCCTAGGGCAGATAGCCTAGTATGAACCTATGAACTAGTTGGAATCTATAATGAAAGTGGTTCCGTTAACCATGCGGTTAATTTTGGAGCCCCAGTAAGCCTCGTGGATCCAACATTGATATTCATTGTTTTATTACCACCAGTACGATTCTGTTGTAATGCATTACATTCCTGCATGTGAGGAACATCCCTCTGCACTCAGGGGATGTATTGACTGAATCTGGTCTGTTTGGTCTCGTATTCTCATCTGTAGCTGTTGCCTCTGAAGCTGGCGAGGCATTAGAAACACCAGAAAAGGTGTATACTGTTAGTAGCAAGGTTGGTTGGAAGTGCATCAAACTTCCTGTTGAGTGCGTCAATTTGTTTCATTAATGTATGTATTAAAGAAGTTATCCTGATATTCTCGTTCTCTTTAGAAGGTGATGAAAGGGTTGTGGTAGGTGCTAGTTCCTCAACCATTAAAAGCAACAAACAAAAACGCTGTGGACTGCAAACGCCACACACCCAAACGAGCAGTAGGTTTCTATAAAATAAAACTTTTTATTCCAACTGATACTGTGAGAGTTAAGCGCTTTTCGTCCCACCAAGTTGTGGGACTTCTTCAGACTACCAGAACAAGACGACTACAGTTAAATCAATGTGTTGGCACCACAATACAAGAACCACAGCTAATTGATTTAATAATTGAACTTTAAAATAATTAAAAAAACATTTAAAGAACCTATGTTGATCCAGGTTCTTGGATCACATAGAAACATATTTATAACATCAGTCTATTATACATAATACTATACATAAACATAATCCGAATACATTTTATAAAATTTAAAACACTGTGTATGACAACTCCTGTATAGTCCCTGTATAAATGGACGTGAATCCTATAAGCACACAAGGTTGACACACAGTCGTGTGTGATTAAAAACAAGTAAATATATAAAAAATATATGTATATGAAGACCATGTATTGTGTACAGACAAATACCAAAAAGATGAGGCTGAAAAGAAAAGGAGTATATGCAGTATGTGTGTGAATGGAATGGGGGAGGGGGGGTTCTGGTGTTTCTAACGACACAAGCTTCACATATTGTGTATTGTAGGGTAGTGATCATCACATCCTGCACTATAGGATTATTCACTGAAATAATTGGATGTCACTTCCTTTCCTACATTTGCTTTATTCGTTCCCTTTTTTATTTTCCCTGGCTTTCCATTTCCTCCCCCTCCCTTCCCAACTTGGTGGGATGAAAAGCGCTTAACTCTTACAGTATCAGTTGGAATAAAAAGTTTTATTTTGTAGAAACCTACTGCTCGTTTGGGTGTGATGTTTGCAGTCCACAGCTGCGTTTGTGTTTGCACTCAGTTTTTTGTTTGTTGCCGTTTTCAAAACATGAAAGGGTCCTAACATGCTTCACTGGGCCAGTAGAGTGCAATGTTATCACATATTTTGCAGTTCTACATTTCACGAGTCATAGCATTGTTTTTTTTCAGTTGATAGAATTATGTA
>NC_056747.1:1171654836-1171774836 GCF_019279795.1 Protopterus annectens | reverse complement strand
TTAACCACTGGTGTACCTCAAGGCTCCATTCTTGGGCCAATACTTTCAACATCTTCACCAACTGTCTTCATACATCCTGCTCTCCCTCTTCCCTTATCCAGTACACTGACACCTCCATCTGCTCCCCTGATAATCACAAACACCTGCAAACTCTTACTCAAAAAATCCTTTAACTTAATAGAAAGCTGTCTAAACAAAAAAAAAAAAAAAAAAAAAAAAAAAAAACTTAATCTCAACCTCCTCCCAAACAATAAACTACTTCTATTCCTCTCAGTCTCTATCTCACCAAAAATCATCCTTTACCATTACTTTTCTTGACAACACCCCAAAAGAAGTAACAACACACTCTAAACTCTTGGGCGCTATATCAGCGATCAACTAAAATTTGACCTAGATGTCCAAAACTGCATCAAACAAACTCACCAAAAACTGGGGGTGTGTTGCAGAGCAAAATTCCTCACCAGTGACATTAAACATGCCCTTGCTAATGCTTATGTTCTCCCCACCCTACTTTACACCTCTTCTGTCCTAACCAATCCACAATACACCCTCAAAAAATGCTGCTACAACAAAATTGCTAGAGTTACTGCTAACCAACCTCATAACTCACACCACTATATATCTCTCTCAAAATCCTCAAATGGCTTGAACTACCTCCTCCTCTGTCGCATCACAATAAATAAACCTACCTCCTTTCCTTCCATTGCTCCACTCATCACTTCCTATACACCCAAACACTCACTCCATAGCTCTTACCAATTTCTGTTACAAATCTAGAAGCCTTAAAAAAACCTAGGCTATTCTCTATGCAGCTATACTGTTGCTCTAGACTTGAACAAAATACCTCTAACCATCTGATCCATCCCAAACCAACTCAGCTTCAAGAAACCCTTATGAGAAACTCCTTGCTTTACTTTGTGTTAGTCTCCTAACCTCCTACCTCACTTCTCTAACAACTCCTCCTTATTTTCACTCCTTGATCCTTCTACCCCCTACCTCCTATCACACTTCTGTGCTACGCTCTTCCCCATACTCGCTCCTAATCTTTGACCATCTCCCCTGCCATCCCCAGTAAGTCATTTTCTCACTTCTATGTCCCTCCACCCTCCCCTTTACTCGCGTCCCTTTTTCTCTTTTTCCATCATCTATATCCTTTTTTCTTCCCCTCCTCAATTTCTTTCAACAACTCTGTAGATAGTTAAACTCTCCCTTGAAACCTTTTCTGCTGCTGCAACTTATTACTAAATCATGCAGTTCCCCATGATCCTTTTCTGCTGCTGCAACTTATTACTAAATCATGCAGTTCCCCATGATATCTTGTCCTGTCTTTTTATTCTTGCATGCGTACTCACACCATGTTTTCAACATCACTGTTTAATCTGCCTTTGCTTGTTAATTATGGAAATTTTTAAATATCATTGTTATAATTTTATACTTTATATTTTTATCTTTTATTGTTTATTCTTGTTTTGCTGGAGCTTTTTTCCCCGGGACTCTGCTGAAAAAGGGCTCATGCCCAGTCTGACTTATACCGGTTAATAAATGTCAAAATAAAGTAGTCAAACTGCTGCACACCAGACCACCACCTTTGAAAGTGACAGTGACAAAATATATGTTTTCTGTAACAGTGTTCACAGTGCTGTGATGGAATGGAGCAAGGTGCATCAGCAATATATTACAAATGCTGTTCTGGAAAGTATGGCATACAGATGTGCAGAAGTGTCTGGTGCATATAATCATGCTCTTATTCATAAAATACAGTAGGCATAGGCTGTATAAAACTATCATTCATAAAATACAGTAGGCATAGGCTGTATAAAACTATCATTCAAAAACACCCAAGAACGAAAGAGTGTATTAATTTAAGATGAAGCCACGGTGGTGCAGCGGTAGCATTGTCGAATCACAGCAAGAGGTTCTCCCGTTCGATTCTCTGCTGGAGCGCCTTCTGTGTGGAGTCTGCATGTCCTCTCTGCGGTTGAGTGGTGTTCAAAAAGACGTGTGAGTGTGCGTGCCTTCGTTGAAGGTTGGTCATCGGGCTGGAACCTCGGCACCATAAAAATCAACTGCCAATCATTAGCGGACAGGTGTTCCACTGTGGCTACCCCTAACTGGGAAAAGCCAAAAGAAAAACAACATAGTAAATAAGGTTGAAATAAGGTTTAGGATAGTTATGACAGGCATCATTTCTGGGTGGGTTTTTTTGCAAAGACATTTAGACTAAAGTCTGTAAACCTTGATTAAGATGCCAGAGAAGTTGAATTTTTGGCTGTTCAGTCTTGGTTCGCTTCATGGGGAATATTTTTAGAAATTCAGTGTTGGTTCACTTCATGGGGAATAGGTTTGGGGTGGCTGATCTCTTAATACGTCCACAAGATCAAGTTACTTGGCAGTACCCTGTACACTGTAGCATCAATGTGGGTATTAACAAACATGTCTCTTTCTTTGATGACATGGTTTTGGGTGGTATTATCACCCCCTCCTCATTCATGATTACTTTAAGCTCGTTAAAAGGAGTATCCATTTGTCCCTTTAAAATATATAAGATAATGGGCATAACTGTATCCTAGTCATACCTCTCAACTGTCCAGAGTTTTGCCTTATATTTTTGGTGTGTTTCTCATAAAATTGCAGTTTTCTGGCAAATCATTGAGGACTGAAGTCAGAAAATAATGAAACACATTTGAGTTTGACTTTATATCCTTCAGAAAATTCATGGCAATGCAAAATCTGTTACTCAATCAACTTTCTAAGTTTGTAAGAGCAATATTAAAGCATTGTCCCTGTTTTGCATCAAGTACTTTCTAAAATAAACAAGTATAAAACTCTAAGATCTGTTATCATTAGCAAATGGCAATTTTCAATGGCTTACAGAAAAACAAACATTTTATTAGACGCATAAAAAGCACGAGTCGTTCTGTAAATCAGGCACTTTATGAAATGGATGTGTAATTTTTTAACTATCCTGTTATGACATCACCATGGAGCATGTCCTTAATGCCCTCTCAAAGGCAATAAATAGTCTTCATGGGACCCGATAACATCCCTGGCTGTATCCTACACAAACTCAGGCATGAGCTCTCAGCTCCATTAGACACCATATTCAGCCAAAGCCTGAGCACTGGCTTCATCCCAGCTGAAATGGAGAACAGCCATTGTTATTCCTCTACACAAAGGTGGAGCATCCACTGCCCCAGGCAATTATAGGCCAATCGGCCTAACTAGCCAGATCTGCTAGGCCATGGAACACATTATTATGGACCTTATAAACAAGGACATTGGCAACCTCCAAACGCTTGACCCCACACAGTTTGGTTTTGTCAAAGGGAGATCATGCCTGTTAAACTTGGATGACTTATTTGAAACAGTCACCAGAGACATGGATGTAGAGAAGACTGTGTACACCGCCTACCTTGACCTAGCCAAAGCCTTTGACACTATTCCCCACTCGGGCATAATAAACTCCCCCAGCTAGGCATCAACAGTTATGTTACCAGATGGGTAGCTAACTAGTTCACTGATAGAACCCACTCAGTCAAAGTAGGGGAAGCCACCTCTAGTAGTAGACTCGTAACGAATGGTGTACCTCAAGGATCGGTCTTGGGGGGGGCCCCTACTCTTTGGGATATACTTTTCTCAGGTGCAAGCCAAAACCATAGCCTGTGGCTGACCACGTTTGCAGATGACTACAAGCTGGGCACCATCTTAAATTCCCCTAGTGACATGAATATCCTCCGAGGGCCTTTCCCAAACTAATGACTGGTGCCAGAAGCATGGCCTCAAACTGAATGCCAAGAAAGGCATCATTATCCCCTTTGGGGAAAATGTCATCCTCACTAATTATGACATTAATAACAATGTACTAATCATGCAATCAGCTGTGAGGGACTTTGGCACCCAGGTTGATAGCAACCTGACTTTTGACCACCACATTGCCTCCGTTGTAAAAAGACTTTCTACATGGCCCACCTCATAAGGGTAATTCATCCAGGGAAAAGGAGGTCATAACATCCCTGTACTCCTCCCTTATCAGACCCATTACTGAGTACAATGCCCCCTTCGGCATGTACCTTGCCAAGCACATAGGTTCATAGGTAGGTACTAGGCTATCGGCCCATGGGCCTACATAAGCCTAGCCAACAAGGTTCCTTGGCTTACGCCACCCAAGAAAACAATTTCCTGTGCCACTGTCAAGCAGAGACACAGAAGTGATCCCCGGGGTGTATTTCCTATTTCCCATCCACTCATCAAGATTTTTCTTGAAGAGTGCTAATGAACTTTGGAACAGGCTACCCATCTATGTCAAGCAGAGTATGGGAAGTCTCTGGGACAGGAATCTATCCCTCCAGCATGTCCTGTTTATTGTGGTGACAAGGTTTAGGTCCCTAGAGCATGCAGCTCGTAGGGATTGGGATTTCTTTAGGAGTAGCATGTCCAACAGCTCTGGGTTTGACACAGCTTTATATGTTAGGCAGAGATCACCTCGGAGTAGGCGATATGCTACGGAGTAAAGCTGGAGTTTTTTGAGGCGGGCAGTGTAGAGCATTTGTTTGAGGCCAGTAATCCTCTTTGTGAGGTACTTCTGTGGCCTTTCCAGCTGCTGCAGATGTCTTGTGAGGTACATTCCAAAAGGGGCGTTGTACTCTAATGGGTGTAATGAGTGTCGAGTAGAGGGGAACGATGACCTCTTTTTTTTTTTCCTGGATGAGAACCCTTTTATGAAGGTGTGCCACTTAGAAGGACCTCCTGACTACTGTGGCGATGTGACTATCGAAGGAGAGACTACTGTCCACCTGGGTCCCAAGGACTTTTATCACACATTCGGGGTTAAGTAGATTGCTGCCTATGTGGTAGTTGATGAGTACAGAGTTTTTACCAAAGGGGATGACACTGCACTTTTTGGCATTGAGCTTGAGGCCATGGCTCTGACACCAGGCATCTGTCTCAGCGAGGCCCTTCTGTAGGATGTTCACATCATTTGGGGACTTGACTGGCTCCTAGTTTGCAGTCATCTGCGAACTTCGTTAGCCAGAGGCCTTCTGTGTTCGCCTGTACTTCAGAGAAGTAGATACCAAACAGGAGAGATCCCGGGACGGAACCCTGTGGTACTCCACTTATCACTGCTTTGAGGTCAGATTTGGAGTCCAACTTTTACAGTGTGGATTCTGTCAGTGAGCCAGTTGGCAACCCATCTTGTGACGTAGGAATTTATACCTAGTTTAGTGAGTTTAGCTATAATTTCAGAATGGGGGATGGTGTCGAAAGCCTTGGCGAGGTCAAGATAGGCTGTGTGAACCACCTTACCCTCATCTACGGCTTTGGTGACTGTCTCAAAGAAGTCGATCATGTTCAGGAGGCATGATCTGCCTTTCACAAACCCGAACTGGGTGGGATCTAGAGTTTGGAGGTTACCAATGTCTTTGTTTATGAGTTCCATGATGATACGTTCCATGGCCTTGCAGACCAGGCTCGTCAGGCTAATAGGTCGATAGTTCCCGGGATCAGTGGTGGCTTCCCCCCCCTTTGTGGAGTGAGAACTGTTGCTGTGCGCCATTCACATATAGCATTTGGAGAGACCACAGAGGTTCCTGACCAGGAAAATCGGTGATGTTGAAGTGTATTAACCCACCCGATGTGCAGTAGCAAGCCACGTCCAAACCCCGCCTGTGACAGCAATGTCAGTACACTGCCCACCTTTTGACTGAAAGCTGCCAAGTCATTTTCCCTAGGTAGGAATAGGAATAACACACGTTAAGTTTGAATTTACTGAATACTTTATTTATCGAAGTTCATCGGCATAATGTCCAAAGGTAAAATACACATAATCACCAGAGAACAATTACAGACATACTTATTTTCAATTCCAGAGTTTTGCATCTTTGGTGAGATTAATACCATAGTTTTTCAGAGTTATTACTGTGGTGATTATTTATGGATAAACTGTATAGAATTCATTTTCTCACTTGTCTTCTATGTCATAAAGATCTTGTGAATGGTGATAAGTGTGCATCAGTGGTACTTTATCTTGATGACGGATCTGCTATCTTTTCATTCGATTACAGACCTGATGGATATTCTTTCAGCATCCCTCCTGTGCACATCTTTCTGGGTGCTGCTTTGGGCATTGCTGCATCATTTTGAAGTACCTTAGAGTCTTTCCTGGCACCCTCTTTGTGACTCATTACTAATTTTGAGTAGATGTCTTTTATTTTTTCTTAGCTTATTGTCTTCTGAAGTTTTCACAACAAATTAACCTGATTGCTACTTCAGGTTGTGTCTTATAGCAGCTGTTCTACATTCTCAGCTTATGTAGTTCCTGCCAGTTAGAGAGAGTCTTGGTTTGTTACAGTGAAACCTTTGTCATGACTGATTATGTGCGAGGTTCTCTTAAATCTGTTTTTGGTTCTCAGCAGTCGGTGACAGTTGTTGTTGTGTCTTTTGGCTTAGGGGTCGCCACAGCGGAACTCCGGTCAGTCAGTGATACGGTGCATATGGAAAGTGTTCATTTTCATCTACCGTGATATGCTTCTGCATTCTAGTAAGGTTGAGTGACTTCTTTTTTACAAAGTGTTTCACAGTTTGTTCTGTTCTCTTGATTTAATTATTTGACTCTGTGTAGTTAGGATTATATATGTCACATGTTGGAATTCCCATTCATCTAGAAAAAATATAGAATTCAACATGTAGAATACCATATTTGGAAAACATAAGCATACACTGCACCGATAGTTCCTTGGCTGCTTGTGACCATTAATTGTAGGGCTTCAAGAAACTTCATTAGTAGCCACCATAAATCGGATAGTATTTTTTGTTATTGGAATAAGTATGTAGTATCCTGCTTTATGGGGAGTCTAAAACGAATTTATCTTCTAAAAAGCATTTAATAGTGATAACTTCATTCAAACCTGGGGATACAAATGCCTAGAAATATTTGTCATCTGACCTTTTGCATTTCTAACCTATTTTTGTAATCGCCTCCTCTATAATCATAGGTTTCCTGATCTAATGTAAAACAAATGAAAATGTCCTTTTCTTTCCCCTACAAACTGAACAATGTTTAGCCAAAGGATATTAGGATCATTTGTATTTATTGCATAACTATGTTGATTAATCTTGGTAGTCGTACAATGTAAAAAGTCACATCCCACACAGACATAGCTAATAACAAATATACTGACATATTCAAGTGAAATGAACATCCATAATGGTTCTATAATACTTTTTACAAACAACATATCCATCCATTACATAAAAATAGATGGAAAGTCAAGATGTTGCCTATTTAGTATTTCATTTAACTTCAGTAAGCAGGGAACAGAATAACCCCTTTCCTTAAATATCCCAATAATATGCAACAATTCATTCATTCATATCATATAATCAGAAATAAGACAACTTGCTCTAATAGTCTGCCTTTTATATATCGTTTTCTTTATCCATAATGGGTGATTACCCTTATAATGCACATAACGGATATTCCGTGTCAGTCCCGGCAAATTACCGTTCTTAATCGCCACGCCCATTCCTGCGCTATTGCGTATGCAATATCGCTGGAAAATCCAGGATCTCAAACACCTATCGTATACAGATAGGCTAAAAGCCCCATCCATCCCTCTACACAGTCTCATGCAGACTGCTCAGAGGTGACCTGTGTCTGGCATACAAGGCCATTTCCCCATTGACACTAACCGGTTAACAAATGTAAATAAAATAAATTTCTGGCCTTGGTGATGGAGTTGCTGCATATTCCACTCGCGCAACCCGCACGCAAGGCCTTAACTTGGTCTATGACATTAACAGAAGTTGTTGGCGGGCTAGATTTGTGTCCCAAAAGACTCCCCCTTCTGTATAATAGACTCTCTCTCCATGTCAAGCAGAGTACCTCTCTAGCCCTCTTTAACAGGAACCTGGACGACTGGTGGGAAACGAAAATAAACACCTAGGATCCCACCTCTGTCCCTGCTGGACAGGGGAAACAGGTGCTGACTCTGAGGCAATATTGGCGAACGGTCAAACTACGCAAACATACTACTGCGGTCCAGTATTCTATACTAATGCAGAGCCCCGGAGCTAAGACAGCCAGCCAGGCTCCCAGTAAAATTTCAGTTCATTTAATCCAACATACGTTATTTCTTAATATTTAGACAGTGATATTACGGTTATATTAGTGTACTGCCACGCGGGCGGTACTGCGCAGCTTGGGGCGTGGCATACTTGATTGACACAGCTTGGGGCGTGGCATACGTGATTGACACATTGCTTACAATGCTGCCGCTATTGCTTTATTTACTGCACGTTATCTTTTGAAAGATAATAAGAATAATGTAACTTTTATGCTGAAAGGTTATCTTGATGTCTAATTTCAGAATAAGAAGACATTGCATCTTGACATGTGCCTCTTGCTTACATTGCTGCTGCTATTTACTGCACCTTATCTTTTGAAAGATAATAAGAATAAGGTAACCGCCGCTACTACTTATGCCACTACTGTTTTATTTACTGCAGGTTATCTTTTAAAAGATCATAACAATAAGGTAACTTTTAAAAGATTATTGCCTGAACTCTTGATGTCATCAATTTAATTTCTGAATAAGAAGACATTGCATGAAATACTCGCGCTGCCGCTACTGCTTTCTAGTCTTGCACATGTTGCTCAAAGGTTATCTTTTACAAGATTGCGTGACTTCCTGAAGTCATCAATTTAATTTCAGAATAACAACACATTGCATGAAATTCTGAAAGATATGAAGTCTAAATTCTACTCTTGCACATGTTGCTAAAAGGTTATCTTTTAAAAGATCATAAGAATAAGGTAACTTAATTTCATTTCAGAATAAGCAGACATTGCATGAAAGACTCTGCTTTAATTAAATGGCGTTGCATCATAAAAAGACATTCTCAAAAATTGTAGTTGCATCAAGTACTCGCCTTTATGTTGTGTTTGCAAACGGGGACATTATGACTTTTTGCGGGCTATAACATTACACTATGAACTTTTTAAAGCTATCTTTGCGTTGCCGCTTTAAGTACAATATTGCATGTTTAAAACGTTGCGTTGCCGCTTTATATTTCGGAGTTTGTAACATGACAGTATAGACATTTTCAAAAAGATCTTTGTGTTGCACGTTAACGAAAAGACATTGCATCTGGCCTTCATTACATCTATCAAAATTAACAAACTAACAAGCACACACAATCATTAACTGTTCAAGCGCACACAATGTCTAACGTCTACTGAGCATACATACGGAAACCCAGCTCTTCCTTGTACTACTCCTGGTACTGTCTGATATGTTCCAGAAGGCACATAAACAAGTCCTCACACTGCCTGCCGTACTTCTCACGCCAAACAAACTCATCCAGGTGGCTAGCCACCATATGCCTTACTGTTCCGTTCATCTGTTTGAACTGCTTCTTGCAACGCGACCACATCCCCTCTACCGCGTTAGTGTGTGCACCAGTTGCAGGGTCTGCAAAATTTCAACTGTGACAGTCAGGTGCGTGTAACTCGTTGCCTGCAGCTCCGAAATTCCTCTGTAAGCTAGCCATTCGTCCGAGACTGACCGAACCTGGCAACACATGTTTGCAAATAATGGGAAGTAAGGTTCATGCATCCCTTCTCTCAACGAAGGTGAGGTATCCACTCTTTGTACTGCAGTCATAGATCCCAAAGATCCAACGGTCCATCTTTCCTAGCACGCGACCACGATTATATTTCGCCTTCACTAGAAGACATTCATCTATTTGTACTTCAAGCCCTGGGCCACCCAGCAGCATTGGATCCTGCAAGAGTCTCCAGCTGCAGACATCGCGGAGAAATTGATACCAGTCTACCAGGGTTGTTTTGGAGACTGACAGGTGGTCTGCAAGCCTGCAGATTGGCAGTTTCCTTGACCACCAGTACATCACTTTAATGAGGGTATGCAGAGGCAGTCTGCTCTTGTGGAAAAAAGTGCCACAGAGCATTCCGGACCTGCTTCTACAGTTCCTGGCTGTGCATCTCCAGGAGAACGTGGTGGCCTGTCGAGCCAGAGAGGACCGAGACCCACACAGATGGCAGCGCTTGTCCTTCCCAAGTATTCCGACCGACTGCAGGAATGTAACCACGGATGTGGGCGACGAGGTGATGGAGATAAGGTACTTGTCGTCCATCCTGTTCATGTCTTGAGTGTTGCCCAAGGCAGTTTGCAGGCGTTTTATACACACAGGTGTAGAAAAGGGCCGACTGTGGATGAATAGGTGTTAAAGTATATGAATAGGTGTTAAAGTATCACTTTTAATGCCATTATCAGGTTTAAAAATAGCTGTATGTGTGAAGAAGCGTTGTGTGAAGGGTTAGGTAAAGAGTGCACCATGGATATTTGATGATGATTATGTTTGAAACTGCAGTTACGCTGAGTAGTTACAAGATATGTAAAATACTGCATTAAACTTGAGAAATGTTTTGCTGGTAATGTCACGTGACTTTAAAAAAAATGCCTGGAAAGGGAATGATTTCTGATGCATTAATACAACGAGCGGAACCCTGAGTAATTGCATGTACGCTATCAGTTTGTATGGGTTTGGCTTTATTACTGATTTTGCTTTGGCTTTTTTAAGAAAATTGTCTGGTGTCTGGTGCATATCATGTGCGTTAAAAGATCACAAGAAGACATCGCACCAAATACTTGGTTTATTTGTCAGATGGATTTGTGGTTATTTGTATGGTAGAAGAATGATTTGCTGGCGTAATGCCTCGAAAGGGAATGATTTCTGATGCGTTAATATAACGAGCGGAACCCCTAGTAATTGCATCTACGCTATCAGCTTGGCTTTATTACTGTTGTGTGGTTATTTGTATGGTTTGGTGAATGATTTGCTGGCGTACTTTTCGGAATTCTTTGATGTGAAATATGTACTACATGGTGTACACAAGAATGATTTGTTTATATGTCGATGACTACTTGATTATTTGTTAATTCGATTGAATGATGACTATTTGACTACTTGTTACTTATTACTTGTAAGACAGTTACAGGCGTGATTAAGGAGTTAAGGACGATCAGGGGCGGGGTTTGCTACTGCGCATCCTGCGAGGCAGTACACTGTAATATAACCGTTTTGCCTGCCTAAACCGCAACCTGGTTTGTTACTATTCGTGATTTTTGCCTAAAAATATTGTTTTCCCCATCATAAAATAATGATTGTGTAGCGACGCATTGACACATAGTAATTAAAATATGGGATATTTTTATAGCTGAATACTGTTTATGTCATTTATAAGTAACATTTCTAGTAAGTAAAAGATAACGTTGATGTTGGGCCTTTCTCCCTCAATAGTTTGGGCTTTTGCCTGATTTTGCAGGGATTTGTTCCCTTTCCCCTGCACTCATACTTTATTTATCAAGATTCCTGTGAATTTAAGAAAATTCATTTAAGATAAACATTTAGAGGATACAAATAATATGAGATATGTGTGGCTGTATTAACATTTCATTTCTAATGTGGTATTATCTGTTTTAACACATCTGCATATCTGTAAAGTAATAAAAACGTTGATAAGTTTATATCACATAGTTTCTAGTTCTCCCCTGCAAATGAAAATATGACTTGGCTCCTGTTAACAGTATACAGTAACCAAATGAATTGCATTGTATGTGCTAATTCCGTGTAGTAGTTTGCTGTTAATTTAAAATAGAAGAATGTACTTCTAAAATCCAAGTCTTTTTTGTCACTGCTTGTAAAACCCACTTTAAAAGTGTCTTAAGTGATGACTCACATCTCTGGTTAAGTGACTTGGGCTTGTACAATGTACAAGTGGAAAATTATGGACTTATTTTAGCAGACAGCTTGCAGTGCATAGCATTAAGCGTCTAGGCTATATGTAGTGTCAGATCCATTTTTTTTACACAGTTGACATTTTTTCTGATTTTAAAGCCCGTGTTTACGCTTGATCCCCACCTTTCCCGTAACTAGTCTAGTCCAGGTACAGATTTGCTGTATCCAGGACTGTTTGTAAGCTTCTGAGCTCCCCAAGCCTTTGTGTTGGCCTTCTAGCTTATCAGTGGGAGTGGTAAGTACTAGGTAGCCTGTCTACCGCAAGAGGAGTGGTTCTTGGCCCAGGAATTGTAGTTTATTGATCATTTGGGAAGTTGTCCATCTCTTTCAACTTTCTGGTTTAAAAGACCACATCTGCACTTGTTTCCATCTTTCCTGCAACTAACCTACTGGGAAGCACTAGAAAGCCTTAAACTGATACAAGCCTTCTAGCTTAAAAGAAAGACTTTGGAGTGATTGAGTATCAGTTTTCAGTATTTTCTTGCTGTACTTAACTGTTTTCCACTTACTCTGATTTTTCCAGCACTTATTGTGATTTAAAAGCTTGTTTTTTTTTCACATATTGTACTTATTTGACTGCCTGCACTTTTAAAAAGTTGTTTTTGTTTAACTAAATTGTTTAACTGTTGTAGGCTACACACTAAAGTTGCGATAGCCTTTTTTGATCGCTTGTAGTCATTTAAAGCTGTTTTAAGTGTAGTTTTTACTGTTTTTGCTTTCTTTTCAAAAAAAAAACAAAAAAAAAATTCTTGTTTCCCGTCTTTCTAAGCTAGTATAGTCCATTTTTCAGGCTAGTGCTTAATTCAGGGAGGTGTTACAAGTTTCTGAGTTGCCCATACCTTACTTGGATAGAGGGAAGTTTATCTGTTCACCTGTGAGAGAGGGGAACTTTGAGCAGCCATCTGTCCCTGGAGGAGTGGTTCCATCCCAGAAGTTAGTAGTTTAAAAACCGCGTTTGCACTTTTTTTTGCGCCGGGCAGCACCTGTTAGCTAGGGTTAAATTATTCCTGGCTCTACTAAGTCTCCTTCAGTTTTTCACTTGAAACTAGTCTAACTCTCAACTTAAGCACTCAAAAAGCATCCTACAGTCCAGCATTTACTCAGACCTAATAGCAAGCACTAATATACCCTGACACTTGACTGCCCAGCAGGGCAAGGCTGTTTATCCACCCTTCACCAACCAAGCGACTAAGCAGCTCACCCTACTATTCAGGCATGACCAAAGGGCAACTTCAGGTGTACTCTCCAGTCCAGCTGGTGAATCTGGGTATCCTGAAGCAGTGTTACAACTGCCTCATGTACACAGACAGCCCTCTCCTCCTACCACAAAACACTAACATATGCGAGAGATGCAATTATACAGCCAAACTGGAGGCTAAAGTCTGTCCACCCAAGACTGGAACAGACAGTCATGAGGAGAAGGTTAATATTTGCACCACACCTCCAGCCTCACATAGACCTACTAAACCAGCACTGGAAAAAAATTCACATAAATACACAAAATCATACTCGGAGGCTCTAAATAAAAACCTGCAAAAGCATCAGAGAGCTCCAAAGCAGACACCCACAAAACATGCACCTCCTGTCACAAACCAGACAACACATAAAACACAAAGTCAATATGCCGCACAACCACAGCCCTTAAGGCGAAATAACATACCTAACACACTAGTAATAGGTGATTCAATAGTCAGGTACACTGACGCCCCACTCACTAGGCTGGACAAGGAGAAGGTTACTGTTAGCTGCCTGTCGGGAGCCAGAGTCCGCCAAGTAACACAAGCACTCTGGTCACTCCAGAACAAGTACAAATATGACTCTGTCATTGTTCATGTTGGTGTGAATGACCTGAGACGTACCTCCCTGGACTACATGAAAAGAGACATGGAAGAGCTCTCTGATCATGTAGCCCAGGAGGGTATGACCCTGACCCTGAGTAGCATACTGCCCTCACCAAGAATGATACCTCACTATAAAGAAAAAATATAAATTTCAACAACTGGCTAAGCTTCTGGTGTCATTCAAAGGGGATCCAGTGTCTGTCAGCCTGGGATGACATGCTTAACAAGCTGCATTGCTTGCAGGAATCGAGTTGCACCTGTCACCCCTTGGCTTTCGAATACTTGCCAAGGCTCTTGCTGCCCCCATAGTGCCATTTTTAGGCAAGGCTCAAAATTCAAACCCACCTCCGTAAACAGCACAAGTAAAAAAAAAAAAAATGAGGATTGTGCTACTCAACGCCAGGAGTTTAAATCTCAAAATGCACGCACTCGAAGCACTCCTCAGTATGGAGAACGTCAACATCTGTGCAGTAACTGAAACCTGGTTCAAGGCTCCAGAGAGCACTCCAGCAATACTGGGCTACAACTCATACCACACATTTCAGCCACAGAACACTGACCGAAACACAAAAGGAGGGGGTGTATCCATATTCATCAAGGATACCCACACCTCCAGGTTAGTGGCTCAGCATGATACCTCTGAGGTATGCAAATTGTGGCCTGCTACAGATCACCCTCCATGACCCAGGACCACCACTCTGCCTTTCTGGAGACACTGGAAAACATGAAGGTCCTACCGAACACCCTGATATTGAGCGATTTCAATTACCCTACCATTAACTGGGAAAACTACTTGAGTACAAACTCCCAGGCTCAGCGCTTCCTGGAATTTATCAACTCAAATGCCCTGGATCAGCTGGTAAACTCCCCTACCAGAGGCCACAACATATTGGACCTGGTCATCACCCACATGGGCGACAGGTGTTCCGTACCGGAGGTCAACCCGTCACTGGTTAGATCAGACCATAAACTAATTACCCTGGATGTCCACACCTCACCACCACCCCCAACCAAGGAAACCACAGTGAAAAACTTTTCTAAAGCAAACTTCACCTTACTTAAGGCAGAGGTGGTAAGTTTCACAGCCCCCACGCTAAAGGATAACACTGCCCAAGATGCAGAGTCCTTTACAGTTGCACTCTATGAGCACCTACAAGGATGCATGGATCGTGCCATCCCTAGCAAAACCAGGACTCACTCCCCTAAGTGAAGGAAACCAGTCTGGTGGACCCCTGCCATAAAAAGGTTATACAACAAAAGGAGGAAATTAGTTCAGAAAAAAAACAAATCCCAAGAAGGAAAGACATCCCTGATCAGTATCAGTAAGAAACTAAGGTCCCTCATAAAATCATCCAAGGCTACCTTCGAAAGAAAAATACCCAACAATCGAAAGAAGAAAAATACCCAACAATTCGAAAGATAACCACAAAGCCTTCTTTAGCTATGTCAAGAATCTAAGTGGCAACTTGCAGATATGCTCTGAGCTAGTGCAAAATAGCACAAAATATACTGAACCTACTGATATTGCCAACATCCTGGCAGATAAATTTAGTGCAAACTTCACCTCGCTCTCACCTTCAAAAGGGCCCACAACAGTACTGGAAAAGTGTAGTGTCCCAGAAATCACAGAAGCACAGGTGAAAACAGCCGTTTCAAATGCCAAAAACACAGCATCAGTGGAGCCAGATGGTATCCCAGGCCATGTCTTGCATGAACTACAGAACAAACTAACCCCTCACCTAAACACGCTGTTCAACCTCAGCCTTTCCACAGGCTATGTGCCCATAGAATGGCGCAAGCAATGGTTATTCCACTCCACAAAGGAGGGGCCACAACTGACCCTGGTAACTATCGCCCCATAAGCCTGACTAGCCTGGTCTGCAAGGCTATGGAGCACATCATCATGGAACTCATTAACAAAGACATTGGGAACCTCCAAACACTTGACATGACCCAGTTTGGCTTTAAGGGCAGATCATGCCTACTAAACCTGGTTGACTTCTTCGAGACAGTCACCAAGGCCATAGACGAGGGAAAGGTGGCTCACACAGCCTACCTTGATCTTGCCAAGGCGTTCAACACCATTTCTCACTCGGGTATTATAGAAAAACTCACCAGCCTGAACATAAACCCCTACGTCACAAGATGGGTTGCCAACTGGCTTACAGACAGAACTCACACGATAAGTATAGCGGGCTCTAGGTCCGACTCTAAACCAGTCACAAGTGGTGTCCCACAAGGCTCGGTTCTGAGACCCCTACTGTTTGGCATATATTTCTCAGAAGTACAGGCAAACACAGGAGGACTATGGCAAATCAAGTTCGCTGATGACTGCAAACTGGGAGCCATAACTGACTCTCCGGCTGACACGGACATCCTTCAAAAAGGCTTTACTGAGACAGACACCTGGTGTCAAAGTCATGGCCTCAAGCTAAATGCCAAAAAATGCATAGTCATCCCGTTTGGGAAAAACAAAACACCCACAAATTACCACACAGGCGGCAGCCCCCTTAATACAGAAGAGGTAATAAGACATCTGGGGACCCAGGTAGATAGTAATCTCTCCTTTGACAATCATATTGCCAAAGTAGTTAGGAAATCCTTCTATGTGGCCCGTCTAATTACTAAGGGGTTCGCATCTAAAAATAAAGAGGTTATAGTGCCCCTCTACTCATCACTCATCAGACCCATCATAGAGTACAATTCCGTATTTGGGATGTACCTCACAAGACACTTCCATCAGCTGGAAAGACCACAAAAGCACCTCACCAAGAGGTTTGGTCTGCACCTCTGAGAAGTATTTCCCAAATAGCAGAGGCCCAAGACCGATCCCTGGGGTACACAGCTTGTTACAGGTGTACTACTTGTGGTGACTTCCCCTATTTTGACTAGGTGGGTTCTATCAGTAAGCCAGTTTGCTACCCATCTGGTAACGTATGGATTGATGCCTAGTTGAGAGAGTTTCTATTGTACCTGAGTGGGGAATAGTATCGAAGGCCTTGGTCAGGTCAAGGTAGACGGTATGCACCGTCTTCCCCTTGTCTGTAGCCTTGGTGACTGTCATCAAATAAGTCGACCAAATGTAACAAGCATGACCTCCCCTTGACAAAACCAAACTGTGTCAGATCAAGTGTGTGGAGGTTGCCAATGTCCTTGAGGTTCATGATGATCCGCTCCATGGTCATGCAGATCAGGCTAGTTAGGCTGATGGGTGTATAATTTCTTGGATAGGAGGACGCTCCACCTTTCTGCAAAGGGAAGACAGTAGCTGTCCTCCACTTGGCTTGGACGAAACTGGTACTCAGGCTTTGGATGAATAGGGTGCCTAATGGTGCTGCAGGTTCCTGCTTGCTTGAGTTCACATAGGATGCAGCCTGGCATGTTACAGGGTCCCATGGAGGCTGTATTTTTTTGCCTTTGAGAGGGCAGTGATGACTTGCCCCCTAGAAATAAGGGAAGGGGTGCAGGTACTGGGGATGTCTTGTTTTACTGATGGGGGAACAGTGGAGTGAAGTTTTTACTGAACCAGTCTGCCAGCAGGTTGGCTATATCTACAGGCTTTGTGTATGTGGTGTCCATGAACACCAGTTCTGAGCAGATCTGGATGCTTCCCTTGAGATTGCGGACATATGTGAAGAATGCCTTATGATTGTCTTTAGTAGATGTGGCCAGTTTGGACTCGAAGTTTGCTTTGGAGTATTTCACTAGTGCTCTTATTTGCTTGTTCAGGCTAAGTAGAAATTGCTTCCATTTAGACACCTGCTCCTTCTTGGTCCTGGACAGCAATTGTTTCCTTTTATTTTAGAGCTTATTTATTGTAGATGTCCACCAGGCAGGTTGACTCTTCCTTGAGGAGGAGGATTTCGTCCTGTCTGGTGTTCCTAATTCCATGCAGCTATATAGTACTTTTTGTAAGTTTGGATATATGTGCCAGTTTCTGTGGAGGGGGAGGGAGCTGTGAAGCTGTTTATACCTTTCTTCAGGAGGTTGTAATCAGCTTTGGAGAATTTTTTTGTTTGACCCTAGCTGAGGGCGGGGATCAGGGGAGATGGTGACTTCGAAAGTGCCTGCTTTGTGGTCGGTCTTACCAGGGATGATGACAATGTAGGGATGCTGCAGTGGTTACTCACGCTGGTTAATACTAAGGCCAAGATATTTTCACCTCTTGTGGGGGTGTCAACCAACTGGTCCAAGGCATTTGCATTGGCGAAATCAAGGAATCTCTGGGCATTTGTGTTTTGGCATGAGTATTTCTTCCAATCTATGGTTTGATAGTTAAGTCATCCAGGATCAAGGTAAAGGGTTGAATCTTGATAGATTCAAAGAGGTCCAGATAGGTGGAGTGGGCATCTTGAGTCAGAGTTGGAGGTCTGTAGCTAGCTAGGATTTGCAGCTGAAATATTTCCTGTGCGTCATACTATTTGACCAGCCTAGAGGTAGATATGTCTTTTATATGTATTGCAACTCCACCTCCTTTTGTTTTGCTGCTCATGGCTTGGGGTCTGAATGAATGAGAGGATAAGTAACCTGGTATGGCTGGGGTGCTCTCCACAGCTTTAAACCAGGTTTCTGTGACTGCACAAATGTCAGCTTCTTCCAGGGTTAAGTGTTAATCCCTTCTTTCATCTCCCTTTCAGCTATCCACTTTGCTTCCCTTGCTTTCTGTGCTGGCTTCTGTTTACCGTCCTGTACTGTACCTCCATCATCCCTCAATTTCTCTCATGTTCTTTGTTTTGTTCTGATCACTAGTTTTACATTCTTATATGGTAACATTGTCTTTCTCTTTTTTTTGTCTGTTCCTCAAGGCATTGTCCTTAGCCCTAATAGTCTATTTCTGTCCCATTCTACAATTTTGTACTGTCTCACTTTAATAAGAGAAGCACAATTTTTCTGTGTGCCTTTCCAGTTGTTCAGCATAATTCTGTCCCCTAAAATGTCTGCATCATTGTTTTTGTTTACTTACCCTGGCTCTATGAAGTACCTAGTTACGTGACCTCCTTTGGTTTTGTGATAACCACACCCAGAATTCAGTCTTTTCTGGTACAGTCCTGCAGCATTTGCCTGAAACCGTCATTGTCCAAGATCTCAGTCAGCTGCTTCTTCCAGACTGGTCTGAATCTCGGAATATCCCATATTGCTTCAGTTATAGTCCTTTTCCTACTACTTTTCTCTTGCATTCTTTTCTTTAGTCTTTCATTTTTCTTTACTGACATTTTTAGAGGCCAGTACACTGTCAGTGTGCTAGCACTTTTCCTCTTCTTCCTGTACCACCAGGACACTTGCTGTATAGTTTACCCATGCCCACATCCTTGTCCTCTTCACGAGATGATGTTCATCCTCCTCTTGTACCTCACATGTGATGCCTTCCTATATGTAGATCACTACTTCATTTTTACCCTTCCTTTCAGTGTCATTCATAAGCAGGCTAATTCACCTCTATATCCCATATGCCCATGATATTAAGTGTTCACCCTCCCCTTTTGTATTAGTGCTTGTAGATCCCTCACTTCCCTACCCAGACACTTTGCATTACACAGTAGTGCTGCTCAGCCATGCATTGTCACTACTATGTTTTTCCACTGTATTCTTTGTTCATCCATGGTTGCTTCTTTACTGTATTCTGTGTTCACTTTTTCTGATTCGTCTCTAAGCACCTACTCCAGCCTTCTTCTGTAGCCCCCTCTTTGATCATTGTATGAAGATGCAGTCATTGAGAAATGCCTCCATCCAAGCTCTGACAACCACTGTCACATAGGGCCTGTCAGTGGCACTGAGATGTTCTGTCTGTAAAATATTCCTGCATTCTCCTACTGGTTCCAAGCATGCATAGTGCTCGTCTGTCTCTCTAGTCTTCCTCCATTCTGTTACCTGTCCCAAGCCCTTCTCCCTTGTCTACTGTCTCAGCTGGTCATTTTGCACTCCCAAAGTTTACCCATCACTGATGTATTGGCTGCTGACATAGTTAATACTTCTGAGTCTGACATCTCCACCCCCGCCCATTCTGGTATTTCTGCGCAACCTCCCTGCACTTGCTTGTTGCCATCTCACTTGTGATGTTCATCATATTGATCACTGCTGCAGTAGTCTTAGCTGTAGGGGTTATATCCTGCCAAGGATATGTCTGCCAGCTTCCAAAGCTTCAGGGCACATTCCATGCATCCAAAGTGTCTGGCTGCTCAAGCTGAGCTGACTAAACAAGAAGTTTGGGAACCAAGCCTCTCAGACCTTTACTCCTACAGAAGAGTATGCTCCTGTAAGGCTTTCGAGATCAATGGTTGACTTATCATTCAGTAATTTTTGTTTATTGTTACTCTCCTGTTTAAGAAAGTTATTTTAAAGCTAAGAGTTTGGTTTTAACAGACTGTCACAAGACTGTACTGTACTTTTAAACAAGAGTGTTTTTCCCTGTCATTTTAAAAGATGTTTAAAGCAACTGAAAATCTTTTTTTTCTGGTGAGAAATTGTATTTATTTTATTTTGTGGGGCTGGCAAAGTGTTTCAGAGTGCTTTTTACTGTGATTGTCTGTGGAAAAAAGCAACTTTAAAAGATATAGTTTTTACTGACCTTTATTGTTTGTTTTCACTGGAAAAAAGGCACCATTTCTGATTTGACCATTAAACAATCTGTTTGTCCCTCAGTCAGTTCTTCTTCCAGCCACAAAAAGGAAAAAGTTAAACAGCCTTTGCCAAAACAACAGGCTAGCCATTTGCCACAGCTGTAGGTGTGTGACTCTGCTGTGGCCATTAGTTGTGCCTCCGATCATCTCATCTTTTACCCTGAATCCCTGTGGTGTAAACCTATAGCCAGTATGGACCTGGGGTTAGCCATGACCATTGTGGCTGTTGGGGTCCCTTTAGAGGACAAGGGAGAGCTACTGTTGTCAGTCCTGGGAGAGGGAACAGGGAAGGCTTCCCTGTTTTGTTAGAATGTTGTGCCCATCCTTGGGGAAGCTGCTGCTGCCATCAATAAAACTGTTGGGTCCACTTTTCCTGTAAAAAAAAAAAAAACAGAAAATTAGGCATATCTCTACACCACCTCAAATTTTCTTAGACAGGAGTAGTTTACCAAGTCTGGCTCACGGTTTAATTCAGGCTGTTGATTCTTCATGTAAAGTAGTTTCAGGTAAAAGAAAAAGGGAGACCTCCTTTCCTGAAGAAATTCAAGATTCTGAATCTGGACAAGAGGATGAAGGGACAGATACAGTGTTTTCTCCTCAGATGTATGATTCGGATTCAGTGGAGAGCTCAATTTCTGACTCTCCCAGTGGGGGAGGGTTCTTTTTCTGTGAGACTATTTCTAGAATGTGCCGAGGCTTCTCAGTCCCTCAGAAAATACTACGAGCTGTTACAGATGGGATTTCCAGTACCTGCACCCTTTCATCCAGTTCTGTCAGCTTTGGAGGATGTGTGTGTTATACTGCCAGCAATTTTCCTGTTAATCAGCCAGTTGCCCTCAAAAAGGCAGACGGGCTGTATAAAGTTCCTCAAGTCTTTTAAGTTGTTATATACTCTTTCCAAACCTGTTCCAGTAGCAGCTATAGCTTTAAGCCTTCTCCTACTAAATGCTTACTTAATTCTAATCCTATTCGTTCTTATAAGGATTTCAGAATTATTGATGGTTATGGGGTGAAAGTGTACGCTTCTGCAACTTTGATTTTCAAAATTTTTAATTGACAGGCTCGCTCAGACTCCTATGTTATGGTTTGTTCTGACTAATTATGAAAATATGAGGAATGTTTTATCTGTAGTCTATTCTTGTGAGGAAAAATCTGTTTTAAATAATTTAGTTTTTTATTGCTTAAATCACTACTTATTGTTTACAGACTGTGTGTGTGGCTAGTTACTTCTTCAAAGGCTATGGCGACCGGTATTGTTTTAAGGGGGTTTGCCCGTCTGCATTCTCGGACCCTCCAAGATGATGTTAAAAATTAGATTTAAATTCTCTAAATAGAGATTTAGTTTTTGGCCTTTCTGCTGCAGAGGTGATCAAAAAATGTGATGAAAGGGGTAGTCTGATACAGGAAAATCTCTTAAGATTGTTCAGCCCTCCTTTTACAAGTTTTCCAAGGGTTTCTGTAACTCCTCATCCAATTTTGGTAAGAAACACAATAGTCTCAAGAAAATACAGGTAAACACACATTTAAGAATAAATGGCAAGTGGGTTCCAAGAAAAATTTTGAAAACTCCCAAAACCAAGGACAGTCTGGTAAGTCAGAATAGCTATTTAAGAGACTGTGTTCCCCCCTTCCCACCCTGGCAGCCCCTTTTTTCTTCCAGAAAGTCTGAATCTCCACTTTTCTCTTGCAACAGATAGCTTCAGACAAATGGATCCTGAATGTCATCCAGCAATTTTAGATGGCAGTGGGAAGAAATTCCTCCTTTCCAAGCTGCAAATTGTCATTCTCCTGACCTGTTTTTTTTCCACCTGCCCTTCATCACATGCTGTCCCAGTGAGTGGTACAACCAGTTCCCCCTTCTCAGGTGGGAAGGGGTTTTTATTTAAGGATATTTTTAGTGCCAAAGAAAGAAAAAGCTTGGAGAGAAGTTTGAGATCTTTCTTTCCTAAATCTGTTTGTGATAGTGCCCAAATTCAAAATGATGTCACTTCACAACCTGATACCTCTTCTTCATTCAAGTTTCCTTGTAATATTAGATCTAAAATATGCTTATCATATTCCTGTTCTTCCTGACTTCAGGCGTTTCTTAAGGATTTGTGTGTCTGGATCACATTATCAATTCTCTGCTTTACCCTTTGGACTATCCAGTGCAGCAAGAGTCTCCACAAAGTGTCTAGCTCAAGTTATAGTTTATTACAGGCTACAGGGTATCCACATTTTCCATATTTAGACAATTTGCTTATCTTTGCAGAATCTTCAAAGTGTCAGGAATCTCTGTCGTAGGCGAGAGATCTCTTAAACAAGCTGGGATTCCAAGAGAACATTCAAACGTCTTTCTTGACTTCCTTTTACAAGATTATGTTTCTGTGATGTCAACTAGCCACCACAATTCAAAGAGCTTTTCTTCCACAGGAAAGATAGATCCAGATCTATTTCTAGGGTTTTTCACTCAGTCACTGTGAGGGAATACCACAGGATTATGTGTTTTATGTCTTCTATGATTCTCATGATAGCTCTGACAAGACTTTAAATGAGAACGGTACAGTGGTGTCTGAAGTCCCTTTGGTTCCAGCACCACCAACCCTTGTCTTCTTGGATTCCAGTGCTGGGATTTGTCAGAAGGGAAATCAGTTGGAGGGGACAACAGATATCGCTAAATCCAGATCTTCCCTTCTCCCTCCCTGTTCTAAAGCAGTCACTCACCACAGACATCTTGGACTTTAGGGAGCAGTTTCAGGGAGGATAAAAGTGCAAGGTATGTGGGATGCTTGCCCTGATTAAAGCAATCAACTCTCTGAAACATTTTTGGTCCCCAGGACCTCTTCAAGTTGTTAGACAATATCATAGCCATATGGTACATCGACAAGCAAGGGGGGAGCCAGGTCATACCCCCTCTGCAGACTAGCGATATTAGTGTGGGATATAGCTTCACTTCACAGTGTCATTCTACTGACATCCAACATGTCATCAGAGCAAAATTTTGTGGCAGACAATTTGAGCAGGATAAGGGCAGACCCTCACAAATGGAAACTAGATTTGATCCATCTGTGGGAAGTTCCTCAGACCTATTTGCCTCCTTTCCGAACAAGTAGCTGGAAAGATTCTGTTCCAGGACCCCATGCAAGAAGGCCAAGAAGACAGATACATTTTTCTTTCCTTGGAAGGAACGTTACTGTATGCCTTTCCACCCTTTCCACTAATATCCAGAGTACTTCTGAAGATTCAGAAGGAATCCATCAAGATCATTGTGGTGACTCCCTTCTGGACCAGGCGGCCATGGTTCTTCCTTCTTTTGGAAATGGCCATGGGCAATTACTACAAACTTCCTCACAGACTGGATCTACTCACACAAGAACAGGGGTGTTTGATACACCCCAACACCAGTCTACTTCAGTTGACTGGCTGAATGATATGGTCTTGATTCCCTTTAGGCACCTGTTAATAATGGAGGCAAGAAAGCCTGCTACTAGAAAATCATATATTAGCAAGTGGAAAAGTTTTTTTAGTTGGTGCCATTAACATAATCAGCACCCACTCAGGGCTTGTTGTTCTTTGGTTTTACAGTGTTTGTATGAGTTACTGTTATATGGCCTTTCTTACTTTTCATTTATTGGTCATTTTAATATGTCTGCCCATGGATCCTCCTCCTTCAGTGCAATATGTCAAAATGTTTTTGAAAGGGGTTTTGCATAGAAGGTCTCCAAGAAAGCCAGTGGCGCCTCCTTGTGATCTTAATTTTTTGTTGGAGAAGCTAACACTTGTTCCATTTGAACCACCTTACTTGGCTTACATGCGATTCTTAACATGGAAAACAGTTTTTACTGATTGCTCTAACCTCTCCAAGAAGGGTATTTGAATTACAAGCTCTTATGGTGTCAAACCTGTCTCATTTTCCACAGGGGCAGGGTTTCTTTGAGAACTAATCCTTTTTTATGCCTAAAGTGGCACCTGTGCTTACTTTAAGCCAGACTAACCATCTCCCTATTTTCTTTCCTGAACCCAAAAATGAGGGAGAAAGGATACTCTCCACCTTGGATGTCCACAGGCAACTCTGGTACTACCTTAACAGAACTAAAGTTTTCAGATCTTCAGATCAGGTGTTCTTTTTTTGTGAAGGTAAAAAGAAGGGACAACTTGTGTCTAAACAGATTAGTTCTAAATGGTTGTTTAAGGCTTTTACCTTCTGTTGTACTCAACACAACAAAACTATGCCGGGCAGGGTCAAGACCCACTCTACTAGGGCCTTGGCTTCATGTATGGCTTTTTGAAAGGATTGGATTCTAGAACTGTTCTAGAAACTGCAACTTAGTCTTCTGTACATATTTCTACAAAGCTCTATAAGTCTGATTCCTTCTCTAGGTCTAAATCAGGCTTTGCAAGGACCATTCTCCATAGACTCCTAGACTCTCTTCCTTCCACCTCCCAAATGTAGTAAGCTAGGGTAGTCTACCCGTATAGCTAAGGCTACTGCAGCAGTAATCAATACAATGAACATAGTACAGTTGTTTAAACTTACCACAACAGTAGATGTTCAAATGGTCACTGCTGCAGTAGCTGCTCCCTCCTTCCACACTTTGTTTTTTGATGTGTTTATTTCATGAGGTGGTTATTGTTCTTCGTAGCATTGTCCTTTCAGGGCTCAACCTCCCTCTCTTTGTTGGCATGAAAGCTCTGAAGGGCTTGGTGCCCAAACTTGTCTTTTACACAGCTCAGCTCAAGCTGTCAGACAGTTTGGGCATGTGGAAGGTGCCGTGAAGCTTTGGAAGCTGGCCGGCTGTGATATCATTGGCAGGATATAACTTTATAGCTAAGGCTACTGCAGCAGTGACCTTTTGAACATCTACTGTTATGGTAAGTTTACTCATACAACTGTACTTTCTCTGACAGGTCATTGATACTCACATGTACCACAATATGTGATCACTATTCCCTCTTGGTGACTACCTTGGTTTTGTCCTCCCTTGTCTTACTAAATCTAGACTTTGAAACTGATTCAGTGTAATTTTTCTACTTTGTGTCATCCATCCTCTTAAATCTCCTTGATTATCAAACATCCATTCACCAGCAGCCTCTTCTCTTCTGTTTCTGCACACTGGCAATCATCTCCTTGGCTTCCTCCCCATATCATTGTTTCATTTACCTAAATCTTCCATTTCTAACTCCACCTCTCCAGCTATTCTTACTGGCTTTGCTTGTTGATTCATTCCCTTTCCTGCATTTTCTTTAGTCTTCCTACAGGTTTTTGCTACTGTTCTGTCCCTTTCATTCTGTGTTTCTTTCATCAGAAGTAGGCGGGACAATGTCATGGGGCAGGAAGCAAAGGAGATGACAGCCAGTGTGCAGAACTGGAGTGATGTGAGCTGTGCATCTGAGGTCTTGCTGGAACCAAATTTGATTACTGCCTACAATCCCTTCAAACAGTAGGGAAATGTGTTGTAATTATTCAAGTCATCATTTAACATCTGAAACTTTTTTTTCTGATTTCATTGCACATTGCTAATTGTGCACAAGTTAGTCTGGCAGTGTTTGGAGGTCGTCTTGGAATGTTGCTAAAGATGATCTTCTGAGTGAGGGTAATTTGCTATGTTCTGGGATTTCAAATTACTATTGACTTAGTAGCAGCTTGTATTCTGATTGGCTGTTTCAAGTGTCTATTTTTTTTAATGCATGTTGCACTTGTTTGCACATCGTGGTAGCAATCCCACTGTAGGTGATGTTGCACAGTAACTTTTTCAGTAGTCATCCTTAGAATGGCTAAATGACTTTGTAGGGTGTTTGGCCATTAACACCGGTGGTCATTGAAAATCTCAGCGTAGCTGGATTGCTGAAAGATCCATGGGGCTGATCAAAGTTGCTGTTAGTTGCTAGTCAACCATTTAATTGCTACGATGTTGCTGTAGTTTGAATGTGTTTATGCAGGACCACTATGATTTTTGCTGTATGCCGTAAAGTGTTAAGGTATTTCTGTCAGTTGAGAATGTACCAGCTGTGTTGTTCTCACGTAGCGTGTGAGAGGCTAAGCTACAACACTTAGCTGTTCTAAATTAGTTATGCACTTTACCCCGCTTGTTCGCCTTCTAAACCCTACATCTAGCCAAGCTATGAACTAAGTATCTTGAACACTTAGACCAAATTAAATCCGAGACCTCCCTTGACAAAGTGTGAAGTAAGTGTACTTGCAAATGGGACATAAGTTTACTTCTGTTAACTGCCTTATAGCATCAAATACTCTCAGACAATGTAGGATTTACCATTTACTCACAGACAGTGAACTTCAACTTGACACAAATAGTACAGTCTGTGAGTGGTGCAAATATTTATGCACTCTGGAGGCATTCCTGTCACCCAATAAAATGGCTTGGGAGCATCACACACTATCACCCACGTTTCATCACAATCACACTAAACTGACTTATGCTGAGGCTGTAAAAATGTCATTACCAAAGCCTACTAGGATTAAGAAGACTAGATCTCGTCAGATGTCCACCAGAGTATCAGCACCATGCTTACGTAGTAAAGGGTCACCAGTCAGCAGGACAACCACAAAATATCTTAGTCCTCATATTTCAGGAGTAAAAACAGCAGTGTCTTAGTTATTAGGAACTCTTGTCATGCACTTCCTTGGAAAGTATGAAGGTAAGTGGTGGTGTGCCCCAGGACTTGGTACAGGGATCTCTCTTTTTTAGGCATGTATTTCACTGATGTAAAGACTGGGAATCATGACTTTTGGTTAGCTACATTTGCAGATGTCTGCAAACTGGGTGTTATTGCCATATCTCCCTCTGACACCCATTTATTACAACAGGAACTAATCCTTGTTAAGTGGTATATAGAAAAAAGGCTAAAATTAAATGTGAAAAAGTAGATTGTTGTCTCTTTGGTAAACAAATCCGTCCCTCAGTGTGTAGTATAGTGAGCACCCTATTACAAATTTATAGTGTCGTCATGGATATTGGAACCTGGGTTAGTAATTCTGTCTCCCTTGACCACCATGTATCAACAGTAGTCAGAAAATTTCATCTATTTAGCACAGTTTATATGTAAAGACTTATCATTCAGGTTAAAGTAAATTATTATCCCTCTGTATGCAGCCATAATTAGAACATTACTAAGTACAATGCGTCCTTCGCTGTGTACCTTTCTAGACATTTTAAGCAACTGGAATAGCCCTAGAATTTCTTAATCAGGAAAATTGTTAACCTGAAGTCCCTGAGCTACCAGGAAAGATTTCCAGGCTGATCTGTGTCTTGCATTCTGCACCATCTGGGATTCCTTCCTGCTTGAGCTTCTGATTTTTCTCAAGTCATGTAGCTCCACAAATACCAGAACTTCAGACTTAAATCTCTACCAGCACATGAATAAACTGCACTGGAGAGAGTAATGTATTACCAAATACTAGTCCCGCCTCTGGAATAAAGTAACACCCTAGCATCTTTCAGATTAAACATGAATTATTGGATGGAGATGGAAGGGTGGATGGAGTGGATGAGTACCCATAGATTTAGCCCAGGACTGATCTGCTGTGCCCTTCTTGAGAAGGGTGGTACACCATCAGGGTAGGTATTGTCAAGGTTTAAATGGTATTGTGAGTCATTTTGCCTTGTGTTTCCTAAAATCATATGAACTGTCTTTGCTTGCCTGTATCCTTTCTTCTTTTTCATGTTTTGCTGACTTCTGCATAGCCAGCTTTGGCTTTATCTTCCTTTCATCAGCTGTTAACTGCTGTCTGCACCTGTCCTTCCACATTGGTTTCATAAGTTTGTAGATGATTACTAGGCTAACAGCCCTTGGAGGCCTTTTTAAGTATAGCCATGTTTTCCCATGTACAAGCTGTTTTTGTCCAACAGGGTCATAATTCCAGTCTAGAGGTAAATTTTTGATTCCCCATCCACTGGTCCAAGTTGTGTTTGAATAGAATTAGGATGAACTCTGCTTCATGTGGATGGGGGAGCCTATTCAGAGCAGGTTGTCTTTGAGATATGTACCTGTCCGTCTAGCTTATTTTATTTATGCTGCAAATGAAGTGTAAGTCCTTCAATCGGGTGTTTCTAATGTTAGAATTGCAGGTGTGCAACAAGCACATCAGCTGGATCAGATGACGCCTTCACAGATCACCTCACAGTAGTTTGTTGGAGATTTGCCTATAAAGATGAGGCTTTGAGGCGGTCTGCATATTCCACGGGGTTAACGCCTTGTATTATTTTTGTGTGGAACCCCTGTGGATGTTCCATTTGTTGTATATGTGTGGTGAGGTTCATACTAAAGGCAGCTGAATGACTGGCGAGTGAGTACAGCTGGACAATGATATACTTAGAACTGGATGCCATACCTTCTCCTTGTCCTGTCTGTTGTGGCTACATCTCTGACATTCTCCCTTCACTTTTTCCTGTCCCACTCCCACTTGTCTCTGCTGTTCTGGTGATTTTTGCCGATTTCCTCTTGTCATCTGAATTCCTTCTCCCTAATGTTTTTCACAACATCCTTCCTGTCCAGTCTCACTCTGCAGTTTCTGTTGTAAGTAGTCAGTGAACTACCAAACCCAGTTCTCATATTCTCCACTGCAACTTCTCTTTCTGCAGACTCCATATCCTCAACTACCTTTAAACCCCCCTGAGCCAAGCAACCACCTGAGTACTTCCTAAATTCTTGTCCAGTCTGCATTACTCCTTTCATGTAATCCTATTCTTGGATACTTCATGTTTACCTTTTTATGTTTGTCATTGATTTTATTAGCTAGCTAAGCATTTCTACCTTGTGTTATTCCTGACCTGCTAAATTTATGGCATACTATTAGCTCCAGTGCCATGTAGCCCATCAGACAGTGTGTCATGTGACTACATACTGTAGCATAACAGAGTGTTGATTTGCAGTTTGCTGTGCTGTGTGTCATGACATTATGTAAAACATTGCAAGTGCATTACACCAGTTTTCCATGGGTCATTTAGGCACAGTGGAAATTATGAACCTCCCTGTTACATCACCACCAACAGTATGACTTAATGGATGTTGATGCAAGGAATGTACACAGATGTGGCGTTGTCACTGTTGTTTGTCATTGCCACTCCATGACTCTATAGTATGTCATGTCACATTTCCCTTTCCTTCATTGTCCTGACCATTTAATGTAGAACTGTTTGTGCCTTGAGTCCTGGTTTCCTTTGCATAGTTATTTACACTGCTGAAAGTGGATTTTTTTAATAACACTCATTGATTTCATTTAGCTTTATGTGCATTTATTTCTTGCTTTAACAAGTAACAGTGGCTAATTTTCTTTAATGTAGCTACCTTCCTTTTCTCATTCTTTGTCATAGGTTTGACCTGTCCATTATAAAATAGAAAAATGGTGAAAACATTGTGTAGATGTCACTTTTTTGGCTAATAAAGGTGATGTAAACTACACAGCTGTCTTCTTCATCAAGGACGATACTTCATCTTATCTAAACCAGCTGGACTCTACTCCCATTTCCTAGAATTAGCACAGCAGAGCTGGTGTGTAATTTAACTTAGAAACGGCAAGCAATGGCACAATAGCAAAAGCAAAAACTTGCTCAGTGAAAATGCTTTTTTCCCCAAAACGCTATAAATTCTTAGGAAAAGGCACGGTATTGTTACATTGAGGGTTATTTTCCATGTTTTGGTTTACATTTTTTTCTAGAACTTTTAATTCTTCATTACTTTATGTTCTGCTGAAGACTCACACTGCTGTGTTTACACGGTTACCTGTATCCAAGCAACTGATGCTGGACTGTGTGCTCGAGCTTATGTTTTTGTTAGTCACTGCATTTCTTGCATTACACTGGGATGGTGTCAGGGTTAAGAGAGATATGTGTGGGCAATGTATTTGTTACTCATTGTAAGTGTAATTTGAAGTTTTCCTTTTTTCCTTTTAAAAAAAATGGTGTTCACCTATTGTAACAGTCTACTAGCATCTAGTCCTACATTGCAGTCTGTCTGTTCCCTCGTGATTTTTTTAGCTCTTACTAAGTAAGTTGAGTGGAATGACACCCTTAAAAGATAGGAATTTGATGATAGGAACAGCAGCCAGAGATCTGGGTAGCTGGCTTGCCATCATGTTAAGAAAGAAGCACAGGATTAAGATGTATTCTTGTCTACTTCTGCACAGAAGTGATGCTTAGATACATAGTAGAGCTTCAAACCGCTTCAAACTGTGAAATCACACTCTGCAAAACAGTGAGAAAAATGAATCCAACAAAATGTGGCCATGCAGAACTGCAGTTGTCAGTATACTTGACAACTGAAAAGAACCTGTATTGTCAATTTTTTTTAAAACATCCATCATATGTGAAACACTAATCTACAACACAGAGAAACATTTACCACAGTGCTACCTTGCATACCTCTAATACCCTGTAATAAAAATAATTTTCTTTTTTGGGGGGCTTCACCCCATCACCCCACTGAACTTGTGTATACGCCATGTGATATCTCACCAACTTTTGCTGCATGCATACTTCCATAGTATGCACATATTCAAATGTATCCAAATAGAGCATTCCCAATTTTATGTCCTGCTTTATTTGCCCACCCACTAGCGACTGTTCCTATGCTAGTATTTCACACTTCAGTTTTTACCAAGCTTCATTCATGTGTCTACATGTGGGCTATAGCTGTAGGTATGGTGCTTGAGTGAGCTGTCAGCATGACAGCCGACTTCATGGCCAAAAGTACACTCTTGTAGTAGAAAAAAATGACATCTTCCCCTGTAGAAGGAGCATTGGTTTCAGCTGCTTTCTTTGTTCTCAACCAGAGTGGTCATGATGTTCGTAGGGCCTAATTGAAACTGAGTCAGTGGTGATGCAGGTGGACATTGTGGTTTTGTATCAGCTGGCTTGCCTTTGTGTTTATCACCAGCAAAATGTAACTTATTCATCACTGTATTTGTGTGATTCTTGCAATCAGTTGCCTTTTTTTACTGTGAATTATTTTCTGGTTTAGTATTAGTTTGTCTAGATCATTCATGAAACTCGGAAGAGTACATATAATGTACTTGTCAAGCAATTCAAATCTATTTGAAGAATCTGAAATTAATGAGTGTTATTAAAAAAAAAAAATCCACTTTTAGCAGTGTAAAACAACTTAAACTTTATAACTATGACTATCGCACAACCAAGTCTAGTCTGTCCTCTCATAATTCTTTATAACTCCAGAAGTTATCACTCTAGAAATATTCCTAAACTTAGTAGCACAACACTGTATTATGCACTCTCATGTACAGACACCGCACATTATAATAATATCTGCCCACAACTGTTCAAGAACTACATAACAGACCAGTTCAGAAGTAAACACATATGCTGTCATTCCTGCTCCAAAAAAACACAATACTTTCTCACACTCATCACCAAACTGCAACATCTGTATCACCATTTTAGCACCAGGCTCACCATAAGTTGCGACATCCACCCCAACCCAGGCCCAAATCCATCCTGTCCAACACAAACTCCTCCAACACAAATGTCAGAACATAACACCCCCACTATCTTCATCCCTGGGCAAGTCAACAACAGCAGCAAAACCAACCATCTTTTTATGCTAAATATTAATATGAGAAGTATCAAAATTAAAATACCTGAACTCCAGGCCAGAATAGCACACTACTCCCCAGACATAGTTGCTTTAACAGAAACCTGGCTAAATAAAAACATAGCTAACTCAGAAGTTCTCCTTACCGACTACAATATCATTAGACAAGACAGACCACTTCATAAAGGGGGTGGAACTGCCTTACTGTGCAAGTCCAGCTTAACTGTACGTCAGTTATCAAACTCCTACCCCTTCCCCAAAAATTGGGACATACTTATCTCAAAACTTCAACTTCACCCTAAAAAGGTCATCAGCACAATTGTGATCTATATTCCACCTGGTAATACACCTGCTAGCCTTGAAGACTTCATATCTTGGTGTTCTTCCACATACTCACAAGAAACCCTTATTCTGGGGGATTTCAACCTAGATTGGTTCACCTGAATATCAGAACCACCAAGTAGTCTAATAAATCTCCATGACTACCAGCAGCTAGTCCAAATTCCAACTAAATGAAAGGGAATCATTCCTTGACTAGGTCCTACCAACCCCACATTGTACCCCCACACAGGCAGTCTCCCTGACACCTTAAGTGACCATAACATAATGTACCTTATATGTAGTAAAACAAACGTATGCAAAACCACTAACTATAAAACCACTAGAAACACAAAAAAATTCTGTCCTGAGGTCCTCAATACTTTACTCTGTAACTGTGAGTGGACCCCCTAAAACCCCTCCCACTTGACCAGGCTGTAGCATATTTCAACAAAACATTTCTACAACTCCTGGACACTGTTGCTCCATTGCGCAAAATCAAGGTTAGAACCTCTACAAACCCCTGGCTCAGTAAAGAAACCAAACAAATCCTCAAGTCCAGAGACACTGTGTGGTTTTACTATCAAAAAACCAAAGAAACACAAAGCTTAACTAAGTACCAAGAACTGCGCAACCATGCAAAAAATGCATTAGGCTGGACAAAAAAAATCCTACTACACGGCATTACAAACTAAATACTAACACAATCCCCCCCAAAATTTGGAAAAATGTAAACCAGCTACTAAAATGCACCCCAAAAGGCTATCCCCAAACCAACCACCCGTGACACTAAAGATCCCATTGAAACACAATTCAACGCCCACTTTGTAAACTCAATTCTATCCTTAGTATCACAGGACAGTTCCAACCTCACTATCCCCTCCCAACACAAATAACAGTAATACAAGCTTTACCCTCAAAACAGTTTCCACCACTTCAATCAAAAGCATGCTCTCCAAACTAAAAACCTCATCAACAGCAGCCAACCTACTCCCCAGCTATTTCTTGAAACTCACAGCAGATGCTATTGCTATCCCAATCTCCACTCTCATAAACAGATCTGTTGTTCAAAAATATGTGCCCAAACTGTGGAAAATATCCTATGTTACACCCATGCATAAAGGCAGGACCTCCACTGAACTTAATAGCTACAGACCCATTGCTTTACTCTCCTCCCTGGCCAAAATCCTAGAAAAAATGCATCCATACCCAGGTGCTAAAATATCTCCTAGACAGCAACATCCTGTCACCTACTCAACATGGTTTCAAACTTGCCCATAGTACCACTACAGCCCTCCTCTGCTTCACAGACAAAGTAAACCGTCTCAAAAATGAAGGCCTGCAGGTGTCAACTCTTTTTTTGGCTATGTCCAAAGTATTTGACACAGTCTCGCACCAAATCCTGCTAAACAAACTAAACCAATATCACCTATCAAATTCCACTCTTACCTGGTTCCAAAGCTACTTAACTGACAGGTGCCAAGCTGTGAAATTGGAAAAATTCTCTCGCTCCTCATCTGCCCATAACTATAGGAGTCCCACAGGGTTCTATCTTAGGACCACTACTATTCACAGTCTTCACAAATGACCTCCATACCTCCACACAGCATGCATCTATCATTCAGTATGCAGATGATACTACCTTAATCTCTGCTGCACAAAACATTCCCACCCTCCTGCAAACAACTCAGCTAGCATTCTCTGACGTTGAAAACTACCTTACCAAAGCCCAACTTATCCTCAATCCAAAGAAAACTCAGTTTATGATTATAACCCAGTCAATTCACTATCTACTCCACAAATGCTACTCCAATCGCTCCAGTGGTGGAGGCTAAGCTATTGGGAATAACCATAGACTCCCACCTAAAATTTGATAGCCATCTCAACTTAACTATTAAAAAATGTTAATGCCAAACTAGGATCACTCTACTGTATCAAACCATTTCTTACCAACAACACAAGATCAGCCATTGCTCGCTCCCAATTTCTAGCCACCCTACTCTATGCATCTCCCATTCTGACTAATCTCAACAAAACTGAACTAAGCAAAATGGAAGCCTGCTATAACAGAATTGCCTGCTTTGCTGCAAATTGTTCATGTAGAACTCATCACTGTACTGCTTTGAGACAGCTCCACTGGATTGAACTGCCCAACCTCCTAACCTACAATCAGCTTTGCCTCTTTCATTCTATTACCTCCCCAATAAGTGTCCTGCCCTCAAAAGCCTAGTACAACATCACTCAGCCAAAAAGGCCTCTTAGATCATCAAGCAAACTACTACTAGAAGTCACCAACAGCTACAATTGCTTTGGAGACGCATTATATAGTAGTTCAGTGGCTAAAAAATGGAACTTTCTCCCCACTAGCATACCAAACACATTGTCCAAAGCCTCCTTTAAAAACCTTGTTAGGAAACATCTCAAGCAAAGTTGGAAGTGCCATGACTGCTCTCCAGGCTAGTGAAGGCAGATAAGGTACACATACGGAGTACCTGATAATAGTTTTCACTCTTACTCACAAACACTGGCTAAGGTACAATGTATGTACTGTACCTGTGTAGTATGTATGTATTCTACCTATGTTCCCAATTTCAGCTGTACATGACAAATCTATTAATTACCTTTACTTTTAAATTAATATTCTCTTGTTTGTTCTCTCCACTGTAACTGTTGATATGCTGCATACCACTGTAAAAACATGTCTATTGTAATTTGTGTGTATACTGATCATGTCTAAATATCTAAATGTGTCTGTAATTTTTCTATGTAGAGTTTTTCTCCCAGGGCCTCTGCTGAAAAAGGGCTTTTTCGGCTCAGACAGGCACCCCCGGTTAACAGATGTAAAATAAAAATAAATAAATTTGAAAGATTTTTTTTTTACATCTTATTAGATCACATTTATTTGCAGTGTATGTATTTGATTTGTTTCCATTTGTTTTGTTGTTTTTAATATACTAAGATATGTAGAAGTCTGCTGCTGGGTGGGTCTGTTCAGTTGCTCAGTGCCTAATTCATTGAAAGCATTTCAGTGTTGGCATATATAATCTACCCCAAGGTTTAGTGAAGTTAGTTAGCTATATATGTCAGGGTGTTGGAGGGGGTTCACCTCCTGTATGGTATCTCTGAGAGACCCCCCCCCCCACAGAAAAGGAAAATGGTTGAAGTATTGTTCACAGCTTACACATTAACAAAGTGAATCACTGTCTGTTGCAGGCACCCTGTCTAGATCACATATAAAGACAGTTCTTAATGTTTTAGGGTTTTGTAGAAGTGCAAGTAAAACTGGGGTGTGGACAATGAAGAATACTGAAAGAGAAAATATAGACAGGAATGATGCATTTAAAACATTAAATATGTGTCTTTCTTTTTTCTCTCTCTTTTTTTTTTTTGCAGTTCAACTCCTCTTTTCCTACTACACAAAAGTGGCTCCTACCCGTTCGTTTAAGATGAGCATACTTCCTCCAGTCAGAAGGGATAGAATCATAGCACAGTTGCCTCAGGTAAGCATTTGGTGACGAGTGAAGTAATGTAACAGTATGCTTATTGTGCTGCAGTGATCATGCTGCATATTGTTAATGTAATACATCTATATAGGAGTTGCTGCCTCCTGGTGTTTTATTTATTTATTGTTTATTTATTTATTTGCTGGGTTTTTGTTTTATTTCTGTGTTAACCAACTGAATCCACTAGGAGCAAGTGCCTATTTTCAGAGGTGACCTCGGAGCACTGCCTGTTTAAATGACTTGCAGTAGTCGTACATTTATCAAGTGAGACTAAGGGAATTAAATTTACGTTTCTAGAATGGAGTTTGCCTATAGAGTATAGCCTTAAACCTTTGTACTAAACTGCCAGATATCTTCAGAGTGCATTCATAATCTTGTATGTATTAGTACACAAAGGTGTATTTATTTTAAGGTGAAATACCCAGAAAACATAAAAAAAATAAGTAAATAAATAAAAAAAGCTAGCTTTTCTCATCTCTCACAAAATTGCCTTGGATTTTATTAAACATTCTTAGACTGTATCATTACTTTTTGGTCCTACATGCTGCTTAATAAAACTGTTCCTTGAGACCAATCACCCATTCTTTTGAAAAAAAAAAATTCTTTGTTTCCCTTGCCATGTCCGCCATGTGTTTTCTGAATGCGTCTTCTTATCATTCATGTTTTCTGAAATATGGTACCCTTTAGTTTGTCAGGTTTTCTGAAAGTTAGTACCCTTTGTCCCCCCTGGTTGTGTTGAAGCAGTAGAACCTGCATAAGGGGCAGACAGCTCTTGCTGAAGAGTGGGACTTGAACACATCGTTTGACACTTCCACTGTAGGTCAAGAAAGAGAGTAATATACTGACCAGTGACATTATATCATTATTTTTTTATGCAGACTTGGGCAGATTTAACAGCTGTAATTAATGACAAAAATGGTGTTTAAAACTGAGTCTGCGTGTTCTTCCTGTGTTCACATGGGTTTTCTCTGGGTGCTCTGGTTTCCTCCCACATTCCAAAGACATGCAGTAAGTGGATTAGACACATTAAATTGGCCATAGGTGTGTGTGCATGTGTATGGTATGAAAGAACAACAGTAGCAGGACTAGCCACCCTGAGGTGTAAAACACTGTCTGAAGACAGTGGTCACTTTTAATGCGACACCCTGACCCCATATGCAAAATGAGAAAAGGGGGTTATGGGTGGAGGAATAATCAGTGTAATAAAGAAGTATCACACCCTATAAATATACCACAGGTATTACCATGGCTCATGAATATCTTATAAGAGTAGAATTTCTGATTTTTGTTCTTTTCAAAAAAAGGTTGCCCGTTGCTGTTTTTACTTTTCTGCTTTGAACTGACTGCTTGAAGTCTAAGTTTTAGAAACAGGGTTTTGAAAACATCAGAGAGTTCTTCATATGTGGTCTCTTTATCTGTCAGTTCTAAAGGACTTGCAGCTTCCTTTCTGTGTTGGTGTAGCCATTCTTTATTGTAGTGCCCCGTCTACCGTCTTTAAAGTATAGAACATCGGGTCATTGACTTACTCCAGAGTAAGCCTTTCTGGAATTTGGCCCAACAACTAGTAATGTCTTTCAGCTTTTCCCGGTTAGGGGTCGCCACAGCAGAACTCCGATCTGCTAATGACTGACAGTGGATTTTTTTACGGTGCCAAGTTGCCAGCCCGATGCCCAACCTTCAAGGAAGGCACACCCATTCATGCACACACCTACCTGCATGTCTTTATACGTCACTCGACCATGGGGAGGACATGGAATTTGGCCCAACAACTAAACTTAAAGCATACAAAAAACTTAACTGCAAAAACAACTGCACAGTAACAGAAGCAGCAAATACAACAGATACACATACTGTGCCCCTTCGCTGCCTCTGTATAGTAATCAACTGTAAAGTCATTGCATGGTGGGGAAGGGCTATTTTCTCACTGACTTGACATATTCCTTCCTATTAACCAGGACTTCCAACAAACAGTTTGTGGTATTTAAAGACATGTTTGCAGTTTTTATGTTTGTTTCTTTACAATAACATACAGCTTCAGATTTTATATAAAAAACCCTCCCCAAAAATGCTTAAAATACTGTTCGCTGAAAGTTGTCTTTCAGCATTTTTTTTTTTGCCGTTTTGTCCATTAGATAAAAAACATTCAATCCGTAGTTTCTGACTTTATCTACAGCCTCTAAAAATTAAAGTAGATGTTGTGATATATCAGGGGTATATGATTTACTGAAAGCAGGTGAACCCCTAACATTTTTTAAACTTGCTTTATTTAGTGATGTAGTCATTCCAGAAACTTAACAGTGAATGCTTAGAGTTATCCTTTTACCTCCTGAAGAGCACGTATGCTACACGAGCATATGTCATTATACTTAAATGACACTCAACAAGTAACACTTCTCTTACCTTACCTGTTGCCACTTAGTGATCAAACGTAGATTTTAGATAACAGGCTGTAGTCAGTCACTGAGACTTTCGGCAGTGTCAGTTTTTGTGAAATGCTTTTGACAGCATTGTATCTAACTCTAGTGTTTTTTCTATTTCTAGTCTCTGATGTTTTCTCAGTTTGAGAATTCTAGATGGAGTAGCGCAAGCATTTGTTGTCTGATTTATTAAAGAGTATGCTAGTTCATTCAGCTGCACTATTTTTTTTATTGTTTAAATGCTTTTCCCTCTTCGCCTGCCATTGAGCATGTGGTTATGTTCCTGGATACCTTGTATACTCAACCAGGTTCCTGCTTAGCTGCCAGCCAGACAGTCCCAGACAGATCCCTTCACCAGGTGGGCTCTTGGTTTCTTGAGGAGTTGACCTAATGGTGTAGTTCCCCGAGTCAGGGGAGTGAGGACCCAGTGGACAGACACATATCTGGGCTTGGGAGAAATCATCCTTTGGATATTTCTGATGTAATCCTTACCTAGGAGCATTGATAAGCAGTGACATTAGCACGTCAGACAATAACTTCACTTCTACTGAATTACTGAGCTGCAAGGTTTCTGGTCTCCAGTCACTTTGTTCTATTTCATGACCCCTCCATCCCTGGATAATCCTACCAGTGACCTGAACCCTTTCTCAAACTTGGGTTGTCAGCAGCACAGATGGACACCCTGCCGCTGTCCCATTGGGATGGCACTGCATTAATTTTATGTCCAAGTTTCTGCTGCCAGTACCTATTTCCATGCTTTTCCAAGTTTTTGTTTTTTGGTTGTAGTGTTTTGCACTGTATTACATTACATTTAAGTTGCCTTGTTTCTTAACATGTCTTAACATTCTTATTTGTTCAGCAAGTCCCTTTTTTTCCTTTCTACCCCATCATGTGCATTAACTGTATTGCAGATCATTATGCAGTCTCTTAGAAAGCGTGTCCTACTGTGCTCCCCTGGTAATCCTCTTCCACAGTCCATGCCATTTACTGTTACTTACCTTACTGTCCATGTAAAGTTTTACCCACATTATAACCTAGGACTGTTTATAGCTGTTTATTTGCTGACCATTTGTATAGCATAAGTAGGCCACATCTTTGGCGCAGAACCATGTTAGATTGAATAGGTATCACTTTTATTTTCTCCTTAGGTATCAGATAATTGATCTTCTGTTTAACAGGTCTACACATAGTAAATTGAATGATAGTTTTCATTTCATCATTTATGAATAGCTTCTTTGGGCATTAAACTAGAAACATTTGGTCTTGTGAGGCATAGCTTTCCCTGTGTGTGACATGTAGTTTGTTTCCTTTTGTTATATTTGAAGCTTTTGAGGGTACATTTTAGCTTGCCAAAGGGTATTGAATTAACAAATGCATATATCCTTTCCATTCAGGTATATGCCATTTCAAACACTGATTCACCAGCTGTAGGTAGCGATCAGTATCTCTTCTTTTCTTGCTACTAGGCATTTTACATATCTTGCAATATATTTCACAGGATTTTGTTTATGACTCCATGCATACAGTCTAGCTATTTTACCTTCTTTGAGATGATACACTTATTATTTTATGAGGTACACCTTTCTGAGAGGCACTGTAGACTACATGTTGGGTATCACCTCTTTTGTCTGAAACCATATAGGTTTATTCTGTGTGCCTCCCACAAAAGTGTAGTTGTTTCTGTGTCTTAGTCCCCCCTCTCTGAAGGTCTGATATAAATTTTTTCTCTATATTGCCACATCTGCTTGAAAAAAGCCCTTTATTTTGGATGTAGGATGTCCTCCGATTCCCATCCAGGCAGATTACCTTGTAAGCCATATAGTTATTTTCATACTGGAGCTGTGCATTCTTTGGGGTAGACTTGCCACTCTCTGCTTTGCAGAATGAGTCACTGTAATCTTTAAGCAGCTTTTCCTTTCTGCTGACTGATTTTTGCAGCAGTGAAGTAAATTATACACTGTAGAAAAGCATCATGCATTTAACAAATACCTAGTATTTAGTTGTTAATGTAGTTTGCTTGATGGACTGTTACTCATTGTTTCATAATTGTGCTACCCGATCACCATTGAGGAACCTCTGAATTGTTCAGTGTATACAGCTTAGTCTTTTTGAATACCTCCTCATATACCCCTTCTGCTGGATTTCATTTTTGTAGCTCATTCCCTCCAGTAAAGCTCTTTTTGAATGTATACCTTTAACTCCCAGTGGGTGTGGCTTGAGCCTTTGAAAAATGATGTTATCACAGTACAGTTCTAACAAATATTCATTGACAATGGTCAGATATCAGTACAGTTGTGCTTGCCATCATGTATGCTTCAGGATAAAATATTCTGATACCTTGTATGTAGCATAGATTTGGAATGATTAATGCAAATATGAACAAGCAGTATTTGACACCTAGAGGTGCAGTAGGAGGTAATTGCAGAAACGCCTGGAGGAGCACTCGGCTGTAATGAGTTCACAGATAATTGTGCTTTGATTGCAGGGTTACTTGGCTTTCCCACTTATCCTTTGTTCATGCCTTTTTGTTCAGTGTTTGTTCTATTGCTGATCTTGGGCTACAAGCACCTTTTTCATATGTTCATAGGAGATTACTAGGCTAATGGCTTAAGAGCCCTTACAAGCCTAGCTAGTATAACCCGATTTTTACCCAATATATGGCCCCCTAGGGGCAAGAAGATTATATGGGTTTGTGCCTGTCCATAAGGGACATTGACACTACCTCAGGTGTGAATTTTCGATTCCCCATCCATTGGTTCAAATTGCCAGGGAAGGGCTCTGCTCAACGTAAGTAGGAAGCCTGTTCGAAAGAAGGAACAATCTATGAGACACATATCTGTCTTTCCAACATGTTTTGCTTGAGTCACTGACTGAGTTTAGATCCCTAGATCGGGTAAGCCTCTTGCTGTTTTACTTGCTGATGTGTGGCAAATCCATCAATTCTGGATTTGTGAGTGCCTTGTAGGTCAGGCATAGGTCGCCCATTAGTAGTTGGTAGGAGACAGAGTAAAGGGATAGGGCTTTTAGTCTGTCTACATAGGACATGTTTACACCTTGTATTTTCTTTGTGAGGAACCTCTGAGTTCACTCCTGTTTACGTGCCTAGACAAGTACGTGCAAAATGGAGCATTGACCTCAATTATTGGTCTAATGGGGGCTGAGTACAGGGGGACTATAATTTCCTTAGATCTGGATGCCATACCTTTACTTATAAGGTGTGCAATATAGATGGACTTCCTCACAACTGTGGACACATGGCTGTAAAGTTTAGGCTACTGTCTATCTGTGTAACTAGATCTCTCACCTCTGAGTTTACTCTTAGGAGTGTGCTGTTAATGTTGCAATTTGCAGGACTATTTGACATCCCAAAGGGTATGATAATGCATTTTTTTGCATTTAGTTTTAGGCCAAAGTTCAGACACCAATCATTTGTCTGATCTAGACCTTCCTGAAGGATATCTGCATCACTGTGAGATTCAGAGATTGCCCCCAGCTTGCAGTCATCAGCAAACTTTGTCATCCAGAGGCCTTCCACATTAGCCTTAACTTCAGAGAACTGTGTTCCCAACAGGAGTGGTCCCAGTACTGAGCCCTGTGGTACACCACTAGTAACTGGCCCCTTGCTGGATCTGGGTTTACCCATTTTAACCACGTGTCCTGTCTGTGAAACAGTTAGCTATGCATCTGATGACGTAGAGATCTCTGGCAGTTTTGTGAGTTTATTCATAATACCCGAGTGGGGAATTTTGTCAAATGCCTTGGCCAGGGCAAGGTAGGTGGTATGTATTGTTGCATTGCTTTACCCTCATCTGTGGCTTTAGTGACTTTTTCAAAGAAATCCACCAGATCCAGTAGGCATGACCTGCCCTTGACCAGATTTGGTCAGTTCCAGCGCTTGGAGGTTACCTAGGTCATTATTTGTCAGATTTATGATTATTCTTTCTGTGGCCTTGCATATAAGACTAGTCAAACTTATGGATGTGTAAATTCCCGGGTCAGTAGATGGTCTGCCTTTATGCGTAGGGTTGACTGTTGCTGCCTTCCATTCTGTCAGGACAAAGCCAGTCTGGAGGTTTTGGTTAAATAGAGATCCTAATGGGCCTGATTTAAGCTGTTTAAGAGGCAGCCTGGTATATTGTCAGGCCCCACTGAAGACATGTTTTTAGCTTTAGAGAGCAATGGCAACCAGTTTTTTGGTGATAATTGGAGGTGGAGTGGGGGAGGGTATTTCTTGGGGAAGAACTGGGGTAGATGGGGAGTTGAAATTTGAGCTGAATGTGTCGGCCAGCAGATTTGCTATATCTTCTGGCTGAGTATAGGTGATGACATCTACAGCTAATTTTGCACATTGTCGGCTGTTGCCCTTAAGATTGCGTACATAACTGAAAAGTACATTATGGTTATCCTTAGATTTAGAGGTTATTTTTACCTCAAAGTCTGCTTTCAAAGACTTGACTAGTTCTCTGATTCACTTGTTTAGACTAATGAGGGACATTTCGCTCTGTTGTACACTCTCCCTCTTACTTCTCAACAGGAATTTCTTGTAGTACGACCTATTAATACCACCAAGTTGTCTTGTTTTTGCGGTTTGACCTGGGTTTATTTCAGTGTGGTACTCATGTTTCTTTGCAGTTGTTTATATGGTCATACAGGACTTTTTTGTATGCCTCTGCATAGGTTCCTGTGTTTTCTGGATTTGGGGGAACTTGGAAACTAGCTGTGCCATCCCTTAGGGGATAATTTACCTTCGAGAATTTATTGAAGTTTTTGGAGTTAGGTGGGGGGACTAGTTTTACCTTTAGTTCAAGGAAGATCACTTTTTGATTTGATCTTACCAGTGAGGACATCACACGGGGGGTGGGAGTTGAAGAGCTGTCCCATATTTGTGAGTACCAGATCTAGGGATATCTGTTCCCATACTGGAAGTGCAGACTAGCTGCTTCAGGGCATTTGAATTTACAAAGTCAAGAAATTTTGGATCTGTATGTTAGTGGCTGTGTATGCCTCTCAGTTAAAGGAGGGGTAGTTAAAGTCACTCATGAGTATTGTGTTGGGCTGGATGGTGAGTAGTTCTAGTACCTTCATGTATAAAGTATGGGTTTCCTGGTTCAAGATGGGGGACCTGTAGCTAGCAAGAATATGGTAATGTATTTTTCCCATGGTTAGCTGGTCATGGAGTAGCTGAAGCATGATATATTGCTAGACTAGTCTTCAGGTGTGCTTATCCTTTATGTAGATATATACACCTTTGCCTTTCATTTTTTCATGTTCAGTAGGTGGTCAGAATGTATGGAAGGCATTATATGTATGCACTGCCAGAGTGCTTTCCATGGCTTTGAATCATGTTTCAGTAACTGCACAAGTGTCAGTATTCTTCAGAGTTGGAGAGCTTCTAGGGAGTGCAGTTTCTTGTTGAGACTCCTAGTATTGAGTAAGAACACCTTTACCTTGTCCTGAGTAGCTTTTGTTATGTTGAAAGGTTTGTTTGTTTGGCAGTGCCTAAAAAAAGTTATTGTAGGGGTCGGTAATGTTTTGGCCAGTGTCCTAAAACCTAGAGATGACAGGTGAAGACCATCCCTGGCAAAGCAGCATGGGCTGTCAGCCATGTCCTCCCAGGCTGACAAGTATTGGACCCCTTTGGAATGACACCAGTAGCTAAGCCAGTTGTTAAAGTCGATCATTTTCTGGTGGTATTGTGCCATCATCCTTGGAGATAGAATACTGCTCAGTACTAGGCTCATACTTGCCTGTGACACATATTCTGAGAGATCAATCATGTCTCTCTTCATATAGTCCAAGAAGGTACGTCTCAGGTTATTCATGCCCACATAGACTTTGACCAAGTCATACTGGTACTTAGGAGTAAGTAAACTGAGTGCTTGCATGATCTGGCGGATCCTGGCCTTTGACAGGCAACTAGCTGTAATGGTCTCCTTATCCAGTCTGGTAAGAAGGACATCAGTGTGTCTTAAAATGGAGTCTCCTATGACCAGAATATTGGGTTGTGGAGTGTTTCACCTTTTGGACTTGGTAGTTGAGACACAATGAGATGTGGTTTTATGTGTTGTGGTGGAAATTGTGTTGTTTATGTACATGCAGAGTTTCTGAGGACTGTGCCTGAGAGGCCTTTAAGGTTTGGGTAAGTTACATGTGAGCACCTCCGCATATGTGGGTATGTGTGTGTGGGCCTTTGTGAGTGTTATGTGTATGTGTCGATAACAACTTGTCTGTTGTTTTTTGTGTCTGTATGTGAGAGACTAGCCTCCAGTTTCAATGTGTAACTACATATCTCACATACTGTATCTGTCTTTTTGAAAATTAAGTATTTGTCAGCGTACATAAGACAATTGCTACAGTGCCACATGATGCCCATGTTCACCAAGCTGGATGCAGAAATGGTAGGAAAGTGCCCATCCATGGTTGCAGGTCCTAATGTGTACTGCAAGAGATAGGAGTGGAGGGTGTTTGTAATCAGATGAGGAAGGTGTGCTTACTTGGTGTAATCTGCAGCTAACCTAACCAGTGATGCTGCACAGTGCCCAAACAAGATGCATTCTGAGCAGTGATAGTCCTGGGTGCTGTAATAAGATGAGGTAGACCTAAGTAGTTCTAACTAAATGTGTAAATGGTGCTCATTGTGATGTTTTTATAGGGAAATTTCAACTTCTGGTGATTGCATATGCACAAGGGACCAATAACCGCAGCTGTGCGAATAGCCGCTTTGCACAAACACGAGGCTTATATCAGGTAAGTGCGCAGCGAGCTTTCCACCAGCAATTCCCAGCTCAGATAGATGAAATCACCTCTCTCCTGTCGCAAGAGTGCAGACTTTGACCCACTTAATGTAAAATGACTGGTTTGGAGCCCAAGTATTAAGGAACAACAAACAGATGCTTAATACTGACTAAGAAATACTAGATAAAATGTATTTCAGTGCAGAATAGCAGCCCTTACAGCAGTTTGAAAATGCAACTTTAAACTTTAAGGAAGTGCAAAAAAAAAAAAAAAAAACAATAAATATCACAGTAAATTTTCACAGTACAATGAAAATAAGCAATGTTTCTAGATGTTTGCATCTGTACAAGGCACTGGCACAGCAAGCAGCTCCATGCAAATGTACTGAATTTATACCAGCACTGGAAATACAGGAAACTTACTAATGAGCTCCCTTGGCCAATAAGATGATTACACTTAGAGCCCTTTTGTGTGCTTCCCAAGTCAAATAGACCATGCAAACACTTAGGATCATAGGAGGTTACTAGGTTATTGACTCTGAGGCCGTAATAAGCCTAGCCAAGTGTTTAGCCCATTTTTTGACAAATCAGCACCTGATGCCCCTGTCCAGCAGGGACATGAGTGGAATCCAGGGGTATATTTTCTGTTTCTCTTCCAGTTATCCAGGTTGCACTTAAAAAGGAGTAAAGAGATACATCTGCTTGATGTGAAGAGGGAGTCTATTTCATAGATGGAGGAGTCTCTGGGACACAAACTGTCCCGGCAACAAGTCTTGCTGATGTCACAGACCAGGTTGAGGCTGTGCTTGCGGGTTACTCGAGTGGAACTTGACTTGCAGATATGCAGCAGTCTTATCAAGGTGGGGTCTGTGAATGCCTTGTATGCCAGACAGAAGTCACCTCTCAGGAGTCTGTATGAAACCAAGGAGAGGGATAGGGCTTTTAGCCTATCTATGTATGGTAGATGGTTGTGGCCCTGGATTCTCCTGGTGATGAACCTCTGTGGTCTCTCCAGCTGCTGCATGTGCTTTGCAAGGTGCATGCTGAAAGGCGCATTGTACTCAATAATGGGCCTTATAAGGGAGGAATACAGGGATGTTATGACAGCCTTGTCCCTGGATGAGATACCCTTGCTTATGAGGTGGGCCATGTAGAAGGCTTTCTGTACAACAGAAGCAACATGGTGGTCAAATGTCAGGATGTTAAGTTGTCCATCTCGCCTTCGTTCTTGCTGTTTGGGTTCGGAGCCAATCCTCAGCTCCGACTAGGCCATCTTCTATAGCTCGAGACCCGTTTACTGGCTCGAGGCTACCCTTTATCCCAGGATGCCCAGCGTCAGCTACCTAGATCTTGTTTGCCGCTTCAGGTGCGAGGTTGCTTCCTTATTGGCTCAGGCTTAGTATAGTTTTTTCTATTAATATACTGTTTATTCTTGAAAGTTTGTCAAGTTTTTGTCTAGATAATTTTCCTTTATCCCTTATCGCTTTTTTTGTGTATTTTAGCTTTGTTGGCCGTCGCTCCATAACTCACAGGCCTTCTGTTCCCTTGAACTCATTTAAATTAGAGAGTCCCCCCAGGATAGCCATTTAAATTAGAAGCTTTTCTTCTGTTCCTTAACTGAAAAAAAGTCTGTTTTTGTTTTTTGTAGTATAGCTTTTTATCATTGTTGTTGTGATTGTTGTTACTATAATGGCTAAAGATACCAAGGTATCTGGCTTCAAAAAGTGTGACTCATGCTGTCAGAAAATGTCTCTGACAGATGGGCACACTAATTGTGTTTATTGTTTGGGTGCTGTTCACCTGCAGGACTCCTGTTCTATATGTCACGCTTTTAGTCAAAGGGTCTTGCAGGAGCGCAAAAACAAATTAATCCTTTGGGGATTATTGAAGCCTCAGGATTCTCCGGCTAAAATTACTCAGCCAGTGAAATCCCCTAAGACAGTCAAGCCGTCGGCTCCATCTTCGGAGCCAATTCCTTTACTTGGCCAACCAAGTATGTCGGTGCCAGCTGGCACTGACAAGACCACTCCTCCGTCGGCTCCATCTGCTATTTTGGAGCTGTCTCAGAGCCATAAGAGACTGAGGTCTCTGTCCTTGGAGTCCATCCACTCGGCACCTCAGTCACCTTTGTTACAGAATGAACGTAGTCATCATTCTTCCCACTCCTGTCGATCCTCTAGATTATTGAATCATGATGTGGAGAGAGTAGTAAGTAGGTTGCTTAAGTCACAGGCACTGGCAAAAATTCTGTCCAGCCCACCTCAACAGGTATCTGTTCCAACTGCCTCTATTTTTATTCCTCCTCTGACTACATTTAGCTCGGAGGCGGAGACCATGGATCCGCAGGTAGTAGAAACGTCGGCTCCAATCATCTCTCCTTCGGTTCCGACGTCTGCTCCGATTACTTCAATTGTACCTTCTATCGAGGGATCTGGGCGCCGAGGCTCTCTTGTTGGCTCCGAGGGGGGGAGTGGCATTGGACCCTTGCCTGACCCCGTTCTTCCCCTTGGAGCTTCGACGCAGGTGAGCTCGGCTCCAACATCGGCCTCAGAGCCGTCACCCTCGACGCGGAGAAAGACTCCTGTTTCTTTGGAGCCAGAGCTTTCTCTGCCTAGAGGTCGGGATGCCTTCGAGGTCATGCGGAGTGTACTGTCCCCCGAGACAGCTCTACTGCCAGTTCCATCGGCTCCTCCCCCCGTGGTGTCTGTTCCAACCTCTACTCCTCCTCTAGACCCCAAGCATAGGGAACCTATGCCCCAGGACACCCCACCTCTTCCGAAGCCTCTCCTGATCCCCGACCTTGCACCTCCTGGGATTCTCCTCCTTTCGATCCACTCATGTCTGTAGTGGCTCGAAAGGCTTGGTCAGTTACAGATTCTGTGGAACCTACTCCGAGGAGACCAAACAAATTTATTACAGCCCCCCAGGACAAACAATTCCTCTCCAAAGGTGTGCCCATTGATGCCATAGTGGTAGCATCAGCCACCAAGAAAGAGTTAGCAGAAACATCTTCATCTGTTCATCCTCCGAACAAAGAGTCTCGGACGATGGACAGATATGGAAAGCGAATGTTTGCTTCAGCGACCTTTTCACTGAGGTCCCTGAATTATCTATGCCATTTTACATGTCTTCAAAGGGATCTGCTGAAAGAGCTTGGAGATGCCCTTCAAGATCCTACAGCTGAGGGAGCACCAGCCAAAGTAGCTTCTCAGCTTGCGACTCTTAATTCCATAGTTAACTCCTCCATGAGGCTGATTTTCCTATGCAGCCGATGGAGCGAGCAGAGCCACAGGGACAAGTGTGGCTCTCAGGCGACATGCTTGGATGCGGCTGTGTCAGTTTGCAGAACCCTTTCGAGCGTCCTTCACCAATACTCCGTTTGATGGCTCCTTTCTCTTTGGGCCTCAGGTGAAAGACACATTGACCAGGTGTGAGCAGGAAGGCAAGACTCTCTCTGCCGTGGGAGTCCGTTTTTCCACTTCTTCCAGATCTTATCCCAAGGGTCAGAAGAGAGGAAAGATGTGGTTCATGAAAATCCCAGGGACTCCTGCCTGACACACATGGTGTTTTTTCCCCTAGGGGCAGAGGGGGAAACAACAATAACAGACACCGCCCTCGTGGCAGAGGGGGACCGCAAAACCAGGGTGACAGAGAAACTTTCTCTGCCAAACCCTTCCACATCCCTGAAGGGTTGCCCGACTGCTCACCTCTGGAGTTAGTCGAGGGAAGACTTTTGCTGTACCAAAAAGTCTGGCAAAATATAACAAGAGACAGATGGGTACTATCCATCTTATCCGGAGGTTACAAAATTCCCTTCCATTAATCCCCCATAGAATCAAAAAGGCCCATCCCAGATGTCCCACCCAATCTAAGGGATCAAGCAGTCACAGAAGTTTCAAGACTGCTAGAAAAAAGAGCCATTCAAGAAGTCCCCGCAGACCAACTAGGATCCAGAACTTACTCAAGATTCTTTTTAGTACCAAAAAAGACAGGGGACTGGAGACCAATACTGGATCTCAGCAGATTGAACAAGTCTGTACAAAAAGAAAAGTTCCGGATGGTGACACTGCAGTCCGTTTTCCCTTTTCTGGGTCAGGACAGTTGGATGTGCTCGATAGATCTTCAGGACGTGTACTACCATATCAAGATGGACAGACGCTCCAGGAAATTTCTTCGCTTCCGAGTAGGGGCCAGTCATTACCAGTTCAGAGCTCTGCCCTTTGGTCTCACCTCAGCCCCCAGGGTGTTCACCAAGTGTATGGCAGTAGTCACGGCTCACCTGAGGCGTCAAGGATTCCAGGTGTTTCCCTATCTAGACGACTGGCTCCTGACTGCTACCACCAGGCATCAACTCTTAGAGGCAGGGGATTATACAATCACATCATGCACTCAGCTAGGCATTACAGTAAATTTCGAAAAATCTGCCTTGTTGCCCTGTCAGTCTGTCACATACATAGGAGCAGAATGAAACACAAAAGAAATGTTTGCAAGATTACCACAGGAAAGAGTTTCCACTATTCGTCAACAAGTGTTAATTCTAATGCAGAGCAAAAGGGTTAACGTCAGACATGTCCTCCAAGCTCTAGGCTCCATCTTCTTGTCCCATTAGCGCGTTTCCACATGAGAATCCTTCAGTGGCTTCTTTTCACGCAGTGGTTTTTCCAGGAACTACCCATGTCTCACATGATCCTGATCACAGAAACATGCAAAAGGCACGTTTCTTGGTGGATGGTCTCCCCACTAGTAATTCAGGGCAGACCTTTCATACAACCCCCTCCGGTAGCCACAGTGACCACGGACGCCACCCTGATAGGGTGGGGGGGGGCATTATCTAGGCAGGACAGTCCAAGGCACTTGGCAACCTCACGGGTACCATCTGCATATCAATGCCCTAGAAATGAGAGCGGTTCTCCTAGCGTTGCAAGCCCTTCAAGACTCTCTTCCTTCCGGGACCATTGCAATCCAAACAGACAACATGTCAGTGGTGTGGTACATCAACAAACAGGGCGGGACCAGGTCTTACCCCTTGTGTCGAGAAGCACTCAGACTGTGGCAATGGGCGATTTCCTCCCAACGTTTTCTGATGGCAACGCACATCCCTGGGAAATCCAACGTTATAGCGGACAGGCTCAGCAGAGCTATCCTCATGCCTCACGAGTGGTCTCTGAATCAGGAAGTTGCGGATCTTATCTTCCGCAAATGGGGACAGCCTTGCTGCAACCTATTTGCCACTCCTCTCAACAACAAATGCAGTAGCTGCTTCTCCCTGCTTCCACTTCCAAGTCATATACCCAGAGATGCTCTAGTCCATGATTGGCCTCAGGGACTCCTTTACGCTTTTCCCCTAATTCCAAGACTCATACAGAAAGCAAAATTGTTGGGTTGCAAAGTGATCCTCATTGCCCCATATTGACCTTGACAAATATGGTTCCTGTTCCTACACCTCCACCTTCTGGATCAACTGTGGATTCTGGACCCAGTTCCAGATCTTCTGATTCACCAATCAGGCGGGTTGCACCAGTCCCTTCAAACTCTCCAGCTCACAGCTTGGTTACTCCACTTCCAACCTTAGCCAGGCTTTCCAATATCTCCCCAGCAGTCCGTGATGATAATGTTTCCTCACATAAGTCTACTACGAGGAAAACATATGCTAGTAAATGGAAATGGTTTTCTTACTGGGCACAATCTAGAAATTTGAATCCTTTCTCAGCTCTAGTCCATGAAATTCTTGAATTTCTAGCACAGCTTTTTCAGTCTGATGCGGCTTCTGCTACCATTAGAGTACAACTAGCTGCCATTTCTAATTTTCATATCGGTATGTTTAATTCTAGCATAATGTCTCATAAGCTCTGCAAGGCCTTTATGAAAGGAACATCTCGTCTTAGACCCCCAGTTAGAGATCTTCCCCCTCCTACTGATCTCAGTTTAGTTTTAGCCTCCTTAATTTTGTCTCCCTTTGAACCGGCAGCGTCATGCTCTTTAAAATTTCTTTCTTGGAAGACACTTTTTTTTTTTGGTTGCTATCACCTCAGCTAGACATGTGTCAGAACTTCAAGCATTATGTGTTCATCCTCCTTACCTGGTGTTTCACAAGGACAGAGTTTCTCTGAGGACCACTCCATCCTTTATTCCTAAAGTCTGCTCAGAGAACAGTTTAAGTCAATCCATAGATCTCCCAGTTTTCTTTCCTAATCACAGCAACAAGGCAGAATACAAGCTCCACCAATTGGATGTAAACAGACAATTGCGTTTTTACCTCCATAGAATTAAGGAACTAAGAAAGTCAGACCAGTTATTTCTTTCTTATGCTTTCAACAAACAAGGCCTTCCAGTTTCTAAAGTGACCTTATCCAGATGGTTATCTGATACTATTGCCTTTATTTATCAGTTACGAAATAAAGAGCTACCAGCTAAACCAAAAGATCATTCCACTAGAGCATTAGCCACCTCTGTGTAGGTTGCCCATAGACTCAATCTGTGCAGCTGCCACTTGGTCAAACCCCCACACTTTTATCTCTCATTACAAGGTAGATATGGTCTCCCGGAACAGAGCTTCATTTGATTCTACTGTTCTGAAGAGTTTGTTCCAATGAGCCACCCGGGATTTTAGGTGCTAGGGACGCTGTCCCAAACTGCAAGAACGAAGGCAAGATGGACAACTTAACATAAAGAAGTTATGTACCTACCATAACGTTCCATGTTAGTTGTCTTCATCTCGCTTTCCTTCTTACGTACCTCCCTCCTTCCCCCTTCCTAGAGGATTGTGAGGAGTTCCCTTTGTTTTCACTAGCTGAGCATCTTTTATTACTTATCATGCCAGGTAATTTATAGCTCTTTCCCTGTTTAGGTGTATTGGACAACCAGCTTTTAGGGACTGGTTACTCTACTTATGTCTAGTGTGCACTATCACAAACGAGATCTGGGTAGGTGACACTGGGCATGCTGGGATAAGGGGTAGACTCAAGCCAGTAAACAGCTCTCGAGCTATAGAAGATGGCTTCGGCTCTGAACCCAAGCAGCAAGAAGGAAGACGAGATGAAGACAACTAACATGGAACGTTATGGTAGGTACATAACTTCTTTTTGCTATCTACCTGGGTGCCCAAATCCCTCACGACTGACTGAGTGCTTAGGACGTTGTTATTAATGTGATAATTTGTGGGGATGTCACTTTCCCCAAAAGGGATGATAATGCATTTTTTGGTATTCAGCTTGAGACCATGTGTCTGGCACCAGTCATTTGCCCGAGTGAGACCCTCTTGGAGGGTGTCCACATCACTAGGGGAATCGATGACAGCACCCAGCTTGCAGTCATCTGCAGACTTGGTCAGCCATAGCCCACTAGTTTTGGTCTGCATCTCAGAAAAGTATATCCCAAATAAGAGGCCCCAAGACCAAACCCTAGGGTACGCCGCTTGTTGCAGGTCTACTGCTTGAGTTGGCTTCCCCTATTTTGAATACGTGGGTTCTGAGAGTGAGCCAGTTTGCTACGCATCTGGTAACATATGGATTGAAGCCTATTTGGGAGAGTTTATCTGTCATGCCCGAGTGGGGAATAGTGTCAAAGGCTTTGGCCAGGTCAAGGTAGGCGGTGTGCACCGTCTTCTCCTCATCCATGGCTTTGGTGACTGGCTCAAAGAAGTCGACCAAATTTAGCAGACATGACTACCCCTCGACGAAGCCAAGCTGTGTGGGATCAAGTGTTTGGAGGTTGCCAATGTCCTTGTTAATGAGGTGCATGGTAATCAGTTCCATGCCTTGCAGATCAAGCTAGTTAGGCTGATGGGTCCATAATTTCCTAGATCGGTGGACACTCCACCTTTGTGTAAAGGGATGACAATGGCTGTCCTCCACTCAGCTGGGACAAAGCCAGTACTCAGGCTTTGGTTGAATAGGGTGCCTAGTGGTGCTGCAGGTTCCTGCCCGAGTTCACATAGGATGCAGCCTGGGATGTTATCGGGTCCCATGGAGGCTGCATTTTTTGCCTTTGAGAGAGCGGTGATAACCTGTTCCCTCGATATAAGGGGAAGCGGCAGGTACTTAGGGTGTCCTGATTTACTGATGGGGGGGATAGTGGGATAAAGTTTTCTCTGAGTCTGTCAGCCAGCAAGTTTGCTATATCTACGGCATTTGTATATGTGGTGTCCTTGACCACCAATCCTGAACGGATCTGGTCAGCCAGCAAGTTTGCTATGTCTACGGCATTTGTATATGTGGTGTCCTTGACCACCAGTTCTGAACAGATCTGGGTGCTTCCTTTGAGGCTGCGGATATGTATGAAGAAGGCCTTATGATTTTCTCTAGTAGATGTGGCCAATTTGGACTTGAAGTTTGCTTTGGAGGATTTCACTAGTGCTCTTATTTGCTTGTTAAGGCTAAGGAGACATTGCTACCAATTGGGTACCTGCTCCTTCTTGGTCTTGGACAGCAATTTTTTTCCTTTTGTGATAGAGTTTATTTATTGCAGATGTCCACCAGACAGGTTTACTCTTCCTTGTGGAGGATGATTTAGTCCTGCTGGGTATTCCTGATTCCATGCATCTGTATAAATGCTTGTATAGTGCTTTGGTGTAGTTTTTGATATTGGTGCCAGTTCCTACAGAGAGGGAAGGGGCTGTGAAGCTGTTTATACCATCCCTCAGGAGGCTGGAATCAGCTTTGGAGAAGTTTTTATGTCTGATCCTAGTTAGAGGGGGGTTGGGGGAGATGGTGATTTTGAAAGTGACCGCTTTGTGGTCAGATCTTACCAGGGAGGATAATACTATAGGGATGCTGCAGTGGTTACTTATGTTGGTTAATACCAAGTCCAAGATATTGTCGCCCATTTTGGGGATATTGACTAGTTGTTCCAAGGCATTTGCATTGACAAAAATCAAGGAATATCTGGGCATTTGTGTTCTGGTATGAGTAGTTCTTCCAGTCTGTGTTTGGGAAGTTAAAGTCACCCAGGATCAGGGTAAAGTGTTGAATCTTGATAGATTTGAACAGGTCCAAATAGGCGGATTGGGCATCTTGAGTCAGATTTGGGGGTCAGTAGCTAGCTATGATTTGATTAGGGGTGTGGTCAATAGTTTACATCTTGCCTCCCGAACATAATCAACTTCTTCAAATCAGTCTCCAGAGCCATGGATGAGGGTAAGGTGGTTCACACAGCCTACTTGGACCTCACCAAGGCTTTCGACACTATCCCCCACTCTGAAATCATAGATAAACTTATTAAGCTGGGCATTAATCCCTACGTCACTCAATGGGTTGCAAACTGGCTTACTGACAGACCACACACTGTAAAAGTAGCTGACTCCAAATCCAGCTCCAGACAAGTGGTGTACCGCAGGGTTCTGTCCTAGGACCACTCTTGTTTGGCATCTAGTTATCTGAAGTACAGGCCAACAGTAAGGGACTCTGGCTTACAAAGTTCGCAGATGATTGCAAGCTGGGAGCCGTTATTGAATCCCCAAATTATGTGGATATACTACAAAAGGGCCTTACCGAAACATATGCCTGGTGCCAGAGCCATGGGCTCAAGCTAAATACTAAAACATGCATAGTTGTCCCCTTTGGGAAAAAACACATACCTGTGAACTACCGCATAGGTGGCAGTACACTAAACACCTAAAGTATGATGAGGCCTAGGGACACAGGTGGACAGTGGTGTCACCTTTGATAACCACATAGCCACAACAGTTAGAAAATCCTTCTGTGTGGCACACCTCATCAGTAAGGGCTTTTCATCCAGAAAAAAGGAGGTCATTGTCCCTCTGTACTCATCCCTCACTAGATCCATTATAGAAAACAATGCCCCATTTGGTATGTACCTCACAAGACATCTGCAACAACTAGAAAGGCTGCAGAAATACCTCACAAAAAGAATCACAGGTCTAAAGCAGATGCCTTATGCTGACCGTCTAAAGAAACTCCAGCTATACTCTGTCCTCTGTCGCATATCGCCTACTCTGAGGCGATCTCTGCCTAACGTATAAGGCCATGTCAAACCCAGAGTTGTTGGACATGCTTCACACAAAGAAATTCCAATCCCTCAGAGCCACAGACTCCAGGGATCTTAACCTTGTGATCACTATGAATAGAACATGCTGGAGGGATAGGTTCCTGACCCAGAGACTCCCCATACTCTGGAATAGGCTGCCCATACATGTCAGGCAGCGCGCCTCAATAGCCGTCTTCAAGAGGAACCTTGACGATTGGATGGGAAATAGGAAATTCACCCCGGGGATCACATCAGTAGCCTTGCTAGACAGGGGTCCTGGAAAGTAAATATTTGTGGAAAGCAATAGCCAGGGAATCGTTATGGCTAGGCTTGTGTAGGCCCTAGGGCCGATAGCCTAATAACTACCTATGAACCTATGGAGTGTCTCCTGTGCGTCATACTGTTTGACCAGCCTGGAGGTGTGTATGTCTTTAATGTGTATTGAAACTTCACCTCCTTTCCTTTACTGCCTACAGTTTGGGGTCTGAATGTATGATAGGATGAGTAACCAGGTAAGGCTGGGTTACTGTCCGCAGCTTTGAACCAGGTTTCTGTGACTGCACAGATGTCAACATTGTGATGCCCGTGCCCTGGCCCAGCAATCAAGGAGCCTCAGTCCAAACCACCAACACCAGAGAGGGCGTCTCATATATGAGGAAAGGATAACAAAGACACACAGTAAAGTGCAATTTTCCTTAAGAGGACACAGAGATCACAGTCAGTCCGGGGCTGGTCGCTCTCTTGCTCCCCAGGTCCCCAGTAAGACTCCCCACTGGCACAGCTATATGGTCCAGATCTCAGCCTAGCTGGGAAAGCTAAAATCTCCAGCACCCTCTCTGTCCAACCAGTGCTTTGTGTCCCTGCCCAAGTAGCTGACACACACACACTTTGAGATAAGAGTTTATACAACCACATAGACACTCCTGGGGAAGGCTGGCACAGGTTCTCCAGCTGTGCCCCTTTCACCCAGACTATATGGTAGCAATTACCGTCACCACCCAGCTAATACTTAGCTACTCAAAGGCCCTTAAAAGGGTGTCCAATTATTACTGTGCAATATTATTATCCAATTGGTAGTATAGCCCATGGCTAAATCTATTAGAGTGGCTTTGTACAGTTTTACCAAAGGCATGCAAGTACTCTTAAGAGCTTAAATTATCTCTACACAAAACCAGCCACAGTTAAAAGGTTTTAAAATATTTCATAATAAATAATTAAAACCACAAGACAATACATGCTGCTGCACAGTCAGTGCTAGTCAAGAGTTCAGAGATCATACTGAAATACTTAAAATAATTCAGTAGTACAGTTCTGACGTAACAGAAAACATGTAGTCTAATCTTTTCTAATTCCTAGCTACGTCTAAAGAAAACACAAGTCTAAGATAACTTACATAAGACAGCAGGCAGTGCTGTGAGTTGGATGTTCAGACAAAAATGCCTAATGCCTTCTGGTTCTCTCTGTTTAAATTGAAACTGCAGTTCTGATAAAACATTACATCATTTCACACTTTCCTAGTGTTCCCAGGCTGACAGAAACTGCATTTACATTCATTTACACTTAGAGCAATAAAGGACATTCCACATGTAAATTCTGGTCAGTAACTTTAGCCTTAAAACAATAGGCAGGAAGCCTTCATCTAGCCGGACTGGAGCAGACTTTAGATCAAAAGGTCACAACATGCTTTTACTGGGTCAGTAGAGAGCGCTCTTGCCACATTTTTGTAACAGCATTTTTTTCATTTAAGATAACAAGCCTGTGATTTACATTCATATTTACAAATGACAGACTTATGTATAAAATCCTATCTGGCTAGGCTGGCAGTCTTCACCCTTCTCTACCAGTCTTCACATTTCTCCCCCCTGGAGAACTCAAGCTAGTTTTTCAAGTGACCCTTGAGAAACGTCGCATGAGAGGGTTAGGTCTATCTGAGTATACGTACCCCATTCCCTGTCTTGCGAGCCCATCTGCATTGGCATTGCTACGCCCACTGCGGTGCTGCACTGACATGCTTGCAACCCCAGGCTCCATCTTAGCAACTTGGCATTTTGCTGACTGGCTCTGTTTAACCATGTTAGAGGGTTGTGATCTGTCATAACAGTGAATTTCCTTCCATACAGATAAGGCTGAAGTTTCTGCAGTGCCCACACTATGGCTAGACATTCCTTTTCTACAGCTGCATAGCATTCCTCCCTGGGTTGGAGCCTACAACTGAGATAAACCAGTGGGTGCTCTTCTCCTTCTGAAGATATCTGGCTAAGTACAGCCCCCACCCCATGGTTAGAAGCATCCACCTGCACAACAAATTCTTTGCTGTAATCTGGACTGGCTAACACAGGGGGTCCTCCCATAGCTTCTTTAAGCTTCTGGAATGCCTGCTCACATGCTGGGGTCCACACTACCTTATCTGGCCTGTTCTTCCTTGTCAGGTCTGTGAAGGGGGCAGCTATGGTACTATAACTGGGGATGAACTTTCTGTAGTACCCTGCTGTCCCCTAAAATGCCCTCACCAGCTTTTTAGTAACAGGTGCAGGCCATGCCTGAATGGCTTCCACTTTGGCAGATTCTGGCCTTATCTTACCACTCCCCACTCTATGTCCTAGGTAGGAGACCTCCACCATACCCACCTGACATTTGCTAGGCTTAATGGTCAACCCTGCCCTCTGTAGTCTGCCCAGCACCTCCCTGACATGCTGAAGGTGCTCTGGCCAGGAATGGCTGCAGATTACAATATTGTCTAGGTAAGCAAGGGCAAACCCTCCTGCTCCTGCTAGAATATGATCCACCAGCCTCTGGAAAGTCGCTGGGGAATTCTTCATCCCAAAGGGCATCTTTGTGAACTCATACAAGCCAAAAGGAGTCACAAAGGCTGACTTCTCTCTAGCACTGGGAGTCAAGGGCACCTGCCAGTAACCCTTGGTAAGATCAATGGTTGTAAGGTACTTAGCTCCACCCAGCTGCTCTAGGGCCTCATCTGTCCTAGGCATGGGGTAAGCGTCCGACTCTGTGTGACTAGTTAATTTCCTGTAGTCCACACAGAACCTGGTGCTGCCATCCTACTTTGGCACCAGCACCACTGGGGAGGCCCAGGGACTGTTGGACTCTTGAATCACCCCTAGTTCCAACATCTCCTGTACCTCCTCCCTCAGGGTCTGTCTGACTCTGTCAGGCACCCTATAAGGGGCCTGTCTAATAGGCCTTTGGGGTCCTGTATCCACCTGGTGCTGCAGTAGGTGGGTGCACCCTGGTTTCCCAGTGAACATGTCCCCAATTTGCTGCAACACTGCTCGAATTTCTCAAACCTGGGTAGGAGATAGCTGCTGGGACACTTCTAGGGTCCAGTTACTCCCTTCCCCATTACCTCCATGACTCTGACGAAGAGTCAGCATCTCCTTCTCATGCTGCCTCTGCCTCTCTTCTTCCTCAGCTTGCAGACGTAACAGTTTCTCATTCTCCTCAGCCTGCAAACGTCACAGTCTCTCATTTGCTTCTAATTCCACATGCCTGGCCTCCAACTCAAGTCTCTTTAACTCCAGCTGGATTTTTAAGTCCACTGCAGAAAGGCTGAACTGTCCATTCTGCGAGGGAATTATATCTCCACTGCCAGTCTGATCGTCCTCCTGGTTGCTGTTTTCTGATGCAGCTGTAACCAAGGTTGCAATCAGGTCTGCCTTAGTCAGGTTTCCATGCACCGGTCCCCTAGCCTGGCACATCTCTGCCAGATGGCTCCTTGTCAGCTTTCCATACTCCTCTGCTGACATGCTGCCTGCTCACCCTGACTAACTAAGCTAACAAAAGAAATAAAACAATTGTGATCTGAACTCTTGAGTATTCACTGCATGGCTGTTTTAGAGTATAAAACACCTTCAAAGCTCACTGTACACAAGCTACAGGATTCACTGTACCCACACCACTACACGCCAATTAGTATTTGCCAACTAATTAGTATGTGATGTGGATATCCCACCGCTGCCAAACAATTAATATGTGAGGATATCCCAACCACTACCACCAATTAATATGTGATGCCCGTGCCCTGGCCCAGCAATCAAGGAGCCTCAATCCTTACCACCAACACCAGAGATGGCGTCTCATATATGAGGAAAGGATAACAAATACACTCAGTAAAGTCCAATTTCCCTTAAGAGCACACAGAGATCACAGTCAACCCGGGGCTGGTCGCTCCCTTGCTCCCCAGGTTCACAATAAGACTGCCCACTGGCACAGCTATAGGGTCCAGATCTCAGCCTAGCTGGGCAAGCTAAAATCTTCAGCACCCTCTGTGTCCAACCAGTGCTTTGTGTTCCAGCACAAGTAGCTGACACACACACACACACACACTTTGAGATAAGAGTTTATACAACCACACAGACACTCCTTGGGAAGGCTGGCGCAGGTTTTCCAGCTGTGCCCCTTTTAACCAGACTGTATGACAGTAATTACTGCCACCACCCAGCTAATACTTATCAGCTACTCAAAGGCCCTTAAAAGGGTGTTCAGTTATTACTGTGCAATATTATTATCCAATTGGTAGTATAGCCCACGGCTAAAGCTATTAGAGTGGCTTTGTACAGTTTTACCAAAGGCATGCAAGTACTCTTAAGAGTTTAAATTATCTCTACACAAAACCAGCCACAGCTAAAAGGTTTTAAAATATTTCATAATAAATAATTAAAACCACAAGACAATACTTTATACTACACAGTCAGTGCTAGTCAAGAGTTCAGAGATCATACATAAATACTTAAAATAATTCAGCAGTACAGTTCTGACATAACAGAAAAACACCTAGTGTAATATTTTCTAATTCCTAGCTACTTCTAAAAGAAAACACAAGTCTAAGATAACTTACATAAAACAGGCAGTGCTGTGAGTTGGATGTTCAGACAAAAATGCTTAATGCTTTCTGGTTCTCTCTGTTTAAATTGAAACTGCAGTTCTGATAAAACATTACATCATTTCACACTTTTCTGGTGTTCCCAGGCTGACAAAAACTGGATTTACATTCTTTTACACTCAGAGCAATAAAGGACATTCCACATGTAAATTCTGGTCATTAACTTTAGCCTTAAAACAGTAGGCAGGAAGCCTTCATTTAGCCGGACTGGAGCCGACTTTAGATCAATGGGTCACAACATGCTTTTACTGGGTCAGTAGAGAGCACTGTTGTCACATTTTTGTAACATTTTTTTCATTTAAGACAACAAGCGTGTGATTCACATTCATATTTACAAGTGACAGATTTATGTATAAAATCCTATCTGACTAGGTTGGCAGCCTTCACCCTTCTCTACCAGTCTTCACAAGCATTTTCCAGGATTATGAATGCTTGCAATGAGTGCAGTTTCATGTTTAGACTCCTAGCATTTAGCAGCATGACGTTTAATTTGTGTTTTGTTGAATTTTTATGTTGGTAGTTTTAACCTCATCACTTTTCCTAAAAAAGGCACTATAGGGGAGGCAAGAGCCTTTGCCAGAAGCCTGAAGCCCAGGTGAGACAGATGCAGGCCATCTCTGGCAAGGCATTGTGGTCTGTCAGTGATATCTACCCAGGCTGTTAGGTACTGGATCCCCCTGGAATGATGCCAGAAACTAAGCCAATTGTTAAAGTGAATTATTTTCTGTTTGTATTGAGGCATCATTCTGGGTGACGGCAGAATGCTGCTTAAGGCTAGGGACATACCTGCTTGGGACACATAATCAGCGAGCTCAATCATGTCTCTCTTCATATAGTCCAGAGAGGTATGTATCAAGTCATTCACACCAACATGGACTATGACAGAGTCATAACAGTACCTGTTGTTGAGAGACTTGAGTGCATGTGTGATGTGGTGGAGTCTGGCACCTGACAGACAACTAACCGTGACGTTCTCCTTATCCAGCGTGGTGAGGGGCACATCTATGTGTCTTACAATGGAATCTCCTATAACTAATATGTTGGGTTTATGGTGAAGCCTTAGTGGTTGTGAGGCACATGTGTGTGAACAATGCATGGTATGTGGTGTGGAGGGCTGTGGAGATCATGTGTGGTTTTGCCTCGGAGGTCTCCTTTGTTTGGGTGTGTTTATGTGGAGGACCTCTGCATATGTAGGTGTGTGTTGTGTAGGTGTGAGTGGCATTTGAGGTGTAGTGATTGTGTTGACAGCCTTTTCAGTGCCAGGTGTACTGGCTTGAGGGGGAGAGAGCTTGGACTCTACATTCCTAATGTAATTGCATCTCTCACAAATTATGTTCCTTGGTGGTAGTAGTAGATGGTTGTCCGTGTACATGAGGCAGTTGCTACATTGTCTCAGGATGCCCATATCAACCAGACTGGCAGGAGAAACTGTAGGAAATTGTCCAGCCATATTTGTCAGAATCTGAGGGAGAAAGGCCAGGGAGAGCTAAGGGGTGGGCCTAAAGCCCAAGTGCTTAAACCAAAACTAAGAGCTTAGAATAACACTTAAGAATAACACAACAATTTAGACAGGCTATAAACAAGCAGTAATAAATGCAACAAAAAAGATGCAGCTGAACACTGTAGAGAACAGGCAGCAAGTAGCAGGAAAAAGCAAAGCAAGATGAAGTAACAGAGTAGTAAGAAGAAACACAAATTAGAAAAATATAAGCAGCTGAATAAAGTGTCTTTTTTTTTTGCCTTGCTTGACTTGGCTGCCACTAGATGAGTAATCCCAGTCCTGCTATTGTAAAAGCACAGTAAAAGAGTGTCCAGAGTGAAATGCTACCACAAACAAACTTAAACTTACGGAAAGGCAATAAGTAATTCAAGATAACTGCAGTGTACTTTAAACAGCTTATACAAGTGTGATTGTTAAATAAAAGTACTTTGCTTTGTAGAAATGAGCCAAGAATAATTCAATTGTGCAGAATTTTAAAGGCATTAAAAGCAAGATAAGCTCATTAATAAGCCCTCAGCCAATAAAGCAACTTAATGCAGTAATCTCTAGTGTATTTCCTCAACATATACAGACCAGCCTACAACCACTGCCACTAGATGGAAAATCCTCTGTCCTCTTGATATAAAAACACAGAAAAGAGCTTGTTTTTTTTCATTTTTATTAACCTAAAACTGTTTCATTTGCCCTTACCACTGTTACTTGAAACCTGCCCCCTCCACTTTAGCACTATTCAATATGCCAGTTCTCAAAATTTTTGAAGAAATGGAAAAAAAATCATAGTTATTCTAAAACTACTTGTCAAAGGAAAAAACTTCAAAGACCAATGCACGTAAGGTTCAGGTATGGCACCTTTATTACTTGCAACAAGGAGACAAAAACATGCAAATACAGGATTTTGCCTAGTTACTAACAGGCAGTATGCTTTTCTTATACTGTTCTGTAAAATGTTACTTTCTATGGTTGACGTAGTTAGACACAACTTTCTGTATTGTTCTACAGCAAATGTTACTCAGATTTCCTGCTGACATGTTCAGATTTGAAACTCACTGCATGTTACATAGAAAATGTTACTTGGATTTCCTGCTGACATGACTGGATTTATGAAAAACATTTGAGAAAAACAACCTGACCTTGGGGGCTGTATTTTCTTTAGCCCACTATAAGCTTCTATTGTGCAGCTCTAATACATATGTTACATTTCAATGTACTTTTCTAGCTTAGGTACAAGTTAATGCTGATTGCAGTTCATGTTTTCAAACATCCTTTGTCTTCATTATCAATAGCTTCTGCAGCTGTGTATTTTCTCATAGCATAAGTGGAAAATCAATAACTCTTTGTTTAAATCTCATGACATTAGTAGAAGTGATACATCTATTATTATTTCCCTGACACTAGCAGAAATTGAATGCTTCCCTGTAAATTTCCAAAGCATAAGCAAAGATCATAACTGCACATATTTCATGACGTTACAAGATTGGAATGCTTCTGCAGTTCGTACAGATTTATGCAGTGTGAAATAGAATAAATGTGTTAACCCTTTTTAAACCTCGAATGCACGAAGCATATTACTAATACATATTTTTCTAACACTACTGCCTCACCATTTCATGCTACACCCTTTTTCTGGCATCATTCATATTTAGAAATGTGCTGCTCTGTAGTGCTTCTGTTATGACCTCCTTTACTTTGGGTGTATGTCTGTTATTGGGGCTAGGTCTTGTGTGAAGCATTTTCCAAAGAACCCAAAGAACTGTTATACCAATAACCATAGACACAGCCTCAGAGTTCTAGTCATGTTACAGACCTGGGCATATAGCTGCATCAGCCTATAACAGTGACTGACCACTCCATTGAAGGAATTAAGAAAAACAACAAATTCCACTTAGGACCTGGAGAAGATTCTCATGTTTTGTTTCACCTGAAGGCAGATGTGCAGTTGGTTAGGAATCATTTTATTGGAAAGGTATGCTGTTATCTTAGCTAGAGTATGCATTCTCATTATTTTCTTGATTCCACTAAATTTATATAACTATGCTCCAAACCATTTCTAACATAGAATGTCAGTTAATTTATATTACCTCCCTGCAAAGACTGCAAGTGATATGTCCTGTGTTAAACTAAATGGTTTACAGTTTGAGATTGTTGCTCTGCTGATCCATCCATCCACAACATCTGTGAAGTTTCTTTCCTGTCTTGCAAGTCTTGCAGTGCAGCCTTAGATCACAACCCATTGAAGCCATTGCACCAGGATGGCTGTGGTCAAGCAAGCATTCCTTCTCATTATTAGGACATAAAACTTGGAATTCAATCCCACCTTTGACTGTCTGATTTAAGACAGTTCCAGAGCCAGCTGATGTAGTACCTGCACTGCATTTGATGTTAGCCAATTTGCCAAGAAAAAAAACAGTGGCAGGCAGATCTAAATGTACCTGTCCACATATATCTCCTATGTCTAAACTAAATACTGTTCTTGTTTACAGTCTTACACTTGAATTGATAGTAAGGAAAACACAACTTCTGTACTGAATGCTAATGTTTTGTGTCAATTATTTTTAATATGTTTGCGATCGAATATATATATATATATATATATATATATATATATATATATATTTATTTTGCTGTCTGTGTGCGTTTTTCCCATGTCTGCCGACCATCAGGTATTGCCAGTTGGAGACCTGATCCTATTTTTCTGAGCTGTCTGAAGCAATCTTGAGGGGTGCTTGTATCCTTGCCACCATCCTGACAATCAGGATATTGCTCTTGACCTAAACCCCTCCCCTTGGAAGGAATGACTTGCACCCACATCACTATGGGAGCTATTGTGCTTATATCTATGCAAGTGTATGCTTCTATACACTTTCATGATGCAAGAGCTGCCAGTCAGGCTTGTTGCTTTACACAGACTATTCCAAGCTGCAGGCTCGCCTCCTTCCTCAAATGGATTGGTACAGTCCACAACCATTTCCAACCCCTGATGGGCATACTCATCATCCCTGCTAGCACCATCAAATGTCCGAGCTGCTAATCAGACTTGGTTTGTCTAGGCCATATTCTGGGCTTTATTCCTCTAAGGCACCAGACTGTCTAAATACACACATTGTCCATGTTCAGTACTGATTCAGTACTGTACTTGCATTTTGTATGCTGTATGGGGTATAATACACTGTGAGCTGTTTTCAATTCTTGTTATAACTTTTGTACTTTCTGCCAGTTTCTGTCTGAAGCAGGTTGGTTAGTTGAGGTCAGTACATTACCCCCGTCAACAGACATTAAGTAAATAAGTTGCTGTACTTTTGTTTCATATAGCTTCTAACACAGACTTTACTTCAATATTATTCTCTTCCTCTTTACTGCTTTTATCTTGTCTACTTCCTTTGCCTGTGTAGTATGACAGCAGCTTCCTTTTCTAATAGAAATGCTTCTGTCTGTATATCTGATACCCTTCTTATGTTGTCTGCCTGTAATTACTCCATTGTTCCTTTAACACTTGCTGTTATTGTGTCTTACATCTACTTTGGTTGTCATATGCTGTACTTTGCACTTCTTTTGCTAAAAGTTGGCTTCATGTGTTTGACTGTGTATCTGCCGTACATAATCCCATTTTTTTTATCCTATGTACCTAGTTTATCAGTATTACTGTCAATTATTATTTCTTCTGCAGAGAGGCAGTTTCCTCTTTCCAGGCCTTGTACAGGATTACTTGATAAGACAAAGTCTACTTTCCCAATTCTAAACTCTGCAGTGCGCTGTTAGCATTTCCTATTTTAGGGTGTGCTTTACTTACAGTTCTGCTCCTACCTATAGTCAGCCTCTTACCTAGGCCACTCAACTCACCCATTAAGCAGGCTACTTATTTATTAAACCACTGCATAATGTTAAAAGGAATTGCTCAACTTTATATAAGCAAACCAGCATATTCTCAGTCTCTCTCTCTGTCTATCTGTGTCTCTCTCTCTCTCTATATATATATATATATATATAGATATATATGTATATATATACATATATATATATATATATATATATACCGTCCTCCCAGTTATATTGTTTTGTCAACCACTCAGAGAAATCTCTTACATTAATCTGACGATATTAATACCCGTTTCTCATTTTATTCTGTAAATACTGAGCAAATTTATTTTATTCTGTACTTTCATTAGTGACCCTGTGCCAATTACTGTATCCTTTGTTTAGCATCATAGTCTTGCTCTCTCTCCCATTGACTTTATCTGCAGAAGACCTAGAGAGAATATAAAGCATTTAGTCCCCCCAGTGATTGGATGCTATTTTCCCCACGTCTGGTAAACTAATAACAAGCAGTTTAATATAGCCAAGTTATCCTGTAGTGAAGTCAGAAATTTGTATCCCATTAGAGAATGGATAACAACAGTTCAGAATGTGAGCTGTATTAGCTATATACAGTTTTCTAATAAGTGGAATGGATTGGACTCTGACTTTGCTTTATATTTGGATGCATAAGAGAAAGCTGAAAATGATTCCAAAACTGTTGGAAGACAGCTGATGTCCTGACAACATACAGTGTATGCATTGTAGTGAGGTTGCATTTCTTATATGTTATGTTTTATAATTTCTTGTCATTGGAAACAGTAACAGTTTTCTTTCTTTAGATTTGCCACATATTGTTCATAGGTTGGTACTAGGCTTTCAGCCCTAGGGCCTATACAAGCCTAGCCATAACAATTCCCTGGCTATTTCTTCCCACACTATTTACTTCCCTGGACTCGTGTCTAGCAGGGCAACTGACGTGATCCCCGGGGTGAATTTCCTTTCACCCATCCAATCGTCAAGGTTCCGTTTGAAGAGGGCCAAAGAGACACTCTGCTTGACATGTATGGGCAATCTATTCCGGAGTCTGGGGAGTCCCTGGGTGAGGAACCTATCCCTCCAGCATGTTTTGCTTATTGTGTTGACGAGGTTTAGATCCCTGGAGCGTGTGGCTCTGAGGGATTGGGATTTCTTTAAGTGTAGCATGGCCTTGTATGTTAAGCAGAGATCGCCTCTGGGTAGACGATATGCGACAGACTATAACTGGAGTTTAAGGCGGTCAGCTTAGGGCATCTGCTTTAGGCCTGTGATTCTTTTAGTGAGGTATTTCTGTGGCCTTTCCATGTCTTGAGAGGTACATACCAAACGGGGCGTTGTATTCTATAATGGGTCTAATGAGGGATGAGTGTTGTGGGACAATGACCTCCTTTTTTCTGGATAAAAAGCCCTTAGTGATGAGGTGTGCCACATAGAAGGATTTCCTGACTGTTGTGGCGATGTGGTTATCGAAGGTGAGACCACTGTCCACCTGTGTCCCTAAGTCTCTTATCACACTTTCGGTGTTTAATGTACTGCCACCCATGTGGTAATTCATGGGTACATGTTTTTTCCCAAAGGGGATAACTATACATTTCTTGGCATTGAGCTTGAGCCCATGGCTCTGGCACCAAGCATCTGTTTCTGTAAGGCCCTTTTGTAGAGTATCCACATAATTTGGGGATTCAATAATGACACCCAGTTTGCAGTCATCTGCAAACTTTGTTAGCCAGAGTCCCTTAGTGTTGGCCTGTACTTTAGAGAAGTAGATGCCAAACAAGCAGTCCCAGGACTGAACCCTGAGGTACTCCACTTGTCTGGAGCTGGATTTGGAGTCGGCTACTTTTACAGTGTGGGTTCTATCAGTAAGCCAGTTAGAAACCCATTGGGTAATGTAGGAATTAATGCCCAGCTTAGTAAGTTTATCTATGATTCCAGAGTGGGGGATGGTGTCAAAGGCCTTGGCAAGGTCTAGATAGGCTGTGTGGACCACCTTATCCTTGTCCATGGCTCTGGAGACTGATTCGAAGAAGTCAGTCAGGTTCAGGAGACAAGATCGTCCCTTCACGAACCCAAACTGGGTGGGGTCCAGTGTTTGAAGGTTGCCAATGTCTTTGTTTATAAGTTCCATTATAATACGCTCCATGGCCTTGCAGGTAAGGCTCGTCAGACTGATGGGACGGTAGTTTCTGGGATCCAAGGTGGATCCCCCCTTGTGGAGTGGAATAACTGTAGCTCTACACCACTCAGTGGGCATGAAACCTAAGATGAGGCTATGATTAAACATGACACTTAGGTGAGGTGCCAGTTCATACTGTAGTTCATGTAGTACACAGCCCGGGATGTCATCTGGTCCCATGGATGCTGTATTCTTACCGTTGGAGAGTGCGTTTTTACCTGTGTGGCCGTTATTACCGGAATTTGACAATCTTCTGGTATTGAGATGGGCCATTTAAGGGGTGAGAGGGGGTGAAGTTGGCACTGAATCAATCTGCCAGGATATTGGCAATGTCCTTGGGATCAGTATATTTAATGCCATTCTGTTTTAGCTCAGAGCAGATCTGAGCATTGCCATTTAGATTCTTGACAGTTATAGAATGCCTTGTGGTTGTCTTTGGAATCTTTGGCAATTTTATTTTCGTAACTAGCTGGAGGATTTTATGAGGGATCTCCGTTTCTTACGGAGGCTGGTTAGGGAGTTTTTTGCATCCTGAGATTTCCTCGTTTCTTCAACAGTTTCTTCCTTTTGTTGTAAAGTTTGTTTATGGCAAGGGACAACCAGTTTGGCTTCCTTTTTTGGATGAGAGCATCTTGGTTCTGTTTGGGATGGCACGATTCATGCATGAGTGGGATGTGCTCGTACAGTGCCGTAGTGTAGGATTCAGCAGTTGAACTTTCAGTTCCCATTTGCATGGGTGTCATGAAGTTTGTCACTTCTGACTTGAGTAGCATGAAGTTGGCTTTCGAGAAGTTTTTTATGGAGGTTTCCTTACTGGGGGGTGGGGGTGGGATGTGGATGTTAAGGGTGATTAACTTATGGTCAGACCTGACTAATGAGGGGGTGACCATAGGTGTGGAGCATCGATTTCCCATGTTGGTAATGACCAGGTCTAGGATATTGGAGCCCCTGGTGGGACTGTGGATTAGTTGATCCAGGCCGTTAGAATTTATGAATTCCAAGAGCAGTTGGGCAAAGGTGTTGGTACACGAGTAGTTTTCCCAGTTAATGGCAGGGTAGTTAAAATCACCCATTATTAGGGTGTTTGGTTCTATCTTAATATTTTCCAATATGTTTAGAAAGGTATAGTGAGAATCTTGGGGTATGGTGGGGGATCTGTAGCAAGCTACAATTTGGATTGCAATCTTACCTAGTGTTAGTTGCACCTGGAGAATTTCAGAGGCATTGTGTTGGGCAACTAGCCTAATGGTGTGAATATCCTTGGTGTATATTGACACTCCTCCACCTTTAGTGTTTTGGTCCTGGTTTGGTGGCCAAAACGTGTGGTAAGAGTTGTAGCCTGGTATTGCAGGGGTGCTCTCTGCAGCCTTGAACCAGGTCTCAGTTACTGCACAAATATCGATGTTCTCCATTTTTAGGAGTGCCTCGAGAGAGTGCATTTTGAGGTTTAGACTTCTAGCATTGAGTAGCATTACCTTCAGATTTTGCATGCTTGTACCTGTTATTGTATTGTGTTTGTTAAATGGCTATCAAGTTCACTTTAAGGACACTTTCTGTTGTAGTCATGCTGCAGAACCTTACAAAACAAAAGTGTCAAGGGGAATAAAATGTCAAAGGGAATAAAACACTGCCAGTCACTGTGGTGAAAACTCAGTCTACACCTTAATAAAAACAAAGTTCCCAGTCAATAACAAAGGGTGTTTTAGAACATCATTCTGAAGTAAGGATCAGAAAGTTAAGGCTGGAGTTTCTAATTTTGACACAGAGCTGCAAATTATGTAATGCAGAACAGTAACCAAACTTTTCAGTTACTTATGCATTTTTATTCTGTGTTGCTGCAAGCCTTGTCAGCATAGCTTTGTGCAATCTTTCATGTAAAAAAGTACACATGTTCAGGCATGCTGAATACTAATATTTGTCTTACAAAACACCTTTTGTGCAAGTTTGCTTTAGTCTTCAGATATGCTGACTTCTGTTTTAAACTGCCAAGAGCTACTCTTGAATGTTCAGATCTTTGCAAATATTTTTAAGTAGACAATAACAACCTTTTTACTTTCACCTTTGAACAAGTAGTTTTTTAAAAAAGCTTTTTATACCATGCTTATTTATTATTATTGTTATTATTATTGTTGTTGTTTTGTTGTTATCATTATTATTGTTGTTGTTATCAGAATGCTTTTTATTGAAAGTGGGTTTGTGGCTGTTCTGTCTCTCTGTCTCTTTGTGGTTCTGTCTCATTAAGCCAATTTCAGTAAAGTTTTCTAATAGTGACAGAGAGACAATATTTATTTTAAGTACAATATTATTCCTCTGTCATTATCGAGACAGTACACACACGTGCGCGCACTTACACACACGTGGACACACATTCTCGCATCTCCCTACATCATTTCCCACAAACACACACACACACACACACACACACACACACACACACACACACACACACACGATCCAAAGCATTCTAAAAATGGGTGGGAATTTCAAGCAGAACCCGAAAGTGCTGCCGCTTGAAACATCATTAATTGCAGTCTTGTGAGAACAGCATAAATTTCAGTGCAGACCAGGAGAGTACAAACTACATACTGACTGGTAGATCAGAGTATATCACTATACTTATGTCTGTACTAGTGTTATCTCATGTAGTATACATAACTAGTAGGGGTGTGGTGGTCTCTGGTCCCAGCATTAGGTGGTGCGGGAGGATGAAGTATTCCTGCAAAAAAAAAAAAAAAAAATGAAAGGTTTAACAGTGAGGATAACAGATTGCTTTTGCTGCTGTGGAGACGCATTATACGTTTGAAGTGTTGAGACTCGAGGTAACTTAACTACAAGTATTGTCTGAAGGATTATGAGCTCAGCTGCATTTCCCGAAATATCTTACCACCTTATTAATCTAGTATATTATCAGTATTACTTCCCCAAGATTAAAGAAATGCAGCATTTACCCAGGAAAAAAGCATTGCAAGTACAAACCGGAGAACGGTAGCTTCTGTGGCAGTGTGACAGCGCCAGTTCTCATACGCACTCACTCATGCACATATGCACACACCCAGAGGCACAGATAAGCATAACTCTCAATCTGCCATCCCCAAATTGAGGAACAAATGGGCAGCATGTGAGTATTTACTAACACCGTGTTAACAGCTTTAACTAGGACTTCACAATATGGCCGAAATGCGTTAATTTATACTTATAAAAAGTTATTTTGACGAATTATAATGATTCGGTATTATTATTTGCCAAAGATATAATTTATTGTTAACACTAAATGTGTCATAGATCCTTTCAGTGTAGAACTCCGAGGAACAAGGACTTTTTAAGAGTAAGATGGCAAAAGTTCCATGCTCTGTAGTCCTATCTCGCCTTCATTCTTGCATATGGGTTCGGAGCCGATCCTCGGCTCCAACTCTGCCAATTACAAAGCTCAAAGTCTCTTAGTTGGCTTGTGGCAAGGTAGGTATCCCATAGTGCACTAGTAAGAATCCTCAGATCTCGTTTGCTGCGTCTACGAGTTCAGAAGTGCTTCTTGCTTGGCCGTGGCTGAGTTGCATATTTTTCATTATTATTGTAGTTTTATTAGTTTACTTAGTCTTAGTAATAGTTTTTCATAGGTAGCTGATAGCAGTGTGTTTTGCTAAAAATTTTTGTAGTTAGTGTTGAGAACTTGTTGGCCGTTCTAGGCCCATTTTTGTTCTCTGTGTGGTATCCTTCTATGTACTAGTTTTTTTGACATAATTCCTATTAGCATAGGTCCGCGTTTGGGTTAGGACCTTGCTTTTTTCTACATTTTCAATAGTATAGTATATTGTGTGCAGTGTAGTTTCTATTATTGGCTAGTCTTTGCTGTTGTTTAAGATTTACTATTTGTGGTATTTTCTGACTTAGCTTCTCCTGTTTCCATAGCTAGGTCCATTTAAGTTAGAGTACCTAGTCCTCTGTTTAACTTTCTGACTTTTTCTTCAACAGGGCTAGGTCTATTTAAGTTAGAGGACCTAGTCCTCTGTTGTTTCTCCTCTGTGTGCCAGTTAGTTTAGCGGTGCTAGGCCTGTTTAAGTTAGAGGACCTAGTCCTTGGTTGTTTTTTGTGTGTAGCTTCTTAAAGGCAAGGCCCGTTTAAGTTAGAGGACCTTGTCCTCTCTTCTTTTCCTAGAATTTCCGTGTTGTAGCCATGTCGAAGGAGTCAAAGATCATAAACCTTCAGGTTTTAAAAAGTGCCTTAAGTGCTCCCAAAAAATGTTGATTACTTTTGGGCACAGTAATTGCGTTTACTGCCTGGGAGCCATTCACCTACAGGAAACTTGTTCTTTTTGTCACTCTTCAGCTGTAGAGTTCTCCAAGAAAGAAAGAACAAATTAATACTGAAAGGTCTCTTTAAGCCTTCCTTCGAGGTGGACTTAGCCAGTGCTTCCTCATCCTCTTAAGTCTCACTCATCAAAGAAAGAGAAGGTCAAGTCAGCCAAGAGACATTCTCCTGCTCCGACTATATTGTCTGAACCTCCTCAGAAAACTTTAAAATTGGATAAGCCTTCGACCTCTTCAGCTCCACTGTCGTCGGAGCAGGTCGAGGTTATCGATGTTGACACTGCAGTGTCGGCCCCAAGTCTTTCTGAGCCGACTACTGAGAAACTGCATCGGAGCCGGTCTAGAGAGCTATTGCCAGTCTCCCCAACTTTACGATCTCCCATTTTACAGAGATCTAGGTCGCTTACCCTGTAATCTAGATCCTCCAAGAGCCTTTTGGAAGAGGATGTAGAGAGAGCAGTGCTTAGACTTTCTGAAGTCGTCCGCTTTACCCAAATTGTTGCAGGCTCTGACCCAGTCAGTCCCGGAGCCATCTAAGACCATTCCCCCTGTTGTGGTTCCTCCTCAGAGCCGTGTTAGCCCTTCGGAGCTGAAAATTTCGGTGCCGCTTGTTGTGGAACCCTTGGTTCCAGCTCCTCTTGTGGCTGTCTCTGAGCCGAGTTCCGCTGTGACACCTTCGGTGCTGTCCTTGGTGTCTAGGAGCCAAAGCTCACCAGTCAGGCCCGACAGACGCTTGGACCCGAACCTCTTCAGTGCCGAGCCTACCTCTCAGTGCGTTGGCTAGGTTGAGCACAGACCCTACATCCATCTCGGAGCCGATCACTTTGGAGCCGAGGGCTACCTCCGTTTCCTCGGAACCAGGGCTGTCCTCGGAGTCGGAGAGATCGGCATTCAAGATGATGAGGAGTGTGCTGTCTCGGTTGTCACCTCCGCACAAGGGTACAGATACTCTTCCCCCTCAAGCACCGACCTTTGTCTCAGCACCATCTCTCTATTTCTCTCTCTCTCTTGACAGCAGAGACCCGCAGCCTCAGGAGCCCCCATTGGGTGTCCCCCAGTCTTCCGAGACCTCCCCAGAATACCCTTTTGAGGAGCCCCCTCGGAAGAGGACATGCAAGAGGAAGCATGTAGACTTCCAAGATGAGTCCATCACCTCAGACACTGACCTCAAGGAGTCAGAAGTGTCCCCCAGGTTATCCTCTGATGATATCTCCTTTGTAGATATCTTAGAGATCCTGAAGCAGAGAGGTGGCTGGCCCACTGTCACTCCTTCTGATGAGGAGTCAGTGTACCTGAAGGCTTTCAGGTCTCAACCTTCAGCCTCTTGGGTGTCTCCACCTTTTGATGAACTCCTGGACCTAGTCAGTTGAAAGATGTGGGAAACGCCTGATGTCATGGAACCAGTCCCCAGAAGACCCAACAAATTTCTCTCGGCCTCAAAAGAGAAAGAATTCTTGATGAAAGGTGTCCCTGTAGATGCCATGGTGGTGGCGGCCAGTAAGAAGGAACTAGCGGAGACTTCTTCTGTCCATCCACCGAGCAAGGAGTCTCGAACAATGGATAGATACAGGAAGCGTATCTTCTCTTCAGCGGCTTTTACTCGGAGAACGCTGAACTATCACACGCATTTTACTAGGCTTCAGATCGCTGAACTATCTCACACATTTTACTAGGCTTCAGAGATCTCCTAAAGGAGCTAGGAGATACTCTCCAAGGTACATCAACTGAAGGAGTCACCGAGAAAGTTACTGCTCAGTTGTCCACCTTAAACTCCATTGTTAACTCCTCCATGAGGCTGATCTCCTACGCAGCAGATGGAGCGAGTAGGGCAGTGGGTTTAGGAGTTTTCCTTAGGAGACACTCCTGGATGCGCTTATGTAATTTTGTGGAGCCCTTCAAATCTACTTTTACCAATGCCCTCTGACAGTTCCTCTTTGTTTGGATCAAAGGTAAAAGATACACTCACCAGGTGCGAACAGGAAGGGAAAACTCTCTCTGCTGTGGGAGTACGTTTTACTGTCCCTTCTAGACTATATCCCAAGGGTCAGAGGTGGAAAAATGTGGTTCAAGAAGTCCTACAGATTTTTCCCGGATGCACAGGGTGCATCCTTCAGAGGCAGGGGAGGAGGAGCTAATGGTTGATGTCACCCTAGAGGTGGGGGGGGGGTCCGCAAAACCAGGGTGGCTCTGATTCCTTTTGCTGTCATCCCTATCAGCGCTCCTGATGTGGGGCCCAGCTGCACTTCTCTGGAGCCAGTCGGGGTGGCTTATCTTTGTATCTAGAAGCCTGGCTCAACATCACCCAAGACAAGTGGGTACAAAGAATAATCACCAGAGAATACTCCATACCCTTCTTTCTTCCACCCCACACCCCTAAGAAGATCTCAGATGTTCCACCCAATAACAGGTATGAAGCAACTGTAGAAGTTCAAAAGTTGCTTTCTAAGAGAGTCAGCCAAACCGTCCCCACAGACCAGGTAGGATTAGGAACTTACTCCAGATTCTTTTTAGTGCCAAAATGAACAGGGGACCGGAGTCCCATTTTGGACTTCAGCAAACTAAACAAATCTGTAAAGAAGGCCAAGTTCCGAATGGTAACACTGCAGTCTATACTTTTTCTATTAGGGAAAGACAATTGGATGTGCTCCATAGACCTCCAAGATGCATACTACCACATACAAATGGACAGAGCATTGAGGAGTCATCTACGCTTCCGGCTGGGAGCCAGTCATTACCAATTTCATGCTCTGCCCTTTGGTCTCACCACAGCCCCCAGGGTGTTCACCAAATGCATGGCAGTAGTGACAGCTCACTTGAGACATCTTGGATTCCAAGTGTTTCTGTACCTGGACGACTGGCTCCTGACTGCCACCACCAGGCACCTACTCCTACAAGCCAGAGATTCGACCATCCAGCTCTGTACCCAGCTAGGAATTATGATGAATTGGGAAAAGTCTGCCTTGTCGCCCTCTCAATTTGTGACTTTTATAGGCGCAGAAATAGACACAGTCGCCATGATGGCTGGTCTTCCTGCAGACAGAATTCAAAACCTCAGGCAACAGATATACACCTTACTTCCTCTACAAAAAGTCAAGGCAAGGACAGTGCTGAAACTCTTAGGGACCATGGCTTCTACCATAAATCTAGTTCCACTAGCCAGATTGCATATGCAAATTCTTCAATGGCTGCTTTTCTCCCAGTGGTCTCTTCAACAACTGCCTCTGTCTCATCATATCCTCATAATGGAGTCTTGCAAAAAGGACAGGAACGCGCTTCCTCCCTCGCTAACCCATTGCTACTGTGACCAAGGATGCCTCCCAGATTGGGGGGGGGGGGCATTATGTAGGCAGGATTGTCCAAGGCACATGACAAGATCATAAGGCTCATTTGCATATCAGTGTCCTAGAGGTGAGAGCAGTGCTTCCATCGTTGCAAGCACTTCACAACTTTCTTCCTTTAGGGACGATAGCAATCCAATCGGATAATTTGTAAGTTCTATGGTATCTAAACAAGCAAGGAGGAACCAGCTCTTACCCCCTTTGTTGAGAGGCTCTTTGTGTTTGGCAGTGGGCAGTATCTTCCCAGCGCTTTCTAGTAGCAACGCACATCCCAGGGACAACCAATGTGATACCAAACAAGGTCAGCAAGGCAATCTTGATGCCTCACGAGGGGTGTCTGAACCAGAAAGTAGCGGAACAGATTTTCTGCAAATGGGGACAGCCTTGCTGCAATCTTTTTGCCAGCCTAATCAATGCCAAAAGCAGCTACTTCTCCCTTATCCCCCTTCCGGGGGAGTCACCGAGACGCATTTGTTCACGATTGGCCTCCGGGACTTCTTTATGCATTTTCCCCTTTTTCGCTCATATCAAAAGTGATCCAGAAAGCAAAGTTCTTAGGAAGCAAAATGAGTCTGATCAGTCCTTACTGGCCTCGTCAGATTTGGTTCCCCTTTCTCTGGCCTCATCTCCTAAACGATCCATGGACTCTGGACCCATTTCCAGATCTCTTGACTCACATGTCAGGCTCCCTTCACCCCTGCCTCCACACCCTCAACTTGACAGCGTGGCTTCTCCACTTCCATCCCTAGTCAGCTTCATGATTTTTCACCTGCAGTGACCCATATTCTTAGGTCTTCCCACAGATCTTCCACTACGAAGTTACACGCTAGCAAATAGAGAAAGTTTTCTATCTGGGCAAAAGAGAAGAATGTAGATCCTTACACAGCATCCAACCCTTTAGTGTTAGAATTTCTAACTGGACTTTTCCATCAGGGATCAGCTGCTGCTACAGTTAGAGTTCAACTGGCAGCGATTTAAAATTTTCATTTGGGACAACATGAGCCTAATTTGATGGCTCACAGATTATGTAAATCCTTCCTTAAAGGCGCTACATTGCCAAGACCTCCTTTTCAGGAACCTATACCTCCTTGGGATCTAAATTTAGTTCTGTCCAAACTCACTTCCCCTCGCCTTCTGAACCTGCATATTCATGTGAATTGAAGTTTCTGTCTTGGAAGACCATTTTTCTAGTAGCTATCACATCTGCTAGACTGGTATCAAGAGTTGCAAGCACTGTCTATCAAACCTCCTTATTTGAATTTTCATAAAGACGGGGTTTCCCTTCATACAAATCCTTCTTTCATCCTTAAAGTTTGCTCTCAAGCTAATTTGAACCAAACTATCGAACTGCCTGAATTTTTTCCTAATCATTCAAACAGTGCAGAATATAAATTTCATCAACTTGATGTTCATAGACAGTTAGTTCTATCTACATAGAACACAGGAACTTAGAAAATCAGACCAATTGTTCATGTCCTTTTCTGAAACTAGAATAGGTCTGTCAGTCTCTAAAGTGACTCTATCTAATTGGATTTTCAACTGTATATCCTTTATTTACTCTGCCAATGGAAAGAACCTTCCATTTAAGATTAAGGCTCATTCCACAAGAGTCCTGTCCACATCTGCTGCTTTTCAAGCCAGAGTTCTAATTGACAGTATTTGTGCAGCAGCAACTTGGGCTACCCCTCATACCTTTATTACTCATTACAAATTGGATTTGACCCCCAGGGGTAGACCCTCCTCTGGTTTCATGGTGCTCATGAGTATATTCCCATGAGCCACCAGAGAAAAAGGTGCTAGGGACGCTGTCCCATATATAAGAATGAAGGCGAGATAGGACTACAGAACATAAAGAAGTTATGTACTCACCGACGTTTCATGTTTGTAGTCCATCTCACCCTTCATTCTTACGTACCCACCCACCTACCCCCGTCCTGGGAGGATCTGGAGGCAGGATAGTATTGCCTTTGGTAAGGTGGAGACCTTTCATTGTTGTTGTTCCTTCTGGATTACTTTTTCTGTCACTCTTATAGTTAGCAGCAAACAAGATCTGGGGATTCTTACTAGTGCACTATGGGATACCTACCTTGCCACGAGCCAACTAAGACTTTGAGCTTTGTAATCGGCTGAGTTGGAGCCGAGGATTGACTCCGAACCTATATGTAAGAATGAAGGGCGAAAGGGACTACAAACATGGAACGTTATGGTGAGTACATAACTTCTTTTTCTAATGAGGAACATTTCAGAGTTAGGACACAGGGAAAAGAGGGCACTGGCATACATATGACAAATATTTCTAAATGTTGACATTTAACAAGGAAATCAATGTACTGCAAAAGTAGGGCATTCATGTAAAGATAAGAAAAGAGACAACAGCTATCATATCTGCCGAATTTAGCCCTAAGGAGAGGAGACAGGCAGTTGGTAGTCCATGTGTAAATAAATCATTGCGGCTCAAGCTCCTTTTTAACAGAAACCTGTGGGGTTGTAAAGCGTGTGTTACTATTCTAACACTACTCCATCACAGACACACACACACACACACACACACAGTTACATCTCCCTACAGCGTTTCCTACACACACACACACACACACACACACACACACACACACACACACACACACACACACACACACACACACACACAACACTGAGTCCTACAATCTCAATTATACTTTTTTGTAGAATTACTCTTATATTTTACTTAAAAACTAAAATATAAATGAAAAAGATTAAAAAAATGCTTTTTATTGAGTCTCTCTAAAAAGGTAAAAAATAAGCAAGAAGACTGAAAACTTTGCAAAAGAAACAGACAGGCTGATTTCAGAAAAGCATTCAAGGTTGGTTTGCTGATTGTGGTAATGATGTACCAGAAGAAATAGCAGGAGTCATCAAAACCAACCTCAAATGCTTTTCTGATATCAGCTTGTTTCTTTCTTTTGCAAAGTTTTCAGTCTTGCTTATTTTTTACTGTTTAGAGCGACTTAAAAAAGCATTATTTAAAAAAAAAAATCTTTGTTTTTTTATTTATATTTTATTTATATAATTTTGATAAAGCAAAGTCTCTTTTGTGGGGTGATTGCTGGGGTACAAATCATATAGGGCACAACACATTAAAGTACAGTTTATACATAACACCTTCACATTAATAAACTGGATACATGTTACTTAGGAGACTTTAGCATGGTCATTTGGCAGCTGTATTTAAGTATGCTACGATACTTTGGTGATGTGGTAAACAGATGTTTGTTGCACTTAAGTACCACAGTGTATCCAGCTGGTAGGTACATTACAGGGTACTAAATTACATGCTTAATTTAATGAGAGTAACTTGTCGGATTTGTGTTATATATGTTAACTTAGCATGAGAAGTTGTTTATAAAATTATGTGTTGCCATAGCAGAGGTTATACTGGATAAGTAAGGGCTAGTTAAAAAAGACTGTAGAGGAATTGCAAGCATACTGACAGTAATACATTGATAAGTTTAAGATTTTATATCAGTGTTTCAGTGTAAAAGTATAAAAAAATCTAAATTATGGAACCTTTCCAGTTACAACAGTGCAGTGGCAGAGAAAAGCATTTTGAAGGAATGAACCAAGTGTATACCTAAAACATTTTTTAGCATAGTGTTTTAAGTATCTGGTGAAAGAGATGTACATAAGCAGCTTAGGGGGATATTCAGACAGGTTACTGCAAGCCAGTTTTTACCGTGGTGGTTGGCTGTTTCTGTGTTTTGCAGCAAAAGCTAATGGGGGCATTCAGAAGAGTTGCTTATGCTAATTAGCTATGTGCTCTAAGGCATTTACACAACTGAGTGACTCAAAGAAGTAGTCAACTGTGTAAGTCATCTCAGTTGGCTGTGTTAATGAACATGGCCAGAAGATCACTGTTACCCTGTTGCTACCACTGGGTGAGATTGAGTTAGAGATAAGCGCCAGGATGTTTAGCGAACAGGTAGAGGGGTGTGTGTGTGTGTGTTAGCGTGCGTACTTGTATATGTTTGTGTGTATATGTGTATGTGTTGAGCAGGGAAACAGCTGGCATTTGTGGTTGAAAATCAGCTGAGCACACCTACCCGCTTTTTAAATATGTTCAAGATTGCAGTATATTGTGGATTGGGAAATTTGGTGTCATTCCCACTGTAGTGCAATCTCAAAGTTGTATTTATAATTAGCAGGGGTTGTTTAGGGAACTTGCCCCCTGCAAAAATAGTTTTACTTTTTTTTTTTTAATTGACTGGTAATCTTCCATTTGTGCTCAGTCACGTGATATACGTGTATAAATATTTATATTCACACTTATACATAATGTGTATTTTAGACATGAAAAATACTCAAAGGAAGAAGTGCTTTTAGTGTACTTTGACAAAACTTCCAATCAACGAAAAAGGTACGCAGAGGTGACGGCAGACTGCTGAGTGAATCATATTATAATTCCAAATAAACAAGGAAGCAGAACTTGCCTTGAGCACTTTTGTTCTTTCAATTGAATAAGAATTTCTTCAAGATCTAACACATTGCTTCCAACCATGTTGTATAAACTCAAAAACCAGTCACATTAAATTTACGTAAATGATCAGTTAATGCAACTATTAAGAATAAAAAGATATGCTGCCATTGATCTTAAACCCATTTTACACTGATAACTGATAAAAAAGTTAAATCACTGTAATCTCATATTGAGAACTGTTGAATAATATATTTTAGCTTGCAAAAAACATTTGATATTAATGTGCTTATTTAAGCTAGTTTTTTCCAGCATTTACCCTGATTTGCCATTCCGGTTCCTTACATTCTAACAAATTGTTACTGTGCCCTCTAAAAATATCCACTTCAGCACTGTTTAGCACAAAAAACTAGACATTCTAAAAGATTCACATTCCAAAAAATGTTTGGCTAATGCATTAATAATATCATGTCTTTTAGTGGTACTGATATGTACATACACCCTTTTAGACAGTTTTCTTGTAGTTTTCCTGACATAGAAACTGTCACAGGTCTCACACAATGCCACATATACCAAACATACAGAAATGCAGCTCTGAAAATTTCTTGCCCCAAAATTTTTCTCTAAACTTTTTATATAGATGGAAGACATGTTCTGGATGCAATGCCCCTGCTTATGAGGTGGGCAAAGTAGAAAGCTTTCCTTACCACTGTGGATACTTGATGGTCAAAGGAGGAGTTGCTGTCAACCTTTGTGCCCAAATCTCTCACCACTGATTGCATGCTTAGGGTGTTATTAATGTGGTAATCTGCAGGGACGTTGCCCTTGCCTCAGCCATAGGCCTTTTGTTTTAGCCTGTACGTCTGAGGAGTATATTCGAAACAATAGGGGCCCTCTACACCCCTGCCCATGTGGGAAGACCTCTCTCCCATCTTATATACGTGCGTGTGTGTGCGTGTGTGTGTGTGTGTGTGTGTGTGTGTGTGTGTGTGTGTGTGTGTATACATTTATATGTGTATATATGTATACATATATACACGCACGCAGACACACACACACACATATATATATGTGCATACATATATATATATATATATATATATATATATATATATATAAATGTACATGCAAGCGCACACACACACACACACACACACACACACACACACACACGTATATATTCATCATACCTCTCAACCTGGAATCAAAAGTCTGGACAAAGGCCCATGAAAAATAGGTACAAATCGGTACACTGATTAACATAAAATTTACATACATAATTATGTAACCCCGCCCACTCCAGTGGGGGTTGTGGGATACCAACTTTCAAACATAAACGAAGAACAAACCACCAAAAGGTTGGCAATGTCTTTTAATAGGTGTTAATTCAAAATATTCTTTAACAATGTTTTAATAAAACAGCTGACGAGAATATGTATAAGGACTTTGTCTGCTTCAAGTATAAGCCGCGGTGGTGCAGCGGTAGCATTGTTGCCTCACAGCAAAAGGTTCTCCCATTCGATTCTAGGCTGGAGCGCCTTCTGTGTGGAGTCTGCATGTCATCCCCACGGTCGAGTGGTGTTCGAAAGACATGCTTAGAATGGGTGTGCCTTCGTTGAAGGTTGGGCGTCGAGCTGGCACCTTGGCACCCTTAAAAAAAATCTACTGCCAATCAGTAGTGGACCGGTGTTCCGCTGTGGCGACCCTAACCGTGAAAAGCCGAAAGAAGAAGAACAACTTTGTCTGCTTCAAGTATTACTCAATGTATTGTCAGCTACCTATTGTAATTAGTAGACTAGAAAGTTGTATTTAGTGGATAACAACTGAAAAGTTACTTATAAAGAGCGATGTAAAAGTTATAACTTCTATTTGACTAGTGTTTTCACATCGGCCGTATGAATAATTTAGCATGCTCCATTCCTCAGCATACGCATAGTGTATTTCTGTTCTTTTACAGTCATTTTCTGCATTGCAGCCCAAACATAAGTGAGACAGGTTCAGTCTCTACTGTCATTACTGTATTTGGTCATTGGCCAGCAAATCCTTTAGTAGTGCAGCAACATAATGAGATTTTAATGGGGCCCACAAGCTATTCCACTATAAATTATAAAACACAAACATCTGTTTTAAAAAATCCTAGTAACTCACGAAAACCACCAAAAAAAGCAGGAACTAGATGCACACAGGTTTATTCTGGTACCTCGGCATACCCAAAACACTTCTTACTGTTTGTGTGTTAGTAAATTTTCTTCTATGGCCCTTTTAATTCTGTTAATTCTGTTAATAATGTATGATTATCCAATTAACTAAGTAAATTTAAGAAAATTTGTATAAAATGATGCATGTGTTTTGGAAATGGTTATTCCTTTGAAGGCTGTGGATGCCGAGGTACCAGAATAAACCTGTGTGCATCTAGTTCCTGCTTTTTTTGGTGGTTTTCGTGAGTTACTTGGATTTCCTTGAGTTGTGCTGATTAAAAAATCCTAGACTTGATCTGTGTACGCACAAGGGCATGGTGTTTAACACAATCCCCATACTGTGTAGTAATATTTCAGTTTCAATGTTGAAAAATTTGAAACTCAAATGCTGTCTTGTAGTAAATATACAATTTCTTCTTCTTAAAATGAATTAAATTATGTCTAAGTAGGTGAAATTACGTGATGCATAAGTGCTGGAAATATATACACATGCACAAGCATTGTATTTTGTGCTTGTTCACATTCACATACAGCACATTCACATAGAACAAAGTGTGAAGAGGATTGAAATTAACTGCTCCAATCTCTGGAGTGCCAATGGACAAATTGGCCAAGCCAAACAAGCTGATTGCAGTTGTCATTGTTATTATTTTTATGTTAGCAGTCAACTAAAATTTACTATATTACAGCACTCTACATTCTGTGAGATTTTTGCTGTATTTATCAGAGATCAAGTTTTGAGCTTGTTCCTTAAACCCTTTTGCAAGCTGCTTTCCAAATCTTTGCTCACATTCTTCATTTTCGAACCCTGCTCATGAGGGAAAAGTTGTAAAAGCCTGACAATCAAAAATCTTCTACTAGTTTAGCGTTTTTAAAGACTCAATAATATTTCAGTCTCTTTTCCCACTGGCAGGCACCACCTATCTTTATTGTTGATGTATTCTCGCAAGTTCGAGTTTTGATTTGCTAGTGTCCCTGTCTTTGTTTAGGTCCTTCGGTAATAGATTAGCGTTGTGAGTTGCTAAGTAACGGATTGCTCCACCAGATCTAGACAGCAAGTGGCATGTTTGTTGAACTAGTCAGGACATGCTACATATTATGTTAATTTGTTGAGTAGTAATTGACCCGTTTTTTGCTGTTTTTTCCTCCTGCATTGGTATTTATCAGCTAAGCATGATTTTTTTCTGTAGGTGCAAGTTAGGTCTGCCTCTTTGAAATGAGCACAAGAAGCAACATGGAATAGCCCTACAGACTGTTGGCTGCTTTTCCAACAGTGCGGGTTTATACCTAATGAAGCATTGGTATTTATCAGCTAAGCATGATTTTTTTCTGTAGGTGCAAGTTAGGTCTGCCTCTTTGAAATGAGCACAAGAAGCAACATGGAATAGCCCTACAGACTGTTGGTTGCTTTTCCAACAGTGCGGGTTTATACCTAATGAAGGAAGTTTTAACAGTGCGGGTTTATACCTAATGAAGGAAGTTTTAAATGCGTCAGATATGGCATGGGTTTTATCATCAGTAACAAATGAAAGCAGTTACCATATTAAACGTATTTGCCTTGACTTCATGATTCACAATGGTATAGGCATCCAATGTATTATGACTAGTGGTGTTCTGTAATCCACAGAAGGGTCAGAGTGCGAAAACCTAATGACAAAAGTATGAACAAGGTCCATAGAGCTGAGTTAAAACAATGGAGAAAAGGTAATGGGGTGTCACTTGAAAAACTGCTTCGTTCTATTCACAGTGATATATGCCCAGTGAGCAACAACTACACCGTCTTGTATGCTGCTCAACTTTACAGATTTTTGCAGAATGTCCAGAATTTTGACTCATAATTTTGGTCTGCTCCTCATAAAATTTGTGGCTTTCTGCCACCTCATTGAGGACTGAAGTCACTAAATAATGGCAGACGACTCATACTTCACAACCTGTTAGCACAAAAATCTGGACAAAGTCTGACAGAATTGGTGGACAGAGGCCCAGAAATAGGGACAGATTTTAAATATTGCTCTTATAATCTTAGAAAGTTGCAAAAATAATAGGATTTGTCTTAGCATGCATGCGCGTTTCTGAATGAAATGAAGTCTGAAACATAAATGTATATTATTTACAATTATAAGTCTTTACAATTGTAGGTCATTATTTAGTGACTTCAATCCACAGATCATCCCACTTATTTGCCAGAAAATTGCAAATTTCATAAGTAACAGACTAAAAATATAAGGCAAAAATCTGGACAGTCGAGAAGTATTTTAGTCTCACTGTCCTTCAGAAAATACATGCTAGTGCAACTTCTGTTAATTAATATATGTCCCTATTTTGGGCCTTGCATCTACTCCCCCCCCCCCCAATTATTTTTGGCTTTGTTCAAATCCATCTCATAAAGCAGAGTAAGAAACAAGTGGATAGTATGTAAAGACAGCTAAAAATTGGTATAAAAGTAAGATTCCAAACCAATGTACTGTTACCGCTGAAAGCTGATTGGCCAATCATGGGTAGGCCAGTCGCGAAGTGAACTAAAGGACTCACACTATAGGAAATGGTTACATGTAGTCCTTGTGAGTTTCTCCGTCCCAGGCCACTCGGGAAAGAATGGGCAATAGGGTTGCCGATGGTAGAGTACAACAGCCAATGGGAGTTCAAGATTAAACATGATGAATGTTTGAGAGTTGTTTTAGAGCGTTAACACCGAAGTGAACGATATCCCTCCTTTGTAAAACTATGTTCCGGTGGCTTGATCTAGAAGGGATCTTCCTGGACCTAGCAGAGCCATTAAAATGTACACTGTCAAGTCCCTAGTTATAAAGTTGTTGAAAACAATTAATTAAAAAAATTATCAAGAGACAGATATGCCAGGTGTTTTGCTCTGATACTAAATTCCATTCTTAAGGCTGTCGACATTACAAATTGTTGGACCATAAAATGTAATGCAGTGAAATGCAGATGTTCATCGTGTTTCACTGCTGCAGTCATTACACTTGGGTTATCCTGCCGTCAGGCGTTCCCGCAGTCGGCCAGAGTTCCAAAGTCTTGGTCCGGCGTCGGTTGCTGTCGCTGCTTCCCTGACGTCAGTGTGCCAGGGGTATATAAGATGCAGCCGATGCCATTTTCTTCAGTCTTTCTTGCCGCTCGGTGCCCGAAGCAAAAGCAGTTCGCAAGTGCCGGTCGTCTGACTCCTGGGATTTTCATATTCGAATTTCAGAACCGAAGTCTTCAATAAAGCTAAGTACCCCGTTGGGGAAACTTTTTCTTGCCTCAGACCGATGTCAGTAAAAGTTAATAATTGTATTTCTTGTGGGAAGCAAATATCTCAAAGGATTTTCACTCTTACTGTATTCCATGCCTAGGCCCAGACCACAACGTCACTAGTTGTCGGTTTTGTGCTAGATTTAACAAGCGCACTATTAAACGTCGGTTTGATTTTGCTTGCCATTATTTTGGCCGAAGGTTCAATTATACCATGCTGTCGGAACAACCGACGACCGGAATACACAAAAAACGCAAAGACAAAGATAAGGACAGGCATCCGAGGTCCAAAACTGACTATGAAGCCTCTTCTAGGCCAGTCGCCAGTTCGCCGGTTCTCAGTGACGTGCATTCGCAGCCCCTGACACCCCGCTACCTCAGAGCCCCAGGCCGCCTCCGACTCCCACGTTGAGATTTCTGGGCCTCTGGAAACTCAAGGTATTGGGCCTGCGGAAATTAACCCCTCATGTGCCTGACATACAAGGCCATGTCCAACCCGGAATTAATGGACATACTCCACCTCAAAAAATCCAAATCCACCAAAACCACTAGAGCAAGCGACTTAAACCTTAGCACGGATATAAATAGGACATGCTGGAGGGATAGATTTATCACTCAGAGACTCCCTATGCTGTGGAATAAAATCCCGGTCCATGTGAGGCAGAGCACCTCGCTGGCTCTGTTCAAGAGAAATCTTGACCTGTGGATGGGAGATCGTAGGTTTACCCCGGGAATCATCTCTGTGTCACTGCTGGACAGAAGCACAACAAACTAATGGGCACAGTATTTTTTTCATACAAGGGGTGGCGTAAGCCACAAAACTTTGGGCTAGGCTTATAAATGCCTTAGGGCAGATAGCCTAGTATAAACCTATGAACCTATAAGATGGGTCCAGAGCCGCTAAGCAGGCATCGGCTTCTGGGGGTGTTTTCAGACCTTCACAGCTTACCATCAAAACAACCAAGTCTAAAACTCCATTAAAGACAAAGAAACAAGTACAGCATTCACCTGGACAGGCCTCCATGCCTAAAAAAAAACAGATGCTCAAAATGGCTGAGGACCTAATTACTCTGATCAGGGGTTCCCATCCCCCTCCTGATAAAAGGCCCAGGCAGGATACAGACTACGATTCCTCTGACCAGGTTTCCATTTCTTCTGATTCCTCTTCAGACCAGGGATACTCTTTACCCCCCTAGGAGGACTCTGATGCTAAAGAATCTATCCCTTCAGCCTCTCCTCCTGGGGAAACTTTACATACCATGAGGGAGCATTTCCATTGGGAGAGCCAGGATTATTCAGAATCCAAGAAAAGGCTCAGAGATTTTCTGTTATTGCCTCAGCACAGGCCCCTTGCTATTCCGCCTGTGTTAGATATTGTGGATGATGTGTTCTCTGAATCCAGTTTAACCCCTGATTCTTTGCCCCCAGCACTAGTCAAGCCAGATAGGTACTACAGAGTCCCTGACTCTCACAAATTTCTTTATAAAAACCCAGCTGGTGACCCAGAACCTATTTCCCAGGGTCCCAAAGGGGTAAAGGCTTCCACTGCTAAAGATCCAGTTCCCTCTGACAGGGATTCAAGAGCTTTAGATAGATGGGGGAAGAAAGTTTACACTTCTGCAACTCTAGCAGTAAGGTCTCTTAATTGCCAGTTCCACATGCTTAAATACCAGCAATATTTAATGTCTGTGTTAAAACAGAAAATGCTTACAAGCTCAGAAAGTCCTGACTACAAGGAGATGCAGGATTTATTGCATGCAGCTGAACAAGTGGGAAAGCATACTCTGCAATGTGGTTTTGATTCATTAGAGGCTTCTTGTAGAGCCGCAGTTACAGGATCTGTGAGTCGAAGGCATGCTTTGCTAAAAGAACAAGGATGTCAGGATGCATCTGCAGTCATCACATATGGGTTGTCCTGCCTCAGGCAGCCCTTCGGTCGGCCAGATTCCAAAGTCTGGGTCTGGCCTCGGCTGATGTTGCACTTTCCCCGACGTCAGAGCATCTGCGGTATAAAAGCATCAGCCGACGCCATTTTTCTCAGTCTTTCTTGCCGCGTGGTGCCCGAAGCAGAAGCAGTTCGCAAGTGCCGGTCGGCCAGCTCCTGTGATTCAGCTACCGAATACTTTGAAAAAGCTAAGTACCCCATTGGGGACTCTTTCTTGCCTCAGCCGATGTCAGATAAAGTTAATAATTGTTTAACTTGTGGGAAACAAATACCTCATAAGGATTTCCACTCTTACTACCTCCCCTGCCTAGGCCCAGACCACAATGTCTTGGCCTGTTCAGCCTGTGCTTCCTTCAACCGATGAACTCTTAGGCGTCGGTCGGAGTTTGCAGAGGAATTCTTTGGGGCTAGTTTTGCTTACAAGATGCCGTCGGAGACTCCGACTTCGCATTTAGTTAAGAAACGGAAGGACAAGGACCGACACATGCAGGCCGCGGTTTCGGCTGAAACCATGGTCAGGCCTACCGCGAGTGTCTCGGTCTCGGCTGAAACCGAGTCCTTGGTACTTCCGATTATCGAAACCGCACAACTGACTACCTCGGCCCCGGAGGCCCCGGCCGAGTCGGTTATTGAATTACCTTCTGAAACTGGTGTCCAGGAACCTTCCGACACCATTCCTTTAGACAAGTCTACTCCTGCACGTGGTGCAGCCAGACCTCCTGCATCCATGTCCATTAGGGCTTTCTCTAGGGCTAAAGCTGCTAAACTTACTAAAGCTTTGCCTCCCAAGGTTAGCTCTCAGAGACCTTCTACTGGCTCACAGATTCTTAGTTTAGCAGAGGATCTTATCTCCTTAATTAGAGGTTCTCAACCTCATCCGGACAGGGGCTCTCAACCACCTCCAGACAAAAGGCCCAGGGTTGAGCCCTCTGACCCCCACTCCTCAGATGAGTCCACTGATGGCTCTACTCTGTCAGACCACCAGGAGGAGGCTTATTCGCCTCTGAGGATTCTGATGCTGAAGAATCTATTCCTCGGCCTCCCCTCCTGAAGAGTTTTCCTTTGGAGAGACATTACACTCTATGAGAGAACATTTTCAATGGCAGAGTCAGGAATTCTCAGATTCTAGAAAGAGATTAAGGACCTTTTTACATTTACCTCAGCATAGGCCTTTAGCTATACCTCCTGTTTTGAATGTCATTGATGATGTGTACTCTGATGCTAGTACAGCCCTCCCTCCGGCTCCTGCCAAACCTGATAGGTACTACAGGGTCCCGGACTCACATCTACACCTGTACAAGGCCCACTCTGCTGATCCAGAAACTATTTCCCAGGGCCCAAAAGGGGTTGTAGCTGCCACTGCCAGAAATCCTTTACCTTCTGAAAGGGAGTCCAGAGCTTTAGAGATGGGGTAAAAAAGTGTATACTTCTGCAACTCTTTCCATGAGGGCATTAAATTGTCAATTTCATATGATACAGTACCAAGAGTATTTGTTAGATGAATTGCATAACAAACTGTCTTCTTCTGAACCCCTTGATGTAAATCCATTCAGGATCTGGTACATAACTCCCAGCAGGTTAGTAACCATTTCTTGCAGTGTGGTTATGATGCATTGGAAGCTTCATGTAGGTCAGCTATGACAGGTGCAGTCATCGTAGGCATGCCTGGCTGAAGGAACAATCTCTGCCAGACCATGTTAAAGCTAAGCTTTTGGATGCTCCTATGGAAAAGCAAAAATTATTTGGTTCCACGGCTCAAGAGGTCTTAAAGAAATTTGAAGAAAAGGCAAAATCTGTGCAAACAGTCAAAGACTTTCTGCAAGTCCAACCACCGAGATTCAGCAGAAATTGGCCTACTAAGAATTGGTCCTTTCCGGACTCCGACAGATCTCAGAGAGGCAGGAATAGGCGTGCCAGAGGTAGAGGGCAAGGTTTCAAAATTAAAAAATTTGTTAATTTTTCCAAAAAAAACCCACTCCAGTGGGGGTTGTGGGATACCACCTTTCAAACATAAATGAAGAACAGACCACCAAAAGGTTGGCAATGTCTTTTAATAGGTGTTAATTCAAAATATTCTTTAACAATGTTTTAATAAAACAGCTGACGAGAATATGTATAAGGACTTTGTCTGCTTCAAGTATAAGCCGCGGTGGTGCAGCGGTAGCATTGTTGCCTCACAGCAAGAGGTTCTCCCGTTCGATTCTAGGCTGGAGCGCCTTCTGTGTGGAGTCTGCATGTCATCCCCGCGGTCGAGTGGTGTTCGAAAGACATGCGTAGAATGGGTGTGCCTTCGTTGAAGGTTGGGCATCGAGCTGGCACCTTGGCACCCTTAAAAAAAATCTACTGCCAATCAGTAGTGGACCGGAGTTCTGCTGTGGCGACCCTAACCGGGAAAAGCCGAAAGAAGAACAACAACAACTTTGTCTGCTTCAAGTATTACTCAATGTATTGTCAGCTACCTATTGTAATTAGTAGACTATTAAGTTGTATTTAGTAGATAACAACTGAAAAGTTAATTATAAAGAGCGATGTAAAAGTTATATCTTCTATTTGACTAGTGTTTTCACATGGGCCGTATGAATAATTTAGCATGCTCCATTCCTCAGCATATGCATAGTGTATTTCTGTTCTTTTACAGCCATTTTCTGCATTGCAGGCCAAACAGGTTCAGTCTCTACTGTCATTACTGTATTTGGTCATTGGCCAGGCAATCCTTTAGTAGTGTGCAGCAACAGAATGAGATTTTAATGGGGCCCACAAGCTATTCCACTATAAATTATAAAACACAAACATCTGTTTTAAAAAATCCTAGACTTGATCTGTGGTCTGCACAAGGGCATGGTGTTTAACACAATCCCCATACTGTGTAGTAATATTTCAGTTTCAATGTTGAAAAAATTTGAAACTCAAATGCTGTCTTGTAGTAAATATATAATTTCTGCTCTTAAAATGAATTAAATTATGTCTAAGTAGGTGAAATTACGTGATGCACAAGTGCTGGAAATATATACACATGCACAAGCATTGTATTTTGCGCTTGTTCACATTCACATACAGCACATTCACACAGAACAAAGTGTGAAGAGGATTGAAATTAACTGCTCCAATCTCTGGGGTGCCAATGGACAAATTGGCCAAGCCAAACAAGCTGATTGCAGTTGTCATTGTTATTATTTTTATGTTAGCAGTCAACTAAAATTTACCATATTACAGCACTCTACATTCTGTGAGATTTTTGCTGTATTTATCAGAGATCAAGTTTTGAGCTTGTTCCTTAAACCCTTTTGCAAGCTGCTTTCCAAATCTTTGCTCACATTCTTCATTTTCGAACCCTGCTCACGAGGGAAAAGTTGTAAAAGCCTGACAATCAAAAATCTTCTACTAGTTTAGCATTTTTAAAGACTCAATAATATTTCAGTCTCTTTTTCCACTGGCAGGCACCACCTATCTTTATTGTTGATGTATTCTCGCAAGTTCGAGTTTTGATTTGCTAGTGTCCCTGTCTTTGTTTAGGTCCTTCGGTAATAGATTAGCGTTGTGAGTTGCTAAGTAACGGATCGCTCCACCAGATCTAGACAGCAAGTAGCATGTTTGTTGAACAAGTCAGGACATGCTACATATTATGTCAATTCGTTGAGTAGTAATTGACCCGTTTTTTGCTCTTTTTTTTCCTCCTGCATTGGTATTTATCAGCTAAGCATGATTTTTTTCTGTAGGTGCAAGTTAGGTCTGCCTCTTTGAAATGAGCACAAGAAGCAACATGGAATAGCCCTACAGATTGTTGGCTGCTTTTCCAACAGTGCGGGTTTATACCTAATGAAGGAAGTTTAACAGTGCGGGTTTATACCTAATGAAGGAAGTTTTAAATGGGTCAAATATGGCATGGGTTTTATCGTCAGTAACAAATGAAAGCAGTTACCATATTAAACGTATTTGCCTTGACTTCATGTTTCACAGTGATATAGGCATCCAATGTATTATGACTAGTGGTGTTCTGTAAGCCACAGAAGGGTCAGAGAGCGAAAATCTAATGACAAAAGTATGAACAAGGTCCATAGAGCTGAGTTAAAACAATGGAGAAAAGGTAATGGGGTGTCGCTTGAAAAACTGCTTCGTTCTATCCACAGTGATATATGCCCAGCGAGCAACAACTACACCGTCTTGTATGCTACTCAACTTTACAGATTTTTGCAGAATGTCCAGAATTTTGACTCATAATTTTGGTCTGCTCATAAAATTTGTGGCTTTCTGCCACCTCATTAAGGACTGAAGTCACTAAATAATGGCAGACGCCACATACTTCACAACCTGTTAGCACAAAAATCTGGACAAAGTCTGACAGAATTGGTGGACAAAGGCCCAAAAATAGGGACAGATTTTAAATATTGCTCTTACAATCTTAGAAAGTTGCTAAAATAATAGGATTTGTCTTAGCATGCATGTGTGTTTCTGAATGAAATGAAGTCTGAAACATAAATGTATATTATTTACAATTATAAGTCTTTACAATTGTAGGTCATTATTTAGTGACTTCACTCCTCAGATCATCCCACTGATTTGCCAGAAAATTGCAAATTTCATAAGTAACAGACTAAAAATACGAGGCAAAAATCTGTACAGTTGAGAAGTATTTTAGTCTCCCTGTCCTTCAGAAAATACATGCTAGTGCAACTTCTGTTAATTAATATATGTCCCTATTTTGGGCCTTGCATCTACCCCCCCCCCCCAATTATTTTTGGCTTTTTTCAAATCCATCTGATAAAGCAGAGCAAGAAACAAGTGGATAGTATGACACCATGGACTCCCTGCTGTTCAGACAGCTGCAAATTGGTATAAAAGTAAGATTCCAAACCAATGTACTGTTACCGCTGAAAGCTGATTGGCCAATCATGGGTAGGCCAGTCGCAAAGTGAACTAAAGGACTCACACTATAGGAAATGGTTACATGTAGTCCTTGTGAGTTTCTCCATCCCAGGCCACTCTGGAAAGAATGGGCAATAGGGCTGCCGCTGATAGAGTACAACAGCCAATGGGAGTCCAAGATTAAACATGATGAATGTTTGAGAGTTGTTTTAGAGCGTTAACAAAGTGAACGACATCCCTCCTTTGTAAAACTATGTTACGGTGGCTTTATCTAGAAGGGATCTTCCTGGACCTAGCAGAGCCATTAAAATGTACACTGTCAAGTCCCTAGTTATAAAGTTGTTGAAAACAATTCATTAAAAAAATTATCGAGACAGATATGCCAGGTGTTTTGCTCTGATACTAAATTTCATTCTTAAGGCTGTCGACATTACAAATTGTTGGACCATAAAATGTAATGCAGTGAAATGCAGATGTTCATAGTGTTTCACTGCTGCAGTCATTACACTTGGGTTATCATGCCGTCAGGCTGTCCCGCAGTCGGCCAGAGTTCCAAAGTCTTGGTCCGGCGTCGGTTGCTGTCGCTTCTTCCCTGACGCCAGTGTGCCAGGGGTATATAAGATGCAGCCAACGCCATTTTCTTCAGTCTTTCTTGCCGCTCGGTGCCCGAAGCAAAAGCAGTTCGCAAGTGCTGGTCGGCCGACTCCTGAGATTTTCATATTCGAATTTCAGAACCGAATAAAGCTAAGTACCCCGTTGGGGAAACTTTTTCTTGCCTCAGACCGATGTCAGTAAAAGTTAATAATTGTATTTCTTGTGGGAAGCAAATATCTCAAAGGATTTTCACTCTTACTGTATTCCATGTCTAGGCCCAGACCACGACGTCACTAGTCTGTTTTGTGCTAGATTTAACAAGTGCACTATTAAACGTCAGTTTGATTTTGCTCGCCATTATTTTGGCCGTAGGTTCAATTATACCATGCTGTCGGAACAACCAACGACCGGAATACACAAAAAACGCAAAGACAAAGATAAGGACAGGCATTCGAGGTCCAAAACTGACGATGAAACCTCTTCTAGGCCAGTTGCCAGTTCGCCGGTTCTCAGTGATACGCATTCGCAGCCCCCGACACCCGCTACCTCAGAGCCCCAGGCTGCCTCAGACTCCCACGTGGAGATTTCTGGGCCTCTGGAAACTCGAGGTATTGGGCCTGCAGAAATTAATCCCTCAGATGGGTCTGGAGCCGCTGAACAGGCATCGGCTTCTGAGGGTGTTTTCAGACCTTCACAGCTTACCATCAAAACAACAACCAAGTCTAAAACTCCATTAAAGACAAAGAAACAAGTACAGCATTCACCTGGACAGGCCTTCATGCCTGAAAAAAAAAACAGATGCTCAAAATGGCCGAGGACCTAATTACTCTGATCAGGGGTCCCCATCCCCCTCCTGATAAAAGGCCCAGGCAGGATACAGACTATGATTTTTCTGACTAGGTTTCCATTTCTTCTGATTCCTCTTCAGACCAGGGATACTCTTTACCCCCCTAGGAGGACTCTGATGCTGAAGAATCTATCCCTTCAGCCTCTCCTCCTGAGGATTACTCCTTTGGGGAAACTTTACATACCATGAGGGAGCCAGGATTATTCAGAATCCAAGAAAAGGCTCAGAGATTTTCTGTTATTGCCTCAGCACAGGCCCCTTGCTATTCTACCTGTGTTAGATATTGTGGATGATGTGTTCTCTGAATCCAGTTTAACCCCTGATTCTTTGCCCCCAGCACTAGTCAAGCCAGATAGGTACTACAGATTCCCTGACTCTCACAAATTTCTGTATAAAAACCCTGCTGCTGACTCAGAAACTATTTCCCAGGGTCCCAAAGGGGTAAAGGCTTCCACTGCTAAAGATCCAGTTCCAGGGATTCAAGAGCTTTAGATAGATGGGGGAAGAAAGTTTACACTTCTGCAACTCTAGCAGTAAGGGCTCTTAATTGCCAGTTCCACATGCTTAAATACCAGCAATATTTAATGTCTGTGTTAAAACAGAAAATGCTTACAAGCGCAGAAAGTCCTGACTACAAGGAGATGCAGGATTTATTGCATGCAGCTGAACAAGTGGGAAAGCATACTCTGCAATGTGGTTTTGATTCATTAGAGGCTTCTTGTAGAGCCGCAGTTTCAGGATCTGTGATTCGAAGGCATGCTTGGTTAAAAGGACAAGGTTTACCTGATCATGTTGAGGCAAAATTATTGGATGCTCCTTTACAGCATGATATCTTGTTTGGTGTTAAAGCAGAAGAGGTATTAAAGGAAATAGAGGATAAAGCAAAATCTATGCAAACAGTGAAGGATTTCTTACAGGTACAGCCACCTCGATTTAGCAGAAATTGGCCTTCTAAAAATTGGTCCTTTCCAGTGTCAGACAAACCACAAAGAGGCAGATACAGATGCCCAAGAGGCAGATCTCAGCCCCAAGGCTCTTACAGACCATGACAATAGGGTGCTTCTACCCCAAAAGGAGGAGAAGACAAGTCAAAACCTTATAGGAAACAGTCCCAATGACTTCCTACTTCACTTGCCAAGCACTTACCTTTTGGCAGCTCCTTTAGGGGGAAAACTAGCTCTTTTTTCACAAAATTGGCATATAATCACCCAAGACAAATGGGTTCAGAACATTGTGTCTCAAGGTTACAGGTTCCACTTTCAAACTCTACCAAGGTCAAAAGGAATGCCAGACCTGCCACAAAATCAATGGGCAGAGGCACAAAAACAAATTACAGCCGTCATGGACATGAGAGCTATTCAAAAAGTGCCACAGCAGGAACAAGGACAAGGATTTTACTCAAGACTTTTCTTGGTCCCCAGAAAGGACAAAGCTTGGAGACCCATACTGGACCTATCTACTCTAAATACTTACCTGGATGTTCTGAAATTCAAAATGTTGACTCTACAGCAACTTCTTCCCATGCTGGGCAAGAAGGCTTGGCTTGTTACTTTGGACCTCAGAGGCATACCTGCATGTCCCAATCAGACAAAATTGCAGACGATACCTCAGATTTATAGCTGGCACAATGCATTACCAATTCTCTGCACTGCCCTTTGGCTTATCTACTGCGCCCAGGGTCTTCACAAAATGCCTGGCACCAGTAATTGCATTTTGCAGACAAAAAGGAATTCAAATATATCCCTACTTGGACGATTGCCTTATTCAAGCAGAGAGCAAGGACATCCTTCTACAGCATCTGGCGTTTGTAATAAGATTGCCCATTTGCCTAGGGTACACAGTAAATGAAAAGAAGTCAAAACTAGTGCCCTCACAAGCGATAATATTCCTGGGTGCCAGCTTAAATACAACGGCCCAGATGGCTTATCTCATGCCAGACAAAGGCAACTGACTCGGTACTTTCAATTGATGGCAACAAGGACCCAACTCCCTGCAAGAAAAATTCTGCAGGCCTTGGGGTACATGGCATCCTGCATACTAATAATACCATATGCCAGACTGCATATGAGGAAATTACAATGGTACCTAAAACGTGTTTGGACTCAACACTGTCACAGTTTGGTAACAGTAATACCACTTATTCCCTGCCTACAACAGGAGTTTCGATGGTGGGCACAGGCATATCACCACAACAAGGGACAGCCTTTCACTTTACCCACAGCCAGGCAGACACTAACAACAGATGCTTCGGATTACGCCTGGGGGGAGCACACACAGCAGGAAAATGTATTCAGGGCAAGTGGCCCGCAGACCAAATGCATCTTCACATCAATCAAAGAGATGCTAGCTGTACAAAATGCTCTAACTGCTTTCAAGGACCTTCTGCATCCAGGACAACTATTGCTAAAGACTGACAACACCACAGTTTTGTGGTACATAAGCAAGGGGGCACTCATTCCTATCCCCTCTGCAGACAAGCCATGACTTTGTGGAACACAGCACTGACGTTTCAAGTTCATCTGCAAGCACAATTCTTGTCGGGAAAGAAAAATACTCTGGCACACGACCTAAGCAGAATCATGGATCCTCACGAGTGAAAACTAAATCCACAAGTATTCAGCATAATTACACAAAAATGGGGGTGCCCAGACATAGATCTTTTTGCCTCCCCTCTGAACTGCCAACTACAGAAATTCTGCACAAGGACTTACCACACACAAGCATGGAAAGTGGATGCTCTCTCGTTCAGCTGGAAAACTCTAAAAGTTTATGCCTTCCCACCACTGCCTCTCCTTTCAAAGGTACTCCTAAAAGCCAGACAAGAAAGGCCAAAAATGATCCAGATTGCCCCAGACTGGCCACTCCAACAATGGTACCCAATCTTAAAGAACTTGGCTCAAGGCCCAGCATGGATTTTACCTCAAATCCCCCATCTTCTGACTCAACAAAACCATCAGATCCTGCACAGCCAGCTCAAAACCTTAAACCTGGCTGCATGGCAGATTACTTAGCCAAGCAACCAGCACCTCTCTCTAAAGCTGTTATGGATGTCATTTTGGAGGCCAGGAGGCCCAGCACCAGGAAATCCTATTCAGAAAAGTGGAAGAGATTCTGCGCTTGGAGCCAGGCTCAAAGCTTTGACCTTCTTGTCCCAAATATTCCTCATATTCTACAATACTTAACTGAGATGCTGGACAAAGGCCTATCCTTTTCATCCATTAAGATCCATGCCTCTGCCATCTCAGCTCATTACAACACGGATCCTCCTTATTTTCTCTCATCAATTGCTAAAACAGTACCTCAGAGGGGCTAAAAACATAAGACCGCCCCGAAGAGCACCAACACCAACTTGGGACCTCAACTTTGTCTTGGAGAAATTAACTTTACCTCCTTTTGAACCAGCCAATTCAGCAGAATTAAAATGTGTCATGGAAGACTGCTCTGCTTCTGGCAATAACCTCAGCACAAAGAGTCTCAGAGTTACAGGCACTAATGGCAGTGGAACCTTTCATCATTTTTCATCAAGACAGGGTTTCGTTAAGAACAAACCCTACATTTATGCCAAAGGTGGTATCTATGCAAACTGTTAAATATTTCCTACAAGTACAGCCTCCCAGATTTAGTAGACATTGGCCTTCTAAGAACTGGTCCTTTCCAGTCTCTTCCAGGCCCTCTCAGTCCAAACCCAGGAACAACAGACCACCTAGGTTACAGTCTCAGACTGCGCACAGGTCTAAGCAGTGGGGGGCTCCCACTTCCAAAGCAGGGAGCAGTAAACCACCCCCCTACGGAAAAATGGCACAATGACTTAACCCTCCCAAGTCCTGCTCAACTGTCTGCTCCCTTAGGAGGAAAGCTCGCCTTGCATGCAAAAAACTGGGAACTCATTACCCAGGACAAATGGGTTTTGAATATAGTTTCCCAAGGATACAGATTCCACTTCCACTCCCTACCAACCCCAAACAGTTGGCCAGATCTACCCCCAAATCAGTGGGTGGAGGCCCAACAGCAGCTTCTGTCTCTAAGTATCAGGGCTATTCGGCCTGTCTCAGCAGAACAAAGGGGACAAGGTTTTTATTTAAGATTTTTTCTGGTACCCAGAAAAGACAGCTCTTGGCATCCTATCCTGGACCTCTCTATTCTGAACACCTTTCTGGAAATCCCAAAATTCAAAATGCTAACACTTCAGCTGCTTCCTATGCTAGGCAAAGATGCCTGGCTGGCAACCTTAGACTTAAAGGAAGCTTACCTGCACATCCCAATAAGGGAATCTTGCAGGAAATACCTACGCTTCAGGGCAGGCTCCATGCACTATCAGTTCTCTGCACTTCCCTTTGGCTTATCTACTGAGCCCAGGGTATTCACAAAGTGTCTAGCTCCAGCCATTGCGTTTTGCAGGCAGAGAAATCTTCAGATATACCCATACTTGGACGATTGTCTGATTCAGGCAGAAAGCCAGGACTTGCTATTACAACATCTGGCATTTGTAAATAAACTTCTAACCTCTCTGGGGTACACCATAAACGAAAAGAAATCTCACCTGGTACCCTGCCAACAGATTGTATTCCTGGGAGCAAGCTTGAACACAACTTCCCAGAAGGCTTACCTCACTCCAGAGAAACAAGTTTATCTGACAACCTACTTCAAACTGTTGGCCACAAAGACCCAGCTGTCTGCAATGAAAATTCTGCAAGCCCTGGGGCTCCTGGCCTCTTGCATATTGCTAATTCCATATGCAAGACTGCATATGAGGAAACTACAATGGTATCTAAAAAGCCTATGGTGTCAACATTCCCAGGACTTGGAGTCAAGGATTCCTGTCATTCCTTGTATAAAGACAGAGTTCCTTTGGTGGGCAGAGGCCTGCTACCACAACAAGGGACTCCCTTTCACTCTCCCCCCTGTCGCCCAAACCCTAATAGACGCATCAGAATATGCATGGGGGGCTCACTTGGCAGGGCAGTGCATTCAGGGCAAATGGAACCTGAGACAGATGCACCTGCATATCAACCAAAAAGAAATGTTAGCTGTACAGAATTCCTTGACAGCCTTCAAAGACTGCATTCTTCCAGGACAAGTATTGGTAAAGACAGACAACACCACAGTTATGTGGTACATAAACATCAGGGGGGAATCAACTCGTACCCTCTCTGCAGACTAGCTATGGCTCTGTGGAACACAGCCTTGAGCTTCCAAGTGCATGTACAGGTTAAATTCCTGCCAGGCAAGCTAAATTCACTGGCAGACGACTTAAGCAGAAATCTCATGGACCCACAGGAATGGAAACTGGAACCAAAAATATTAAACCTCTTGAGGAGCAAATGGGGGACTCCAGAGACAGACCTCTTTGCCTCCCCTCAGAACTACCAATTGGACAAATTCTGCACAAGGACTCCCCACACACTCAAGCTTGGAAAGTGGATGCCCTGTCCTTTACTTGGGAAAGCCTCTTGGTTTATGCCTTTCTCCCTCTGCCTCTCCTCTCAAAGGTTCTGCTAAAGATCAAATAGGACAAGCCAAGGACAGTACTGATTGCACCAGACTGGCCACACCAGCACTGGTACCCCCTCTTGCACAGTATGACACTGCTGGAACCATAGCACCTGCCTCAGACCCCTTCCCTGCTGTTCCAGCAGGAGGGCCAGATTCTGCACCCTCAGCTTCAAACCATGAACCTTTCAGACTGGCTAATTCCTTGAGCTCCCCCATAGCATCCATCAGTAAGCAGATCCTAGATGTTATTCTGAGGGCCAGGAGGCCTAGTGCTAGAAAATTCTATGCTGAAAAGTGGAAAAGATACTGTTCCTGGAGCCAGGCTCCGGGGATGTGCACAGTGGTGCCCAGCTTACCTCATATTCTTCCAGTACTTAACAGAAATGCTCCACAAGGACATATCCTTCTCGTCAATTAAAATTCATGCCTCTGCCATTTCAGCTCATTATAATACTGAGCCACCCCTATTCTCTCACCCTCTGCTAAAATAATTCCTTAGAGGGGCCAAAAATTTAAGACCCCCCCCCCCCAGGAGAGCCCCTACTCCAGCCTGGGACCTTAACTTTGTATTGTAAAAGCTCACTCTCCTTCCTTTTAAGCCAGCTGCAACAGCAGAGTTGAAATTCCTTTCTTGGAAAACAGTATTCCTTCTAGCCATCACTTCAGCAAAAAGAGTGTCTGAATTACAGGCCCTCATGGCAGTGGAACCCTTCATTATCTTCCATGCAGACAGGGTTTCCCTCAGGACCAATCATTCCTTTATACCCAAGGTGGTGCCTAGTGTGGCCCTTATCAGTCCATTCACTTGCCTACTTTCTTCCCTGATCCACAAAACAAAGGAGAATGAATACTGCACTCTCTGGACATGCACAGACAACTTAGATTCTGTTTGGACAGGACTAAGCTACTCAGAAAATCTGAATAGCTGCTAGTTGGCTTTGCTGCAGGGGCAGAGGGGAAGGCCATTTCAAAGCAAACCATTTCCAAATAGATAGCCCATTGCATTTATTTCTGCTACAAGCACCATGGAAAACCTACCCTACAGGGGATAAGATCACATTCCACCAGGGCTGCATCTACCTCTGCAGCTTTTCTCAGAGGAGTCCATACCAGGGATATCCTAGAAGCTGCTACCTGGAGCTCGGTGCATACATTCACCAAGCATTACCACATGCCTCTTTTTTTCTAAATCCAGAGCTGTGTTTGCCACTGCAGTTTTGCAGGGCTTAATAGCTGGCCCCAATGCTCTCTAACTTCCTCCTCCCTTCCTTAGCTTTGGGAATGAACCCAAATGTGATGACTGCAACAGTGAAACACAAAGAACATAGTACAGTTGTGTACATTTACCATAAATGTAGATGTTCGAGAGTATTCGCTGTTGCAGTCCTGGTTACCCTCCCTCCAGCCCCCTGACTTCTCTTGGCTCTACCTTTCCTTCTTGTTTGGTATATTTAAGCTTTCTTGTGTATTTGCTTTTTGTTGGAGGTGTACCATAGCTTATAATTGCTAACCATTGTGGGGGCACCTGATATCTGGGGCAAGAAAAACTGATGTAATGGCGTAGTCTGCATGTTTTATACCTCTGACGACCTGACGTCATGGAAGAAGAAACAGCATCCGATGTAGGAATCCAAGACTCTAGTATTCAGGCCAGCTGAGGGCTACCTGCAGGCAGATAACCCAAATGTGATGACTGCAACAGTGAATACACTCGAACATCTACATTTATGGTAAGTGTACACAACTGTACTGTTTGAGTCTTTATTCTCTGTTACTGTTGGCATTGTTCAAAATTCTTGAGGAAAGAAATTGATAGGTATGCCTTAGAAACAATTGCATAGGCACTTCCATGGTAATCATGAGCTCTGGCAGCCAGAAAAAAATGAATTGTTATTAAAATGGTCTCCTTCCAGCTACCTGTGCTTACTGTTATTTCATAAGTATGAATTTTTCCGTATAACGCTATTATCAGAGGCAGTTTCAGTGCACATTGGGCAGCTGTTGCAAGTGGGAGGGCCCTCTCCTATGATTCCGGCACCCATAGCCCTATATGTTGGAAAGAAAGGCTACAAACTGTGCTGATAGGAAGTTTTTTTTTTTAATTTTTGAGAAAAAAATATTTAGCTAATTTACTTAAGTCAATTTACTTATTTTGCAGGGGGGTGTAATTTACCAGACTAACTTAAAAAAATAAACATTAGAAGTATTGTTTGTTTTTTGGGGGGGTTCTAGGTTTAACTCGGTTAAAAGGAGAATGTTATATAATGAAAAAAGTAGAAAGGAAGATTAAATATGTTAAATACAGTTGTGTTTTTTTTTTTACTTCTGTTTTTGATGTAAAGGTAATGTGTATAGAAAAGTCTGTTTTGAAACTGGTACTGTACGAGAAATATAAGTTTACTGGGAAGGGATTAGAATGGGGAAAAAAACAATGTACAAGTAATTGTTATTTTTATGATTTTAATAAGATTAAAAATTGGAGACTGTATATTAATAAAATTGAAGAGAATAGGTTAAACTGGTACAGGACTGTTGTAAAGCAATGTCATGTGGTGGATGTATGGGAAGCATTAGATAAGGTGAAGAAAATGTATGTGTGTAGAAGACAAGAGGTTCAGGTTGTCATTAAAGAGATTATCAGTGAAAGTTGTATGATGTATAGAGAAATGTTTGGAAAGAGCGTGTTTAGTTCAGGGCTGAGCAAACTTTAACGCATATTTATTTAGAATATAAACATGTTTCTGTTTTTTGGGAATTACTGAAACAAGAAATTCTAAGGGAGAGACCTGAAAATAGATGTAGACATGGTACTGTATGGATACTGTCATAAATGTGAGAAAGGAAAAAAAGGTAAGGTGACAGGATTATTATTATTTTTGCTTATCTTTTTTCTCCCACCACCATCTTCTCTCATTTTACTGGCTTGGTGCACCAGTACCTGTCCACGCAGAGTCTACCAGCTGCTAACCCCATTCCCAGACTTAATCCAGTGTTGCTGGGGCCAGTTGTGGAAGGAGACATCTGGGGCTTGGTCTGTCTGTCTGCTTCTGTCCAGGGGTGGGGGGGTGGGGTTACTTTAGACCTACCCAGTTTTCAGTCCCCCCCCCTTCCACAAGTCCTTGAGTCACGGGGGTGGGTGTGGAGTGGAGATGTGTGACATTTTGCCCTGCAGCAGCTCAGCCATGTCTCCACCCTTAAATCCCACCTTCTGACATCCCCAGCCTCCACTCGAGATTGTCACTGAGAGCACTCGTGGACTTGCCTCCAAGGACAGTCATGCCCATCCTTTCCTGCTGCTCTGTCAGTCGCCCAAGCCACTAATCAAACCTAGGTCGCTTGGGTCGTAGTCAGGGCTTAATCCCTTTACTCCACCTGATTGGCCTGTGACGGATTATTTTGTGATGTTGTTGATTTATTTTAAAAGTGAGATGTGTGGATGTTATGTAAAGTAAAAAGTGGAATCATTCTAAGATGTTAGAACATAATTGTAGCTGTGGCAGAAAGCAGAGAGGTGATAAAGGAATAAGCACTGTTATGTATACTTAACACTGTGTTAAGTAAATATTTGTGTCTGTAAATATTTATGTATATATGTTTAATGGATGCATGATGTCCAAAATTTAATAAAGTTAAAGTTCCCCTACTCTTTCTTTAGTAAGTGCCATAGGATTTTTTTTTTTACATCTACTTGAGCTGTCATCTATATACAGATGAGGCCTCAGTTTAATGTTTCATCTGAAGGTCATCACCTCAAGAATGCAGTGTGTTGCACTGCAGTGTCAAAATTAGAAAATGAACCCAGGCAGCTAGTGTGGAAATAAACCTACTCTCTTGTAATTTTCAGCATCAAAAGTATGGGTACCATTTGTCAAGTAAAACAGAAATACTTAATTTGAATAATTAATTAATTTATTTGAATAATGTAACTGACTTATGTTTGGTTAATGACTGTCCGTACTGGCAAAGCTAAGTCAGGCTGGATCTAAAGTTGAAGTTGAGCTCTGTCTTTCTCACCTGTGGGAACTGATTGCCCTTAGTGTTTCTGAGAGTCTCAGGAAATGGAATATGGGGCATTAGAGAGTACATAACAAGGAAGTGGGGGTGGGGACTACGGTCTTTATTTCAGTGGCTCTGTGCACTAAGTACTGGTGCTGTGCCATCAAAGTAGCACTGTGATTTCAAGCACATGCAATGAAACCGAACCCCACAGCATCTTGGGCTTCATTAACCGGTAGTTTGTCAGAGACTAACCGAGGGTACACTATACTATACTATATTATACTAAGTTGGCCTTTTGACAAAAAGAAAGCTTGTAAGACTAAAAAGAGAGATGTTCACCACAGTACATTGTCTCTCATAATCACATAAGGCTTGAAGTAGGAGCAAGTGACCTGTGAAGTCTGAAAACAAGTAAATTAATAACATTTAAGTAATCCTTGGGAAATGTAAAGAAACTCTTCATTTTGTAACTCTTTCAGATCTTTAGCAATGTGGAAGTTAGTTTACAGGACAGTAGTAAAATGCTTTCACCTTGAAGACTTCCATGTCTTGTCAAGCCTAGAAAACATAAAGGAAGAAACTTGAAACAGAAGACACAGCTAAAGAAAAATACATTTTGGGCCCATGTAAAACAGCAGTAATCTTTGCTGAGTGTATAAGACTACAGAATTCACACATCACTCCTTTCATTTGATGAACCACTTCAGCTTTACCATCATGATCTAACTCTGATACTTGAATATAAGTACTGCATAGGCCACACCTCCTAGTGTTGATTATTGCCCATGTCTGGTTGTGTGGTATGGCTTTGTATGACATGAGTTTGAATGCCACTTAATTAAAAAATTAACTTGAAGTGGAATCCAACCTCATATTTTAAATAGGTGGCAGTGGTCCCCCTTCTCCCAGCAGGAGGACTTTGCTTTCTGCACCTCCTTACATAATATAATTAACAGTGAGGTCATTGAACCTCAGGGAAGGGGAAATTTCCCCACATTCAGTGATTCCCAGTTTTTGAGTACATTGTTCGTAGTCAGCACCATTCGCTCTTGAGGTATTTTAAGCAGGTGTATATTATCAATATGCCTAAATCACTGCTTTATATATGTTTCAGGATGCACTTTTTAATGAGTGAACTGACTGCAAGACAGTAATGGTTGTCATTGCAGTACTAAGCACTAACATTTCTTTCCATGATAGCTGATGAAACATCATTGGTTTCAAGTGGTTTCTGTTTTGCCTTAATCTCGTACCTGTCTCTGTTGAGTCTTACTTTCTGCAGTTAACTAACATCTGCACATTGTGAATAGTGCTGGGTATATAGTACATGCCTGTTCTGTATTATATGGGTATGCTGATTGCCTACACGTATGTAAGGACTCGGATACCATTAGCAGCAGCTGTAATTTATAAAAGATTCAATCCTGTATACCTGGCATGTTAAACAACACACTGAATATTTGGTGGTTGTTCCATGAGCCACCATTGAATGGTTTTATTGTTTTATTTATTTATTTGTTCATTTACAGTTCTTTACCAGGATAGTCCTACTGTGTCAGCAACAGCAAACCCCTTTTCAGTGGGGGCCCTGAGAAGGGAAACTCCATACATCAGTATGAGAAAGATAAAGTACACAAAAGAGGGAAAAAAGTTACAATAACTTTCTTAGTAGAATAACATAATAGAGAGTAAGCCTATTAATTAATAGTAGCAAAAGCAGGAGGTAATCCTACAGCTGTACAGTTGCAGTCCTCATTAGCGTTGGGTTGCAAGGAGTGTGAGACATTAAAGTGAAACATGTTTAGGAGCATTAAATGGTTTTGTGCATTGTTGGAACACTGCTATGGTAAATGCTAGAGACACTGAGTATAAATGGGATAATAAGTTACTCATGATGTGATGGCTTACAGGTATGCATGAATGTGTATTACTTGTTTGAGAGCAAGTCGTTCTGTTGTTTGTTTTGTCTAATGCCATTTTGCAGTGGTTGTTCTAGCAGCAAGACAATATTGTCATGAATTATTGCATATATCTGTTCCGTCTGATGAAACATGCACCATAGCATGGGTGGACGATTATATAAATTACTCTAGAAGGAAAATGAGGGGATTCTGGGATAAAAGAAAGAAGCTGAGAAGTAATTGCTATACTGCACCTTGAAAGTAATAGGAGGCAGTCACATAATCCAAAATTCAGCCACCTTTTCCCATTACCATAGCAGTGAAGCAGTTCTTAAACTTAACAAATGTAGGTGTATAAGCTTGCATCTTGCTCATTACTTACCATATGCTCCTGTATCACTACTTAAAGAAGTTGTATCGTCTTAGTGTGCTACTGTGTTTCAGGCATTTTTTTGATTACATAAATGTTATACTTTGATCTGATTCCTCAACTGATGGGTTCAGACGTGAGACTTGGGTATGACTCGGCTGCTTCTACAAGATCATTGGATCCAGGAACTCACAAGCTCCTCCCTTTATCCATAATACTCCACCAGCCTAACATCCCTCAGATCTCGTTTGCCGCCATTCAGCATCAGGCATTGATCCTTCTGCTCTCGAGTTTTTGGAGTCTTTGATAGCCATTTTTTTGTGAGTTTTTGTCTCAGGTTTCTTTAATTGTGTATGTTAATTCTCCTACTTCCCACCAATAATCTTGTAGCTAATTTCCGACTCTTTCATCTACCATTTTGCAGTACTTACTTACGCTACAATTGTCAGTACTTTCTCCCATTTCTCTACCCGTGAGTATTTCTGTCTACCATTGATGGTAGTTTCTTTCTAACTTCCTTTTCTCTCAAAAAATAAAAAATAAAAACTTTTCTGGCATTAGTGTTTGTTTTCTGCTAGCTTCATATAGTTGTGTTTATTGTACAGCATGGCTGATAAACACCTACGGGGTTTAAAAACGTGCATTTCTTGTGGGCATAACTAACTCAGATGGCCACAGGGAATGCAGGTATTGCCTAGGTCCTGCTCACTTGGATGCAGTTTGTTCAATCTGCTGTTAATTTAACACTAGAGCTTTAACTGATTGGAGGAATAAGTTAGTCTTGAGAGGCCTTCTTCCTTCTTCCTCTGCTTCTTCAGTTGCTGGGGCTCAGACCCCTACTAAAAAATCTGACAAGGGTAAGTCAGAGTTAACTTCCAAGGAAAAGAAATCCCACAAGAGGTCTCCAGACTGTTTTTCTTCAGCTCCTTCATCAGAACCCCATTCTAAAATGCATAAGAGGTCGGATCCGAATGTTTTAAAACCTAGATCTCCTTGGATCTGTACCCCTCTGTTCCTATCGGATCCAGTGTCATCATGGGTCCCTTCTCCTTTCCTGGTTGAATGTCTGGGTAGACACTACAGGCCTCCATCTGCCACATCATCTTTTAGATCTTCCAGAAGCTTATCAGAAAGCCGATGTGGATAGGGTGATGAGGAAGTTTCTCAGTGCAGATCCAGATGGGGGTTCTCCCAACTTCGACTCCCACCAGATCCATGAGACATTCTCTGTCCACTGCCCTTTGGTATGTTCTTCTCCAATCCGACCCACTGGTTTGGAACCCTTAGATCCGAGATCTCTGGGAGTATCTTCATCGGATCTGAAAGATGGTCTGTTCGTCGATTCCAGTGGTTTCCCTGAGTCATAAGACTGTCAGAGCTGAAGTGTCTGAGCTGGGTCTGGGGGTTGGAATCGACTCCAAAGCTTTTGGAGACATCTCTCCCCTTGGGGATTCGGCTCTGGACAGCTTCCTGCTCGAGTGGAGTGCAGATGGGGGTTGCAGGAGCTGACAGTTTGAGAAATTCCAGCTCCTTTACTGTTGACTTTTGTGTCCTCTAGGCATTCTGCATTTGAGGTTATGGAGAGTGCGTTATCCTTGTCTAGAGAAGGGACATCCCTGCTTCCTTCAAATCAGACAGCCTTGCCTCATCTGGTTCTGTGCTGTAAGCCTTGTCCGTCCTTTCCCATGGGACAGCCTGCCCAAAAGGAGTATCTAGTTGATCCAACAGGACATTGTCATCTCTTGTGATACTTCTCCATAACACCCCACTTTGGAAGTCCCTTGGAAGAGAGTGTGTAAGAAGAGGCACCTGGATTGCCCACAGTAATCTCTCAAGGAGGACACCGATTTTGAAGAGGGTGGAAGGATGCCCCAGATTTCCACCTGAAGATGTCTACTTTGTTGACATCCTGGAGGTCCTGAAACATAAAGGTGGTTGGTCTTCTGACACCCCCTCCCAGGAGGAATCGGTGTTTTCCTAAAAGACTGGACAGAATTCTAACCCCCCTCCCCCAGCACCATGCACATTAGAGCAAGGAAGTCCTAATCAATGCATGGTTGTGGCTGCAGCCACTAGGAAAGAACTGTCAGAGTGGAGCTCCTCTGTCCATCCCCCTAACAGAGTCCAGGGTTTTGGACAGATTTGGGAAGTGTTTGTACACTTTAGCAACCTTTGCCCTCAGTTTGCTGAATTACCTGGCACATTTTACAAGGTTACAAAGAGATCTGACCAAGGAGATTGCCAGATTTCTTTCTGGGTCCATGTCTGCCGAGGGTGAAAGTAGAACCTCCTTGCAACTGTCCACCCTACAGTCTATTTCAGATACGTCCATGAGATTGATGTTCCAGTTTCCACACAGGCAGGGTAAGGTATAACTGTCAGGATACATGCCTGGATGCTACTATGTGATTTTGCAGAGACCTTTAAGTCATCATTCATCATTGCACCTTTTGATGCATCTTTCTTGTTCAGCCCCAAGGTAAAGGACATGCACTTCAGATGTGAACAAGAGGGAAATACCCTGTCTGCCATGGGTGTGCATTTTAAGACCTTTCTCAAGGAATCCACAAGGACTGTGAAAAATGTGGTTTAGAAAGCCACAGGGTCATTTTCTAGATTCACGTGGAGAAAGTTCCCTCAAAGGCGGGGGGGGGACTCTAATGAAAGATGGATGCCTCCCTCAGGGCAGAGATGGCCTGCAGAACCAGGGCTTCAGCGTTTTTGTCTCAGATAAACCCTATCAATGCTCTTAAAAGGAGGCTCAGCTGTTCCCCTCTGGAGGTAGCCAGGGGATGTTTGTCTCTGCACTGGAGAGCCTGTCTGTCTATAGCAAAGGATTCCTGGTGCAGAGAATCATATTCAGAGGTTATACTGTACCATTTTCCCTACCTCCCACCAATGTAAAAAATTCTTGATGTTCCACCCAGTCAGAGGAAAGCAGCGACTCGAAGTCAAAAAGTTGCTAGAAAAATGAGTAATCTAAGAGGCCCTCCCAGTCCAGAGAAGATCTGGAACTTACTCAAATTCTTCTTGGTGCCAAAAAAGACAGGGGACTTGAGACCAATTTTGGATCTTAGCAAATTAAGTCAGTTCATACAGTATTGAAAGTTTCAGATGGTCACAGTTCAGTCCATGTTGCCTGTGCTGCAAAAAGACAATTGGATGTGCTCGATAGATCTTCAGGATGCATACTGTCACACCAAAATGAACAGGTATTCTAGAAAGATACCTGCACTTCCGGCTGGGTGCCAGTCTTTACCAGTTCATAGCACTGCCCCTTGGTATCACCACAACTCCCAGGGTGTTCACTAAATACATGGCAGTGGTAGCAGTTCAATTGAGCTTATTGGAATTCCAGGTGTTTCCATATGTAGATGAATTGCTTCTAACTGCCCTAACCAGGCATCGACTTTTACAGGCGAGGAACTACTTGCCCCAGTTGTGCGTTCATCTAGAAGTCATGGTCCGTTACAGCAATTCATGACTCACACCGACGCAGAGTCTGGAGTCCATATGTGCTCCTCTGGACACAGTTAGCCTCTTTTTTCTCTACTCAAATACAGAGACTTAGGTCCCAAGTCAATAAAGTGTTTCAGGAGTTCTTCACTTCTGGCTTGACTTATCTTACAGGCCCTGGGTTCCATGGCAACTACTACGTCTGTTGTTCCTCTGACCAAATTTCACACATGAATTCTTCAATGGACACTTTCAGACCAGTGGTCCTTTCTTCAACATCCGTTAACTGCTCCAGTCAAGATCATGGAAGCATGCAAAAAGATATCTTCATTCAAATAATCCCTCTGAAGGCCGTCCATTTGTTCTTCCCTGTCCACGGCTATGGTGACTACGGACGCCTCCCAACTGGGGTGGGGGGCAGTTTTTGGGAAGAACAGTCCAAGTTGCATGGTCCCAGAAGAGGTCAAGTTGCATATCAATGTCTTGGAGATGAGAGCACACCTTTCAAGATATTCTCCCTTGCGGAACAGTTGCCATTCAGATGGGACAGTATGTCAGTGGTCTAGTATATCAATAAACAGGGAGGAACAAGATCTTACCTACTGTGTCAAGAAGCAATGAGAGTGTGGCAATCTATGATCTCTTCTGGTCGCTTTCTAATAGTCTGTCCACAATCATGTTGGGTTTACCTGAGATGTGCATTGCTAAGTAGTCCATTTTGGTGCCTCACGAGTGGTCTCTCAATGCCAAAGTACCGGAGAGGATTTTCCATTGATTGGGCCAATCATACTATGATCTAGTCTCTTCTCCCCTCAATAAAAAGTGCAGCAGATTCTTTGCACTGATCCCTCCAGTGGGGGGAGTCACCAAGAGATGCTCTAGTTCTCAATTGGCCTTTCAGTCTTCTTTATGGTTAGCCACCGTTCTCTCATTACCAGATTTTTACAGAATGCATTCTGTTTGAATAGCACAGGAATTCTCAATGCCCCTTTTTGGCCTCATGCATCTGCCCTGGATACTGGATCTGACTCCAGACCTCCTGCCTCACCAGACGTGCATGACTCATCCAGACGTAGCAGGCCTCAGACTAACTGCATGGTTTCTCCAATTCCATTGATTGCTAGACAGCCCAGGCACTTCTCCCCAGTCTGACATATGTTATCCTTTAAAAAAGCTTCTACTTGAAAGATTTGCAAGAGTAAATGGAATGCATTTGTTTTCTGGGCTGTTAGCAGGACCTGGATCCTTTTTCAGCACCAGTGGAATCTATCCTTTAATTTTTAGCTTCAATTTTCAATGAAGGGGATAGTTTTTCAGATGTTAAAGTTTAGTTGGCTTCCATTTCTAACTTCCAGCTGAGTGAGAATAACACTACCTTAGGCTGTTCTAAATGATGTAAAGCCTTTCTCAAGGGAGGTTTTCTGCTTGGATCCCCCATTAAAGAATCCTTCTCCTCCTTGGTATTTAATTACTGTGTTTCAGACTTTGACACAAGCACCCTTTGAATCTTCATCCAAAACAGAAGTTACACTTTTGACTTGGAAAACTATATTTTTGGTTGCTATTACATCAGCTAGGCGAGTATCCCAACTCCAGTCTCTATCTTCAAAACTTCCTTACCTGTTTTTTTCATAAAGACAGGGTGTCCTTGTGAACAAATCCATCTTTCTTGCGTAAGGAAGCTCCAGAGTCCAGCATAACCCAGGTCAGTAATCAACCAGTTATCTTTCCTAATTTTTCAAATAAGGGAGAGTATGTGCTCCACCGTTTGGATGTGCATAGACAGCTTCACTTTTACCTTCACAGAACCAAAGAATTCAGGAAATCTGATCAGTTATTTGTTTCCTTTTCTCCTAACAAATTGGGCAAACCGGTATCCAAAGTTACATTGGCCAAATGGTTAACTGAATGTATATCCTGTGTTTATGGTGAAAAAGGTTTATCCTTGCCCAAGCCTCCTAGAGCTCATTCCATGAGGTCTGTGGCAGTTTCTTCAGTTTTCTGGTCAAGGGCTTCCTTAGATGACATTTGTGCAGCTGCAACGTGCACTAATTCTCACACCTTTATTGCTCATTACAAATTATGTCTGATTTCTGGGAACAGAGTGGCCTTTGGCTCTGCAGTACTCCGGAATATCCTTCTATGAGTACTTCACATGGTTACAGTCGCTGGGGGTTCTGTCCCATCAGTTGATGAGTGAATAAAAAGGACAATACTAGGTAAAGTTGTGTACTCACCATAATGTTCCATCTCTGTTGTCCATTTTTATTCTTCCTCAACTTCCCGCCCAACTGCTCCCTTCCTTTGCTTCTGGATAGATCAGAGAATTGTACAGCAACCTGCATTCCTTGTTTGAGTTCCAACTTCCTTTTTCCCTTTCTGTCTTTGGTAATGTCTGTAATACGATTTTCTTTTATGTCAGCAGACTTGATCTAAGGGATCATTATAGGAGGAGCATTACAAGTAATGGGAGAAGCTCAAAGTGTTCTTGGATCTGATGATGTGGTAGAAGTGGCTGAGTCGTATCCAAATTTAATGTCCAAACCCATTAGTTGAGGAAGAATGGGAATGGATGACACAGATGGAACATTATGGTGAGTACACAACTTTTTTTTTTTTTTTTGCAGTGTTTCTATTTAAGGCAGTGCTGCATATAAGGTTAAGCTTACACCCAAAGTATCTCATGCTAGTTAAACCCATTGGAGCAGCCCAAATTAGGCACCTGTTTATTATTTCATCATTTCAGGGTGTTATTCGGTCAATCAGTATCATGATTTGTGCAAAAGACAGGCATGAACGGAACTAATTAGATGGCTAACTGTCTCTCCACCATTGCAGTCTTCCATCCCGTTAGTGGTGCCTTACCTAATAGAGCATACAGAAGGTATATATATAGAACAAGTTGCTTTATAACCCCCAGGCTTGTCCTGCAGAAACATCACCCTCACTAAACTACTTTGGGGCCCTTGTCTGACACGCCTGAGAGTAGGGACCTGGCTGATTAACACCTATTCCTTTTATCTGCATTTTATCCCTTCTTTTCCTTCCAGCCATGTTCCTTCATCAAGCATGAGTACATACCCTGCTTAACATGTTTGATCTTTCCACAGAAGGCAGAAACCCAGGTGGAGGACAGGAAATTACTTCTTAACCCTATATTATGAGCTCATTTCTGCCTTGTTGGTTTTATAAAGGGTTAAGCATGAGGATGTCTGGCCGAAGATTGGGTCAGTGTGCTGTCTTTCTTCTCCTGATGGCCTTGTTTATGACCGTATCTTTGCTAGCGCCCATTCCATTGACTTGCCCCTGCTCGCTTCTCTGTCTTGGGTAAATCCTTTTTCATTGTAGTTATTCATCAAGTCTTTCCAAATTAGAGAATTGCGTGTCTATTGGTTTCATAATTTCAGTCCATCAATCAGTCAGTGTTGTGATTTGCACAAGTGATGAGCTTCGACTGAGCTAATTCAGATACCGACAGTCACTTCCAGGTAGTATCATGCTATTAATTTGTGATACTCTACCACATGTATGATGGTGGTTATATGATGAGTTGCTTTACAACTCTGACTCAGTTCAACAGCATGGTTATTCTCAGGGGAAATAACCTGGGATCCCATTCGTTGACTCTTTGTCTAGTTGTCACAATGTACCATGTACCCCAGTTTTACCTCTCACCTTCCATTTTAGCAAGTTCTTCTGTCACAAAGTGGTTGACGTCACCCAACTTCCCTAAGTTAATCAACCAATTAACCATTTCTTCCTAGCCAGCTCTTAGGATATGTGGGAATACATCTAACAAATGTCATTTGAATGAACTCAGAAGGTCAGTACTAAAAATTAACTTTTATATTTTATATTGGCATGATTAATAACTTTTCCTTCCATATGCCACCACTGGATTCCTGATAAAATCATTAAAGCATCTTATATTCTTATATGCACCACATCCATGGCACCCTTCAACTCTGATGTTATGTTTGCTTCAGATCCTACAGCTGTCATTTGGTCATTTTGTTTTTTTTTTGTCGCAGTATCTCTCCTTTGTTACTCTAAAGACAGAACTTAAGCTGTATAGTTGTAGCATTTTCCTGTGTTCTTACAGATCCATAGCTTATCTGTTAATAACCTGCCAGCAAAACATTGCTTACATGCCAGTCAAAGCCCAAGTTCTCATTTTCTGCCACGTGTTTTTTTCTTTTCAGTGTAAGGTGACATGTCTGACAAACTAGTCTTCCAGCTTTCTGCTTTAGTGAAAGAGTAATAGGTGATTCACCCTCAGATGCTTATTGACAACTTTTGACTTTTATTTTCCCAGCAAAATTCTTCTGCAAGCATGTAACCTAGCCCCTCTTCCGAGTGACAGTGAAGCGCACTTTTTCACATCCAGTCCTACTTTCGTAGCTGCTTGTCACAGCACTGATATTGACTGAAAGCTTGCTGGTGAGCCCCCATCTTTGTGCTTTAAGTAGGAGGTAATGCAAACTAATAATGCCCAATAAATGCAGTTACCTCTAGTCTGAGTCCTACTGGGCAGTGAAAGGGCATCCTTGCTTTCACATGCTATTGAGTTTTGGACAAAAGAATTGCATCCTTAGCCTACACCACTGCCATAATGGCTAAGGCCCTAAATTTGGCCCAAGCAGCCTTAGTTCAAGTAGCAGCTCGGGTGCTTGATGGCTTACGCATGGAGTGTGGGCATGCCCATCCATTGGGGGAGGGGGGCATGTGTTCAAGGAAACATGTATGTGAGCTGATTTCCATTTTGGAGACTGGGGCAACAACCACAGGGTGCCTCCAGTGGTTAGTTCGGTGCTTGTGCACATTGCATGCCCCACCCATGGAGAAAGCACATGGGAGTCTAGACAAAACAAAAACAAGTCCTGCGCCAACCCTGATGTCTGCCTAAATGATGGACTCCTCCTGGCTGACCCTGTACCCTGGTGATAGGGAAATGAATGCACAGATTTGCTGAGTAGGGGTTGATAATTGGCAGTAAGTTTTGGAAAAGTGCATCAAAGAAAACAAAATCCGCATCCCCTCTCCGGGTTCCTTTCAGAACAACGAATGCTTGAAATGTCGAACCTCATATGGTCGACACCATTTGATCGACATTTCAAGAGTTTGAAGGTTGAATTCAATGGCGCCGTATGGTGCAGAATGGGAGAATTTCCTTTTTCTGCACTGAAGTGCGGTCTCGGAGTTAGTATATTTAAGTAGGGGGTGTGGGGGGGTGCAGGGGGGGCTTGCCCCCCCATTCGCACCATTAAGGTATGTTTTTTTTTTTTTTTTATATATTTATATATTCGGTCTTTCAAACTTCAACCATATGTGTTCGAACATATGGTATTCGAAGTTTTGAAAGTTCAAATATATAACATAGACTCCCCCTCTCCTACTATCATATGCTCCCTATGTAGAAGTACAGGCCCATTGACAAAGCCTCTGAGGGCCTCATAGAAGGGAGGCAGAAAGCTACTGTAAACAGTGAAGTCTGTGGTATATCATAAGAAATTGTATGCAGTGTGTCTTGGTTGTACCCATGTTCTGTGGGAACTGTTAGTGACCACACAACATGTAGTGTTGGGTTTATTTTCAGTACAAATTTACTTGTCATAGTGTTTGTGCCTCCATTTGTTTGCTGTAAACACATTTTCAAAAAAGCTAGATTTGTCAATTTTCTCAAAGACAAGATAGCAGTCACTAGGCAAGTGCATACAGTAACAGGTATTGTAGTTCTTGTTTTTCAGCCTTTGGCACTTCCTTGCCATGAGTCTTTCCTTGCACTCAAGTTGTAGTAGATGTTTGGTATGAAAGCTTCAGAATGCAACATTACATTCAGTAACTGGATGAAGTGATGTAGTGAGAAGCAAAGCAGCAACAATAACAATAACTTTCTTAGTATGACTAGACATATTTTAAGCACACTAGTCGAAGTCTAGCTTGTCATGCACCAATGTACTTAACTTAACTGTGGAAGCCGATCATCTAGTTTATAATCAAAATATGTTTAATTTCCTCTGAGACTTAATTCTTCATTTTTACATTGTCTTTTCACCAAGTGTGAATTTTTTCTACCCAAATGTTTGTCATATTAATGCCTTTTGAAAGAATAACTATGTTACCAAATTTACAGTCATCAGTGTAATTTGTTGTCTGTAGCTTCCTTCTTACTTAGATATCACATAAGAACATCAACAAGTTGAGGGTTTCTAATATTGTGACAATAAGGCACCCATTCCTAAGTGAGGATGTGGTTAAAATTCAAGAAATTAATATTGTTTCAATCTTTTGATGTTTACCAAGAACACTCTTTTCAGCACCTGCATTGTACCCAGAATTGCATTCTTCTTTATTCCATAATCTTGCGGGAGTTACAAATGAAGCTGATAGGTCTGTAATTGGCAGGGACAGATTTGACCCCACCCCATGTGTAATGAGTTCTGATAGATATCTTATTTTCATGAGGTTGCCCTTGATTCTGTGCATGATTTCACCTGGGACGTATTTATAGGATTATAACATCAGTCATTTAAGATAGTACTTTGTTCCCTGATTTTGTATTAAACATATAGCTCTCAGTATTTTGAAATTAGTGCAGCATTATTACCTAGGTTATTTCTGCCTCATGCTTGCTGACCATCACCTTTCCCCTACTGGATCAATCAGGGAAGGGCAGCTGGCTGAACTTGAGGTCATAAAGTAGTCCAGGAGGAGAAGTAGAACCCGTTTTGACCTCATTTTTACATGACCCAACTCTTTATAAAAGCAGGGTTTGGGAAAGAAGGGATGGAGAAAGCAGAGGAGATTTAGTGTCTTGTAAGAGTGATTGCATTAGGACACAGAAAGAGTTTCCCATCTTCCCAGCTTTTTCTTTTTTCAGTTTGCTTTTTCTCTTCTTCAGTGAGGGTGCAGTTGTTTGGTAGGTTACATGGCACAATTAGGCTTAACAGAGGAACAGGGTTGGAAGAAACGGGGAGTAAACTGGAGACAGTATGTGTAGAGTTTGAAATATTAGGCCTCTGTTGTCAGTATAATTAAGTGGTGGTCACACTACTCAGTATTCAGTGGGATAGGGTAAGACCTGCAAAACAGCAGTGGGCCCCCCATTCAGTGGGATAGGGTAAGACCTGCAAAACAGCAGTGGGCCCCCATTCACTGGGAACAAGTAAGACTTTCAAAACAGCAGTGAACTCCCTATTCACTGGGATCAGGTAGGACGTGCAAGACATCATTGGGCCCCACCCATTCAGTGGGATAGGGTATAAGACTTGCAAAACACCTCACTGCAAGACCACCTCTGTGTGCTGTCTGAGGTAGGCCAAGAAAAGGATGGTAAGTTGCTCTGATACTGGCAGCCAACTAATTAATTCCATTTAAGCCTATGGCTTGCTTATGCGGTATCATCTGATTACTGATTGCTAATTGCTTGACAGATTGAAATTATGAAAATAAAAAGATAAAGAATTCTCTTAATTTGGTCTGATTTCAACATTAAAACATTGTTGTCACTGTTTATTCCACATATGTGTTTGTTGCGACTTTATTATAATGGTAGATCAAGAAGGCCATGCTGAATGTATTTTCTTCTCTGCAGAGTTTCTCCAGTGAGGCAGCATTGCATACAAGGCCGAGCTTCCACACCAAAGTAACAAGTGCTTGTCAGGCCCAGAAGACAGGGACTGTTGGGTAAGTATATCACTATGTCACCCACTTCCTAAAATTATTTCAATTTATTGCTAGCATTTGTCAGGTGAATTTCACCTTGTGACATTTAATGTTACAGTATTTAACTTTCACAATAAGATGCATCCCACCTATATAAGGGATATGTAATTAGATGACTTTTGAAAATGCAATAGGGGGAATTACATTTGAAAATGTAGTAGGGAGTTCATATAGTGCTGCATTTTTCTAAAAGTTTTACTTTATCACATGATGTTAACACTGATGCTCATAAAATCAACCCTTTTAGAATGTGCATAAGGTCATAATCATGTAAAAGTCTTAACCTTTCTTTTGGTTTTGTACTTATTATCCCTTATGCAGTAATCCAGATTACTTCCTCCCTGATTTTGGCTACTGATCCACAGTGACCAACAAGCCTCCCATTTTTTCAGTTTGATGTGAGAGCTCAGTGGCCCATTTAGTTGGATGAGCAACAGGAAAGTTGCTGTCTTCTTTTCTTAGGGGACTCAGAAATTTCTTACTTATGGTCATATCACTTATCCTGTGCATGTCCACTTTGAAAGGGGAATTTATTTCATATTGGTGAGAGGTGTCTCATCAAGTAGATCTATCTCCCTTAATTAATAAAGTAACATGTTTTATTTATTTATTTGCAGTTGGTTTACCAGGATAGTCCATTGGGCCAAAATAACCTGTTTTCAATGGAGTCCTGGGGAGAAAAGCTCCAAAAACAATTAGCAAGGTTACAATAAGGTATTTAGTTTCAGTTGTACAATTCCTATGGACTTGGAAATACAGTAGACTAGTGTACAAACATATACAAATATTACAATCTTGTATCACTGAAAACAATTTACAATATAGAAACTGAGAGGCTTTTACAACTTAGGGTGGGTTACACTGGAGATATCTTTCATACATTCAGGATGAGTAGCTTAATACAATCAAGAGAAAGGTATATGAGCTGACATAGAGCCTTTCAATATAGAAACAGAGAACCTTTTCCATCAGATGGTATATTTACACTAAGGTACCTTTAAGTATTCAGAAAAAGCTAATACAAGCAAGAGCAAGATCTATGAGTTTAGGAGAGTAAGTAGAAATTCTCATTATGAATAGGGGAGGAGAAGTGAAAATTCTCAGTATGAGGAGATTATGTTGGGTGGGAGCAGGAGCATTCCCACTGGGAAATTAGGTGAGTGAATGGATTTTTTGAATGACAAGTGATTTGTGATGGTACGAATGGATGGGGGTAAGGAGTTCCAGAGACAAGCAAGACTGTAGGATAAGAGATTTTTTCCAGGGGGACGAATTGGTTTATACAGTTTAATTAAGTTTTGGGTGTTAGATCTTAGAATTCTATCAGGGAGGTGCATTTTGAAGGTAGAGGAAAGGGATGGGCAGAGGGAGGGATTGAAGATGAGTTTGTGTGCAAGAGTCAGTTGGACGTAGGTGAGGTGATTGGGTAGTTCTAACCATTTTAGTTTGTGGAGAGCTGAACAATGGTGTGAGGAGGACTAATGGGAGGTAGCAAACTTGACAATTTTGTTATAACAAGAGGAGAGTTGTGTTTTGAGAGAAGATTGTAGGTTAGTTAGAAGTGGGGCTCCATAGAGGAGGGATGGGATGAGAAATGTGGTAGATATGGTGAGTTTGGTGGAGGGTGTAAGATAACGATTCTGTCTGTAGAGCATGCTGAGTTTTTGGTGGGTTTTTTTTATATTTAGTTGAAGATGGGAATTGAATTTAAGCTGACTATCAATTTGGACCCAAAGTAATTTGGCCTCAGATACCAGTTCTAAGGGTGTATTGTTATGACTAGTAATAGTGAAATTACTTGGATTGAAAAAGGTAGCTTTAGAGGGGGTGAATACCATTACTTTGGTTCTGGAGGCATTGAGTACAAGGTGATTTGTTTTCATCCATTGTTCGGTGGTTGAGAATGCATCTTGAGTAAGCTTTAGCAGTGTGGGGATGGAGGTAGCAGAGCAGATTATAGTTGTCATCTGCGTATTGGATAATTTTAGTTGAAGGGATAGAGTTATGGAAATCATTTATGAATATATTGAAAAGCAGGGGACCCAGTATAGATCCTTGGGGAACACTGGGGTGTTGATGAAAGGGTAGGTGGCTTTTTCCATCTCACTGCCTGATATCAATTGGATAAGTAGCTAGTGAACCAGTTCAGAGAAGAGGGTGACAAGTTAAGCTTGGAGAGTTTAGTTAGTAATAAATTGTGGGAGATAGTATCAAAGGCTTTAGAGAGGTCTAGTAGGAGGGTAGAGACAATGTGTCCTGTGTCCCGGGCTTTGTTCACAGCTTCCAGGAAGGAGAGTAGGGCGGTCATAGTACTGTGTCTTGGTCTGAAACCATTTTGTGTTGGAGTTAGTAGGTTATTGTCTAAGAGGTATGGTAGGAGTTGTAGGTGAATACACTTTTCTAAAAGTTTAGAGATAGGAGATAGAATAGCGATGGGACAGAAATTAGTGATATTGTTATTGATGCCTCCTTTGTGCAATGGAACAATAAAAGCCTTTTTCCAGATTTGGGGTACTGAGCTTTCTTGAATGGAACAGTTGATTAAAATGCTGATGGGGTAGACAATGGCTTCAGCAGCTATACTAAGAAAGTAAGAAGGAATGTTATCAGGGGCATTAGAGCATGGTTTTAGTTTCTGCAGTAGTTTATGGTGGATGTGGGTATAGGTTTTAGTGAGAATGGTGGGGGGAGGGGGGAATTTGAGAATGTTGATGATGGAGTGGAGATAGGGGGATGAGCAGTGGTGAGGGGTGAAAAGTTGGTAGGGGAGGATTGGGGTGTAGTGGGGGGTATGGTGGGGTTTGAAGATGAAAAGGATGCGGTTAGTTTGGAGATAGCCACTCAATTCAACACCTTCTTCATTGATTCTAAGTCTGTCAGGAGTGTTAGGGTCTGGGCTCGGGTTATCTGATTTGTTGGGATTGAGGAGGGTAGACATGCATTTCCAAAATTTTTGAGGGTTTGTTTTGTTGTTGTTTTGGATTATGGAGAAGTAATTTTGTCTATCGGAGATAAGTTTTTTTACTTTGTTTCTGAGTGTTTTGTATTCGTTATGGGCTAGGTGAGTCCTAGTTTCTGATATGATGACCATGCCTTATCTCTAAGGTGCATAGTTACTAGTGTGTTTTTTGTTAGCCAAGGGGCAGTTTTGTTTATTCGTTTTGTTTTTATGGGGGCTTGTTGCTCTAAGAGGTTTAGAAAAGTTGAGTTAAAGTGGGCGACAGCCTGTTCCAGGGGTAGAGTTTTTAGGGTGTACCAGTTGATTGCTTTTAGAGAGTTGAAAAAGATAGTGGGGTTAAAGTTTTTTTGGCAGCAAGTAGTAATAAAATTGTGAGTAAGATGTAGGGGTGAAGTTGGTGTGTGAATGTGGGCAAGTGGTCACTAAGGGAATCAGGCAGGGTGCCACTATGTGAGAAGTAATGAGGGTGGGAGACTAATATCCAGTCTAGGATACTATCACTGGTGAGGTTTTTTGAGGGCCGAGTTATGGAGTTGATCAGTTGAGAAAAGTTGTAAAGGTATGAGAGTCATGGTGGCCTAATGGTTAACATGTTTGTTTCCCTTTAACAAACACATATGAACCTATAATGTTCAGTGGATTTGTGGGAGACTGTATTGCAGACCAATTAATATTCATGTCACCCATAAGTATAGTTTCATTGTTAATGTTATTAGAAATCCAGGAGAGGATATCTTCTAGTGTAGAAATATTGTTGCCTGGGGGGATGTAGAGGTAGGCTATGCATATGTGTTTGTGTTTATTTACTTGAAGCAGAGTCAGGAGTAGTTCTGCATTACTGAATTGGGGAGTTGGTATGTTGTAAGGGGTAACTGTTAAGGAGGACAGGTATAGAAGGGCTACTCCACCTCCTTTTTTTTGTTCTATCTTTTCTGATTATATAGTAGTTGGGTGGAATTATTCCTGAATCTTTTATATGAGGTTTTAACCAGGTTTCAGAGATGGACAAAATGTCTGGTTTGTTATATGTAAGCCAGACATGCAGATTAGGGATTTTGTTAACTATACTTTGGGCATTTGAGGAGGTGAGTAGTATGGATTTATCCGTTGGCGGGGATGAGGATGGGCCTGG